>NW_027590160.1:345000-690000 GCF_964213995.1 Mustelus asterias
GGGTAAATGGAGTTGAAATCAACCATGATTGAATGGTGGAGTGGACTCGATGGGCCGAATGGCCTTACTTCCGCTCCTATGTCTTATGGTCTTATGGTCTTATCACTTTTGCTTCCGACTGTTCGGAACCGGACAGAAATATTTCCAAATGCTTTTCAATGCAGGGTGAGGGAACAGTTTCATAATTCAGTGTCACTGTAAACAGTAAAATCTGACCCATTACCAGACAGATTTTACCTTGCAAAAACGTCTCAACCGTTCGTACTTTGCTGCCTTGGACTTTCCTTCTCTTTCTGTATTTATTCTTGAAGTGTTGCACATGTGAAATTTCCAGCTCTGATATAAACTTGCAAACCTCACTCGGCTGATTCTAGTAGACCTGTATTCGATCGGAGAGTAAATCAGATCATTATTGATGGTTTGCTGAGAGCAAATAGTCTTATTTTCCTCAGCGGGAATTGAAACAAGTTATCCCTGGGGGAGTGTTGAACACAAACACTGAACTACCAGGGAAACTAGTGAACTGTGTTTTTTAAACTGACTTAATTATTATTTCTATCTCAGATCTTTTTCACTTGTGACATGTTTCTCCTTCAAAATGTTCTGTTTGGATAGAACATAAATGCCTCCTTCAGCTGATGACAACACGGATTGAATTCGTTGGGACATGGAATTGAGGATGAGTTGAAATAATCCCACAAGCTGCTGAAGTTTAGAAGGATGAAGGAGAATCTGATCGAGATATATAAAACTCTAAATGGATTGATAGAGCAAAGGTAGACGAAACGTTTCTTCCTATGGGGCAATGTCCAACAAGAGATCCCGTGTATAGTTTGAGAGCCGGTACATTGAAAACTGAGATGAGGGGGAACTACTGCTCGCAGAGGGTGGTGAATTGGTGGAATTCGCTGCTCCATAGCGCGGTCGAATCTGAATCGTTCAATGATTTCAAGAAAGGATAGATTTAGTTCTGGTAAAGAAAAATGCATTAAAGGATATGGAGAACAGGTGGGGAGGTGGATTTCAGATCAAGGAGAGGTCAACAATGATCTGATTGAATGGTGGTGCAGGACCAAAGGGCTGAATTTGCTGCATCTGCTTCCAATTCCCATGTTCCTATGATTCGATGTGTAACGTTCAATTTTCAAGCCCACCAACCTCATCACTGCAGTTCTGTTGAAGTATATGTACAGTACGTCCTCTGCTTCCCCTACACCCACAACACATGTGAGTCGTGCAAGTAACGTTGTAATCGTCTCATTCTGAGGTGTAATCATTCTGTCATTCTCTGTTTCCCTCATTTATTTTCTCCTGGCTTCCACGCTACCAGATGTTGTTATGATTCCTCCCTGCTAGATTTCACTTTTTAAAAACTTCTTCTATTTCTAAACATTCCCAATGTTAATGAAAGGTCATGGAGGTGAACGTTTAACTTTGTTTCCATATGCACACACGCCGGCTAACTTCCTGAGTTTTTCCAACCTCGACACATTTCAGTGCAGATGTCGGATCCGCTTTTACATGGCAGTGAAAATACATTTAGTTGACATGTTGTTTGAGAGATGGCTTGATGGACTAGGGGTGCGATTCTCGCTTTGGACGTTAAAATCCACAAACGTGCGAGCGGTCCCGGGTTCAAATTGTGGGCAAGCCTTTGTTCCGAAATGGACAAGTAGCGGGTTCTGTTTGTTTATTTCCCGTGATATGTTGGAATTGGTTCACATGGGGTAGGACTTGATAACCCGAGCACTGACTGCAAGGCTTCTGTTAGCACAGCACACTCAAGAGAATCTAGACATTTTCAAAAAGTGACAATTTTTGCGGACATTCACTTAATTCTTATTCACCCAATCAGAGCATCCCATGCTTGTGGGTTCAGAGAGTTGTTGTTTGTATATTGGGTTGTGGGTGTTTGCCTCACTCTCTGTCCCTCTCTGTTGCTGAAAACCTGTCTCAGACTCTTTCACTCTTTCAGTCTCTCTGTCTGTGCATCGATCACTGTTCCCCCTTTTGCTCTTTGCTCCCTCTATTCTCTCGCTATCGATGTTTAACAAAGGTTCACTGCATTTAATCCTATAATGAGGCAGTTGTTCTGGGAGGAGTGATGCAGTGGGATGAGACTGTTCTCTCGTTAGATTAGAAAATTGAGAGGTGAGCTGATTAAAACAACTGAAAATGGGGCGACAGTTTGACTTCGGGCATGCTGAGACGCTGTTTCCCCACCTGGTTTGAGTAACAACAATTTACTGTGAAATTCCCCAGTCGCCACACTCCAGTGCCTTTTCGGGTCAGTGCACCTAACCAGCACATCTTTCAGACTGTGGGAGGAAACCCACGCATTCACGGGGAGAACGTGCAAACTCCACATGGGCAGTGAGTCAAGCCGGGAATCGAACACGGGTCACTGTCGCTGTGATGAAGCAGTGCGAACCAGCGTGCCACCCTGCCGCCCTATTAATCTCACGGTTTCTGCTTTCTGAGTTAAAACTATCTCTACTTCCCCGGCATTCGAAGAGTTTGTGCTTAATTCAGCGGGAAGTTTTCTTCTCATTTTGCGTGAGATTTGAACGAGGATCCGGGAGATTGTGTCTGTGGGAACAACAATCATCTGCAATGTCATTCAATCACTCCAGCCTTACATCTTATCACAAGGTCCTAAATAGAGTTTTCTCCCTGTATTTTTCTTCGCTCTGCATTTGCTCGTAAACCATTAAATCTCTAATGTCTTCCAGTTTGGATCGACGTCAGTGACATTCACTCTGTTTCCATTTCCATAGACGCTGCTTGACCTAGAAAGTGTTTCCAATATTTTCTGTTTTGAGGTGGGATTTGCCGTAACGCCAGTGTAGTTTTTTTCTAATTCCATTTGGATTAGTTTTCTTTAACTGAACTTTGCCTCCTTACGTAGTTAAAGGGTTAAGGTTTTAATTAATAATAAGATACAACGATGCGTCACCCTGTTTGGCATGAAATAATACAAAATGAGGATTAGTCATTTCAAAATATGTTCCTAATTCAATATATATTTTGGAGGGGGTCCACCTCGGGGTGCCATTCACTCACTCATCTGTCCTAATTTAAACAAGAGGTGGGATGGCGAGAGTCCAGATTGCGAAGAGTCACACCATGGAAACGACAGCACTCTGACCTTTGACATTCGGCCTTTCTCCCAAAAGACATACACACACGCGCACACGCACACACGCACACACGCACACACACGCACACACACATAAACACAGGCACACACACACAAACACACGCACACACACACAGATACACACATACGCTTGCTCAATAATTGCCAGTCTCCAGTCGAATGGTTGTTGGTGTGTAACACCAAATGTTCTTTTCTTTCAACAGAGGAGTTAACGAGTAGTGAAAGATTTTTAAAAAGACATTGTTGATGCAGGCACCTGTCGCCAGTGGCTCAGCAATGTGCAGTGTAATAGAAGTTGAACTGGCTGACAAATTGTCCCCCCAATGCCTGCTTTGTGAGGAATTTAAACAAAAGGTCCTTCAACAAATCAATCCTCAACAATGGCAAAGAAGAGCAAGGATCCGCCTAAATTTAAATTCGGTTCGCTGGATTCAGATGCTCACCATTCGACCAGAGATCCTACAACAGAGCATCCAGCTGCTATTTGCAGCGATGTTGGGTTTGCTGAAGGGCATTTCATTTTAAATTCGCAAAAAGTGGTAATCTAAACACAGGGAAATTTCAGCAAATTCCACCGCAGTCACATTGCAGATGATGCAGCGAATGACTCTCCTGGCGTCATTGCATCAGCCCCAGAGGACAATTGCTCATGAATACACCGCGCTGAAAGGCAGGGAAGCCATAGTGGGCAAGGGGTCCACCTACATGTGGCATTCAGTCACTCACCTGTCCCAATTTAATCAAGAAGTCGGAGCGAGAGGCCAGAGTGCGTTACACCTTCGAATCGGCAGCACTCTGATCGAAGACAGGAGACTTTTCTACCACAACGCAGACACACACACACGCGCGCGCACTTACGCACGCACGCACTTGCCGAACTCCAGTCAATTTATTCTTGTACGACACCAACTGCTTCCCTCTTTCAACGGAGGAGTTAAAGAGTAGCGAAAATATGAAAAGCATTGACGTTGCAGGCATCTGGTGCCAGACGTTCAGCAATGTGCATTGTGATAGTCGTTGAACTGGCTGGTAAATTGCCTTCTCGATTCGTGCTTTGTAACAAATTTAAACAAAATGCCCTTCAGCATATCAATCATCTGTACTTGCAAAAGGCTTCTCGGCCTTTTGGCTAAGATCAAGTGTAGTATGGATTGGATGCTGCACTTGGTTGAGGTCATTAGGTTACATTGAAGCTTCATATGTTTCATATGAAGCAATTTTTAAAAGCGGTATCTCGGCCTTTTGGCTCAGATGCAAAAGAGATGAAGTCTTGGAGGAGGAATTGCTTTCCCTCCTCCAATCAGCTTGGCTCATGTAGATCGGGCCCAGGACAGGGTAAATGGTCGCTTGCCCTGTCTTGCCAGCCTGGATCGGAAATGTCTCAACTTGTTGAGACTCTGAATTGGACTTGATTTCATTGAATTGGAAAAGTATGTTAAAAAAATCAAAAAAAAATCTGTACTTGCAAAAGGCTTCTCGGCCCTTTGGCTAAAATCAAGTGTAGTATGGATCGGATGCTGCGCTTGGTCATTAGGTTACATTTAAGCTTCATTTGAAGCAATTTTTAAAAGCGGCATATCGGCTTTTTGGCTAAGATGCAAAGGCCTTGGAGGAGGTGAGTCTGCACCTACTCCAATCAGCTTGGCTCATGTAGGTCAGGCGCAAGACAGGAGTGAAGGCCTTGTCTTGTCAGCTTGGATCGGAAATTTCTCAACTTGTTGAGACCATGAATTGGACTTGATTTGATAGAATTGAAAAAGTATTTTTTAACAATCTGCATTTGCAAATTGAAACAAGGTCCCGCCGAGATTTGAACTCGGATCGCTGGATTCAAAGTCCAGAGTGCTCACCATTACACCACGGAACCCACCACACGACAACGAGCTGCAAATGGTCGCTCAATATTTGTGCCAATTTGGACAGCCGGGAGCAATATCAGTCCCATTGCACAAGCCCATCAATTACCCACAGCAATTCATATTTACATTACCCTTGTTGGTTCCTCCTGAAAAAAAATGAGTAAGCTGTCTTCAACTGCATTAAATTTCATGTAGCTCACCACGTGCAAAGAGCAATGCTGGTATCGAACTGTTATAAAACTGACTGTGGTAAAAAATTCTGGTAAAAATGGATGGATGGATGGATGGATGGATGGATTAAATGTTCTGGTAAAAATGATTTGCATTAACTTCAGCGTCTTTTTTTCTCGTTCAATTTGGATTAGTTTTCTTTGACTGCACTTTATCTCCTTACGTCGTTAAAGGGTTGAGATTTTAAAAAAATTAGATACACGGATGTGTCACCCTGTTTGACATGAAATGAAATAAAATGAGGATTAATCATTTCAAAAGATGTTACCAATTGAATATATATTTTGCAGGGGGTCCACCTACGGGTGCCATTCACTCACTCATCTGTCCCAATATAAGCCTGAGTTGGGACGGCGAAAGTTCAGATTGCTAAGCATGACACCATGGAAACGGTCGCACTCTGACGTACGACACGAGGACTTTCTCGCAAAACACACACGCACACACACACACATACACACTCTTGCTCAATAATTGCCAGTCTCCAGTCGAATGGTTACTTACTGCCGAGGAATGGAGAGCTGGAGTTCATCCAGGAAAGCAGCAAAGTTTAAAAATAATGAGAACCAACCAATGTTCACCTGGTCCATCATTCCTTGTGTCAGTCAATCCATTCTGTTATGCTCTTCATCACAAACTTTCCCTTTTAATCTAATTATTGAGTGATTCCCGTCTTCAATGCCGCAGGAACTCAACAGCTTAATTAATGTTTCGTGAGAAACGAGATAGTTCCGAAATTTGAATCAATTTGAAATAAAACCGGTTGGAAACGCTCCTGGCTGGTCTCGAAAGGTGGATTTTCAGCGTGTGGAGCAAACGTGCTAACCACTACACGACAGAAACAGTCCATGTGCATGGAGTAGTTTCAGCTTACTGGTGGAGCAACCACGCTCATTCGACAAGCCGGTCAGTTGCTCACTTTACATTCTATCTGCTGGTTCCTCTAATCAAAATGAATGATGATGCATTCTACTGCATTTAATTTTAGGAATCACATCTTTGACCAAAGATGTTCACAACGTTTTTAGTAATATAAGTGAAAATCTGACAGTGGAGGGATTTGATCCACTCCTCTACAAATATCGCTATCCTAAATTTAGTGCCTTCGACCAAAAGATAAAACGCTGGAAAATCTTAGCAGGTCTGGCAGCATCTGTAAGGAGAGAAAAGAGCTGACGTTTCGATTCCAGATGACCCTTTGTCAAAGGTAAAATGCATACAAAATGGGAGATATTTATGCTGCAGGGGGATGGGAACGAAGGATGAGTCATAGCTATAGAAACCAGGGGTAAATACTGCTAATAGCTATCCACAGAGAGAATAAAGGGTGTAGATGGCTAAATGGCAGAGAAGCTGCAAGCTGTATCAGATGAAAATGTTGGGGGGGCGGGGGGCGGGGGGGGGGCGGCTGTGGTGGCGGGGTGGTCGGTGGGATGGGACAGAGGTAGAATGTTGAAAAGGGGAAGTGGTGGGGGGGGGAAGAAGATAAGGGGAGGGGGATGAAGTAGGGGGACAGTAGGAAGAAAAATGAAGAAAGACAATAAAGAAATAAAAGTTAGAGAACAGTAAAAAATTAAATAAAATAGAGTGAAAACAAAGGGGGACGAGATGGGGTAGAGCAAATTATCTGAAGTTGTTGAATTCGATGTTGAGACCGGAAAGCTGTAAAGTGCCTTGCCAGAAGATGAGATGCTGTTCCTCCAATTTGCGTTGAGCTTCACTGGAACATTGCACCAAGCTAAGGATAGACATGTGGGCATGAGAGCAGGATCGTATGTTAAAGTGGAAAGGAACCAGAAAGTCAGAATCCTGATTGCGCACATAAAGAAAGTGCTCAGCAAAGCAATCACCCACTCTGATATAGAGGAGACCACATTGGGAGCAGCAAATACAATACACCAAATTGAAAGAGGTGCAAGTGAAACGCTGCTTAACCTGGAATGTATGTTTTGGACTTCGGGTGGTGAGCATAGAATAGGTAAATGGACAGATGTGACACCTTCTGCAACAGCAATGGAAGGTGACGGGGGAGGTGTTCCGAATAGTGGAAGAGTGGACCAGGTTATCCCAGAGGGAACGGTCTCTGTGGAATGTTGACAGAAGGAGTGAAGGGCAGATGTGTTTGGTGGTGGCATCATCATACACATCATTCGACGGTCTTAATAAAAAACCTTTCCTGTTTTTTGCAGACATAAAGGAACACAAGCTATTCCATGCGCCACCACACGAAGACACTCGACATCTGTCTCCAGCAATACCATCTTACTCTCTCTCAACGCTGTCCCAGTCCCCATTTTCATTTCATCCTCTGCATCATTCGACATATTAACAAAAACACTTTTCCTGTTTCTTGCAGATGTAAAGGAACACAAGCTTCATTCCATGCATCTTAGTGTCTTCGACTTCCCATCAATGCCACCAGCAGAAGTCATTGCTATCAAGCCGGTATTGGCAGTGAACAGAATCAATGGAGTTGGATTAGATCACACTGGATTAGATCGCCATCTAAAATCTGTGTGGATCCCCAGCTCAACAACTTCAGAACATCTCTCCTCCATCTTCACCCCATTTCCATGTATTTTGTTTTGTTAAATTTCATCTTATTTATATATTTTTATTATTTTATATTGCTTATATATATTAATTTCCATGTTTTGCATTGTTTATTTAAAATCTCACTTTCGATCTTGTTGCCCCCTCTCCCTCCACCCCACTCGGGCCATCTCTTACATATTCTTTGCCCTGCCATTTACACATTCTGATCTCTAAATGGGCTGCCATCGTAGCCATGATTAATTCCCTTTGTTTTTTATTTATTTATATGTGACACCTTGGTCATCCACCCAACACCCATATCCCTCAGCATTACAGTATAAATCTCGTCCAAATTTATTTGTCTTCAGCTCTAACGAAGGGTCATCCAGACAGTGAACGTTCAGTCTATTCTCTCTTCGCAGGTGCTTTCAGACCTGTTAAGATTTTCCAGCATTTTCTGTTCTTGTTTCAGATTCCAGCATCCGCAGTAAATGTGTTCATATGACGGGGCACTTGTCAGACAGACTTGTCCCTGGTGTACAAAAAGTAAATGTTGGAATAGAAGCAAAGCGCCAAGTTAGCATGCGTAGTTTAGATTAAAAACCTTGGAGGCAGTTTCCTGGTAGTCCAGTGATTAGGATTTGGCGCAATCACCACAGTTGTTAGAGATTGCGGTTTCGGAAGATGCTGTGAAAGAAAGTTTGACCAGTATATTGAATCAAATAGGTTTAAATGCAAACATCAATTTTTGGTGGAAGCCTGTGGCTCTGTTAGTTAATATTAAGTTATTGTAAACATTGTTATTTTTAAAGGAAGAAACCTATAAATATTTCTAAATAACATCTCACTCCAACATCACTGAGCCCGTGCGTTGAACACACATGCCCATTCTACGCATATGCATCAAACACACAATCCACTCCCTTCAATCATTTATTTCATTTACAATGTGGCGTTTATCTATTTAACACATTGTTCTATTCCAATCCCTCATGACTCCCGGGCTGCAGCTTACGGCTGTGGAGATATTTCATCGTTAGAGAGAAGCTAATTTAATTGGGACCTCAGGCACAGGTACTGAAAAATCAAACGCTGTTTCCTTCCGTTATCTTCACCCGAGTGATTGGAAGGGTTAAACGGCCAAAAATCCTTTCAATTCCTGTCAAATTCCCTGTCGTGCGATAAAGAAATTCACTTTGCCCCTTTCGTCCCTCCACCAATAGAATTAAATGGAGATAAAGGAGCTGTGAAATTATTGGTTGAATTCAGGAAAACAGGAGCTTGAGTCGATTGGATGCCACGTGATGACGTTGTTGGCAATGAACCAATCAGCAGGAGCCAGGATGTGACTCAACTTCTACCCATTTCTTGTTGCAAACAATTTCAGCTTCAACCAGCTCTGGTCAAATCCGTCCGAGCTCCCTTCAAACATGTTTCCTGTTACGCTGTACTTATTCCTCACAGCGTCAGCTCTTTTAACCGGTAGGTTCACAAGTTATTCAATTCTGTGTTTCACATCTTTACCACACATTATATTCTGTTGAGCTCAATGGGCTCAATGCAAGGGGCGAGGGGTGGGTGATCGGGGAAATGGATTGATCCCAATTTCGAAAAGTCATTCGGATCTCGCTGGTCTCAAAACAGAACACTGTTTGTTGGGAGTTGGCACATTTACCCCAAGGAATGAGAGAGGAAGAGTTGGGCTGAGATTCAAACTCCTCTGGTGCTAGTGAATGTCTTTGCAAACGCCAGACTTTAAAACACAGAGAGTGAGCAGTTCCTGTTACAGTTACAGAGGAACTGATCTCGTTAGTAAGTGTAGAATGTTTATGATGGAAGTTTTATTCGATCACCACAAGCACCTTCCCGTTCCAGCGAATATACTGTGAAAAATATATTTCCGTTCAGTTGTCTGATTTGTCTTTGAGGTTATTATTGTGGGCGGTACGGTGACACAGTGGTTAGCATTGCTTCCTCACAGCTCCAGGAAACTGGGTTCGATTCACGGTTTAGGTCACTGTCTGTGTGGAGTTTGCACGTTCTTCCCGTGTCTGCGTGAGTTTCCTCCGGGTGCTCTGGTTTCCTCCCATTCCAAAGATGTGCTGGTTAGTTGCATTGGCCATGCTAAGTTTGAGAGTTTGAGACCCTTTGTGCCCTGGGATACGTAGGTTAGATGGATTAGCAGGGTAAATATGTGGAGGTACGGGGATAGGGCCTCCGTAAGATTGTTGTCAGTGCAGACTCGATAAGTCGAATGGCCTCCTTCTGCACTGTCGTGACTTTATGACTTTGTTGTTCAACATGGCGGGCAGATTCTGGGCGGAAACAGACAAGTCGCATTGTGTAAGTTAATATTTATTTGTACCCTTACAGGACATTCCCGAGAAGATTCTGTTACACAGCCACCGGCTGCAGTCACCGTCACTGAAGGAGATGATGTTAGGTTGTTCTGTAATTATACAACGTCAAGCAACCACATTTATCTATTCTGGTACCGTCAGTATCCCAGCGGGTCCATGGAGTATCTAGTGCAGACAAATAAATACACCGGGAACACAGACAGATCTTCAGAGTGCCGTTTTTCTGCGGAGCTGAAGGTGTCTAAAACAGAGCTGGCAGACTCCGTGGTGTATTACTGCGCACTGAGACCCACAGAACTCACAGCTGGGCTGAACCTGTACAAAACTGTCAGAGCCTCACTCAACATAACAGAGCATTAGACAAACGTTGTGATCAGAGTGAGTCTTGTTGGCATCTTAAAATTTTAATTCCAATACACTTTTTTATTATTAAAGATATTACCAAACTAAAACAATGGGGGCAGTTTAGAGAATGGGCATTAGAATATTTCTAGAGTTTGATGTCCCAAACTGTTTCCCTGTCACTGTGGAAAACACAGCAGCCAATTTGGCATCAGCGTGTCATTTCATTCAATAATATTGCAGCTTTCTGACTGTTTCAGTAATTGTGATTGGTGAACAGATATCAAGCAGGACATTTCTCCTTCTCTTCTTGGAAACAGTGAACATGTGATACGGCACCTCCACCTGAGAGGAAAGACGGAAGATTTCACAGGTTATCGAGAGGCTGGCAGCTCTGACGGTGCAGCATTCCTTGAGCACTACAGTGTCTCTTCGGTAAATTCCCGGATTCCTATTCCTGCCAGACTGCCGATGTCCTCTGGAGTGCAAAGAATTTCTGAATAGACTGCAGACAGAACCCGGGAAATCAGAGGAGGTGGTGAACATTCATTAACCCAATACGGGAGACAAACGGACTGAACTAAAGAAAATGAAATTAAAAATAAACTTTACTGGGACCGTGGAAGCATATGGACAATGAAGTTAATCTCTAGAAAGAAATTTGACTCGTAAACAGAAGGAAATATATTTATTGACAGCCTTTTACAGACTCCAGATATCCCAAAGCACTTTCTAACCCAAGGAAACTCATTTGTACTGTAGTCGCTGTGGTGATGTTAGAAACGTTATTAACACGGAAATCAGTGGGAATGTTTAATTCTCTGTCCAAAAGGGTTGCTACACTGATCCTGGAGTAAAGACGTTGAGGAGTACAGATATTTTCCGATTACTTTCCGCTGAGCACTGTGCTCTCTCATCCCCACTGTATCCTTCCCAGTCTTTCTTACACACTGTCTCTGAGGTTAACACGAATCGATTGACGAGCCTCCGCTTAATGTGGTGCTCTCTCTCTCATCCCCACTTCATCTTTCCCAGTAACTCTTCCGCACTGTCACTGAGATTAACGACAAAGGAACGAAAAGTCGCGACACGGATCTAAGTATTTGAACTGCGTTCTGAACAATGATGTGTGCAGGCTTACACGTGTCCCCTTGTGTTCTGAAATCTGCGGCCTTGTTAATAAACCTCAGGTGCTGTATCTGTTCAATGCCATCGGTAGCCTATTCTCCGTTTATTATTTTAAAGTTTATTGATCATTGTCACAAGAAAGGTGACATTAATACTGCAATGAAGTGAATGTGAAATCCCCTAGTCGGGATAATGAGTAAAGCCAAAATTTACCGGTCGGGCAACTTGCTGTGGTCGGTCTTTCAGTGACATGTTTCAGAACATTCAACGATTTAAATAGCAAGTAAATATTAGAAATGTTAAAGAAAAAAACACATGCTAGTCAGTAGGGATAGGCGAGGTGATGAATGAATACTTTTCTTCAGTGTTCACCAAGGAGAGGGGTCATGTTTTTGAGGAAGAGAAGGTGTTACAGGCTAATAGGCTGGAGGAAATAGATAGAACATAGAACATAGAACAGTACAGCACAGAACAGGCCCTTCAGCCCACGATGTTGTGTCGAGTTTTATCTGAAACCAAGATCAAGCTATCCCACTCCCTATCATGCTGATGTGCTCCATGTTCCTATCCAATAACCGCTTAAATGTTCCTAAAGTGTCTGACTCCACTATCACTGCAGGCAGTCCATTCCACACCCCAACCACTCTCTGCGTAAAGAACCTACCTCTGATATCCTTCCTGGATCTCCCACCACGAACCCTATAGTTATGCGCCCTTGTAATAGCTCCATCCACCCGAGGAAATAGTCTTTGAACGTTCACTCTATCTATCCCCTTCATCATTTTATAAACCTCTATTAAGTCTCCCCTCAGCCTGCTCCGCTCCAGAGAGAACAGCCCTAGCTCCCGCAACCTTTCCTCATAAGACCTACCCTCCAAACCAGGCAGCATCCTGGTAAATCTCCTCTGCACTCTCTCCAGCGCTTCCACATCCTTCCTATAGTGAGGCGACCAGAACTGCACACAATACTCCAAATGTGGTCTCACCAAGGTCCTGTACAGTTGCAGCATAACCCCACGGCTCTTAAACTCCAACCCCCTGTTAATAAAAGCTAACACACTATAGGCCTTCTTCACAGCTCTATCCACTTGAGTGGCAACCTTTAGAGATCTGTGGATATGAACCCCAAGATGTCTCTGTTCCTCCACAGTCTTCAGAACCCTACCTTTGACCCTGTAATCCACATTTAAATTAGTCCTACCAAAATGAATCACCTCACATTTATCAGGGTTAAACTCCATTTGCCATTTTTCAGCCCAGCTTTGCATCCTATCTATGTCTCTTTGCAGCCTACAACAGCCCTCCACCTCATCCACTACTCCACCAATCTTGGTGTCATCAGCAAATTTACTGATCCATCCTTCAGCCTCCTCCTCTAAGTCATTAAAAAAATCGGAGGGATGTTCGGAGGGAGGATGTACTGGCAGTTTTGAATAAACTGAAGTTCGATAAGTCCCCTGGGCCTGATGAAATATATCCTAGGATTCTTGGGGGGCAAGGGATGAGAATGCAGAGCCTTTGGCTTTGATCTTTGGGTCCTCACTGCCCACGCGGATGGTGCCAGAGGACTGGAGAGTGGCGAATGTTGTTCCTCTGTTTAAGAAAGGGAATAGAAATGACCCTGGTAATTATAGACCAGTTAGTCTGACTTCGGTGGTTCGTAAATTGATGGAAAAGATCCTTAGGGATAGGATTTACGACCATTTAGAAAGATGCGGATTAATCCGGGATAGTCAGCACGGATTCGTGAAGGGCAAGTCGTGCCTCACAAATTTGATAGAATTTTTTGAGGAGGTAACTAAGTGTGTTGATGAAGGTAGGGCAGTTGATGTCATATACATGGATTTTAGTAAGGCGTTTGATAAGGCCCCCCATGGTCGGCTTATGATGAAAGTAAGGAGGTGTGGGATAGAGGGAAAGTTGGCCGATTGGATAGGTAACTGGCTATCTGATCGAAGACAGAGGGTGGTGGTGGATAGAATATTTTCGGACTGGAGGCAGGTTGCTAGCGGAGTGCCACAGGGATCAGTGCTTGGTCCTCTGCTCTTTATGATTTTTATTAATGACTTAGAGGAGGGGGCTGAGGACTGGATCAGTAAATTTGCTGATGACACCAAGATTCGTGGGAGGAGTGGATGAGGTGGAGGGCTGTTGTAGGCTGCAAAGAGACATAGATAGGATGCAAAGCTGGGCTGAAAAATGGCAAATGGAGTTTAACCCTGATAAATGTGAGGTGATTCATTTTGGTAGGACTAATTTAAATGTGGATTACAGGGTCAAAGTTAGGGCTCTGAAGACTGTGGAGGAACAGAGAGATCTTGGGGTCCATATTCACAGATCTCTAAAGGTTGCCACTCAAGTGGATAGAGCTGTGAAGAAGACCTAGAGTGTGTTAGCATTTATTAACATGGGGTTGGAGTTTAAGAGCCGTGGGGTTATGCTGCAACTGTACAGGACCTTGGTGAGACCACATTTGGAATATTGTGTGCAGTTCTGGTCACCTCACTATAAGAAGGATGTGGAAGCGCTGGAAAGTGTGCAGAGGAGATTTACCAGGATGCTGCCTGGCTTGGAGGGTAGCTCTTATGAGGAAAGGTTGAGGGAGCCAGGGCTGTTCTCTCTGGAGCGGGGGAGGCTGAGGGGAGACTTCATAGATGTTTATAAAATGATGAAGGGGATAGATAGAGTGAACGTTCAAAGACTATTTCCTCGGGTGGATGGAGCTATTACAAGGGGGCATAGCTATAGGGTTCATGGTGGGAGACATAGGAAGGATATCAGAGGTAGGTTCTTTACGCAGAGAGTGGTTGGGGTGTGGAATGGACTCCCTGCAGTGATAGTGGAGTCAGACACTTTGGGAACATTTAAGCGGTTATTGGATTGGCACATGGAGCACACCAGGATGATAGGGAGTGGGATAACTTGATCTTGGTTTCAGATAAAGCTCGGCACAACATCGTGGACCGAAGGGCCTGTTCTGTGCTGTACTGTTCTATGTTCGACTTTTATTTATGATTTAATCTGATCTTCAACCCGTTTATTAATGCTTTTCAGTGTCTTCAATTTCCCTTTCGATAGTTCCCTCATTTTCTGTCCATTTCTCCTATGAAGATTGAACGTTTCTATTTCAATTTGCTGCTCGCTCATTGTGGTTTACATCGTCCTTCTTTTTTCTTCTCCATCTCTGTTCTCATCTATCTTCATTTCTGACGGAATTTTAACAATTAGATTCTATATTTTATTTTGTGTTGCGCTCATTTCCTTTGTTAATGGACTTTTTATAATTCCATTCACTCTGCCGATACTCCGGACTCAGCAGAGTTGCTCTCGCAGTCTGTGCATGTTTTTGTATGGGCTCACCCTATGTTTGTCACACTGTGGCTCACGGCGCAGAGATAGGTGGCAGTGTCTGTAATTTTGGCGTCTCTCACAGTCAGGGCGCTGAATTTGCTGCCTCCGCCGATTGAGGCAGTGATCCTCTCGCGTTAATCGGTTTCTGTTCTGGCCATCACCAGATACTGGGGTGGCTGATTCGGGGACTGTCTGTACCAATATGCGTTGCTAAATGTAGTGGTCGTGGTGCAGTTCATGGATACGGATCCCCCTTCACTCACAACATTTCCACCGAGGAAGCTGCATCACCTCATCTGCTCCAGTCACCCCAGTGCATGTCAGAGCGAAACTCAGCAAAGAGAGTCTGTAAATTCGAAGCTTTTTTCAGATCATATGAAATTTCTGCTGAAGCAGTTGTCCAGGGAGTTCAGATTAGAACCAGGACCTGGGTTTAATATTCGGAAGAATTTACAAGGAGTCAAACGCCTGCTTCGTATCCAACTGAGGCGTCTATCTGTCGAACTGATCAAAGAAGCTGAGACTCGGGTTTTATCCGCCCACATTCACTGGTATCGATTCTACTGGAATCGGAGATGAAGAATTGAAGCCGGAATAAATAAACCCCATCAGTGACCCCATGTTTCCGGTTACAAATCTCTTCCCACGTGTCTAACTAGGAAACTATTTCGTCCGATCGGAACTCTGACTGAAGCTAGCACGGGGTGAATCCATTCACTGGCAGACAGCTCACCAGCTACCAACCCTACAGCACCACAGCGGATACAGGGAAATGCAGTGAGAGCATTCCGAGACACGACAGCAAAATATACAGGGTGAAGTTTGGAAAGGGTGTCTTCAAATATCCAACTCCACTTTTACAACAACGATGCTGCTACTCAGCTTCTGGATTGTGCGGGAACATTCCTGACAGGTAATTATGGACCAAACGCATTTCATATTTACTTTAATTTTACAAATTTGTTTTTGAACTGAATTTTACGGATTCAGTTGTTCTGATCTGTTTTCGTTCGAACATGTTTTTCAGATCTGGGTCATGGAGATTCTGTTACTCAGTCGCTGTCCTCAGAATAACAGACAGAAGGAGAAACGGTGACTTTAAACTGTACCCTTGATACTACAATGAGCAACTACAATTTACACTGGTACCGGCAACACCCTGTGTTACAGTGGGGAAGAACTCATTGTTTGGTGAAGATGTAGCAGATTTTGCTGAAAGCCGCTTCTCTGGAGAACTTCAGGCATCGAGTAAATTCACCAGTTTGACCATCTCGGGTCTGCAGCTGACTGACGCTGCCTTGTACTACAGCGCTCTCGCTGAAACTCACAGTGATGGAAAGCAGTCTGACTGCTGCACAAAAACTGTCTTTAACTATAGGTTGAAAACCCTGTCTGCTGCGGGTTGCTCAGAATCGCGGGCAGATGCAGCCATAATGTGACTGTCAGTTATGCAAGATTGCTCATTAACCTGTGATCAGCCCAAGTGTTTCCAGTATCCTGCCACTTCAATCATTGTGTCTCTATGAGTCTGTGAGATCTCTCAGTTATGAGCTGGCTGATATCGAAAGGAAATCCCTCGAGCCGAGCTGATTTCAGCATCTCGATAGGGGAACGGGTGCACTTTTCCGGATGGGGTTGCGGGGATGAAACCCTGCTCTGTTAATTGGCAGCTGCAAATTCTTGGTTGCTTTATAGTAACAAACATCATTGAGGAAACATTCTGAAGTTCACTGGTCATTGGGGGAATTCTGTGCTCAATGTCTATTTAAAAGATCACAGTCACTTCATTGTGAAATTTCTTCATTGTGTATACACTTTCTCGGAAGCAGTACATCTCTCGGATCAAATAAACCCAGTGACCAGGCCGCGGTAATAGACTTCAGAAACCTGTCAGGGGAGAGGGGGATTGAGTTGTTCAATATTAGAGACACGGAAACTGCATCCAAGGGCAACAACTGAGCTAAATGGAATAGATTTAAGAAGATCGGCGATAGCACAAATGCAAGTTAAAATAAACTAATATAACTCCTCAAATGTTGCTCACCTCTTGTTGAGATTGTGTTTTTTTTCTGACCTCTTGGGAAGTTCCCTGTGACTCACATGGAGAGTGAATTATTGATTATGTTTACCAGCGTAAGACCGCCATCTAGTGGTACCTAACTGGAACTCCCATGTGTGGGGTTATTGTCTGGGATCCGCTCTATCTCTGCAGCAGTGTGGGCTCCGTGGCACAGTGATACACGGCGGTGTCAGAGAGAAGCATCCCGGCAACATTAAAAATAACAGTTTTATTTCCTTTGCGCAAAACAGCAAGAACATCTGTCCGGTAGATCTTGAAACGTATCTCCCGTGCCATATATCTTCAATAATATTTATTTTAAATATTAATGTACACAATAATCCCGAACTGCAACTCCAGACAATATCTCCCATGGGGAATGGGTCACAAAATTCTTATACAGTGCCTGGTGACAAATAGGCGAATGCACCACCCGAGCACATGTTGCAAACTTCCATTCCAATTTAGGTATGAAAGTTTGCAAAAGGGAATGAACAATGTTATTCCATATTGGCACTTCATCAACCGGATGCCAGTTCCAGCCATCCAGTGACTGACCTTCCCCGAGACTCACAGAGGCCAGCGCCTGCCGTAAGTGCAAGTCACCACCAGATGGTGATATTGTATTAGTTTAATCGCAAGATAGTGAAACTGCAGTTTGAACTCACAGCTGAGTTTGGTTTTCTTGATATCAGCTGGCCTGGAAGAGGGCAGCCCCAACATCATCACCACCATTTGAAAAGCAATTAGGGAATACAATAAATTGTGGACTCAGCAACGAATCCCACACTCGGTCAAATTAATTTTAAAATGGTTTGTTTTGGAGATAGTTTTGGTGTCTCGTCCCCCAGTGACCTCGAGTGGTGCGGAATTGCTATCAGTTTTACACTGTTTGAGCTGACCAAATTTGGAGAGCTCCCTGATCACAAATACCATTCCAATAAATCTCCTTCCGGCCTGTCAAGGCCAGTTGTGTGCAGAGTAATATAGCATAGTGTTAAAGATATTTAAAAAAAATACATAACCTATTTGAATAAAACAGAAAAAATCCGTATCATTCATTCCTGGAATTATACTGTTTTTCCGTTATCATCGCTGGGTCAGTATAGAATGTGCAGAGGTTAATTCCAAACTAAAAGGATGTTTCCTTTGTGACAGGGACAAAAACTTGGGAGATAATGTTAATAAACTCCTCAAGGTCTCCTCAAAAATGATGAGATTATGCCTTTTTGTCACCATGATGTTCTTTGGTCTGTGATATCCTCTTCCCCAGAAATCAGTGGTGGCAAGTTCATTGAAAACAATTAGGACGGGGTGAGGTCGATTATTGAATGACCAGGGAGTCAGAGTGTACAGGGGAGACATGGAAATACAGATGTCACAATTCAATCCGCCAGGATCTTATCAAATGTCGGGCAGTCTCGAGATGGCACAGTTGCCTACTCCAGCTCCAAATTTGTATGTTCACGTGGCCACAAGTGGACTTATTACATTAGTTGATTACAAGTCGCC
Organism: Mustelus asterias; assembly: GCF_964213995.1. Taxonomy (NCBI): domain Eukaryota; kingdom Metazoa; phylum Chordata; class Chondrichthyes; order Carcharhiniformes; family Triakidae; genus Mustelus; species Mustelus asterias. Next base: position 363,538 of record NW_027590160.1, read on the forward strand.
TTTATACAGAAGTTAAACGTCATAAATGCGCTCATGATATTTTAATGTGCTTTTTGTCTCCTTTACTACCCGTTCCCCGCCTGCCCGCCTATGAAACAACCATTTATCATCTACTCTCTCATTCTCCAGCAGCTTACAACTGGTCTGTTCAGAGCTACATTTAATCAGTGTGGGTTTCTGGATCAGAAACAGCGTATCTGCAACCAACATGTTCCACAAAGTAGTAACTGAGAATTGAGAATGAGCTGCTTGTGCTTCAGGGTGTCTCCTGAAGCTAATCTTGTTTCCCCTTTTCCTTTAACTATTGTTTTTCTGATGATCATTAACAACCCAACCCACACAGCAGAACGCTGTCTCCCACCAGGACATTGGCTGCAGCACAGATCGAGGTGTTTCCTTTCACTGACATCCAGCTCACACAGGACGTCGGATCATTGAGGGCGGGGATTATAACGGGTGGCTTCAGTTATGATAATGTGATGTTTCTCTGTTCCACTGCAGTTCTGCATTTCATTTTCTCAGTCTCTCCTGCTAACTGTTGGGTGACAGTTTGATCCGGGGTTAATTTGGTTTCCTCTCGGTGTGTATCTGAGCGCCTGTGAGCGCCGCTGCACTGCAACAACCGCAGTCCTACTTAACGCTCAACAGAACAGAGCTCGCACCAACAATCCAAAGGCAGTTTTTGTGCAGGGGTGAGACTGCTTTCCATCACTGTGATAGCTGGAAAGCGCAGTAATACACGGCGACATCAGTCAGCTGCAGGTCCGAAACGGTTAAACTGGTGAATTTAGTCGATATCCGAAGCTCCATAGAGAAACGGTTTTTGGCAAAATCTGCTTTATCTTCACTGTTGTATGTATTTCTCCGCACTAGAAACTCGGGATGGTTTCCTGGGAGTTGTCGGTACCAGTGCAATACATAGCTGCTCCGTGTAGTTTCATAGTTGCAGCTTAATATGACCGCTGCTCCTTCTGACTTAACATCTGAGGGTAGCGGCTGAGTGACAGAATCTCCATGACTTAAATCTGGAAAATAATATATCAATAAGGAAAAGTTTAGTCCGGTGGCTGATTGAAATTTGATTCCAGTCAAGCTTGGGGAATGAAGGAGCGCATCCACATTTACCTGTCTGAAATATTCCCCACACAGCCCAGATGCTGAGCAGCCGCATTGTCTCTGTCCGCTCTGTGAAAGGGGAGGGTTTGGATATTTAGCCACCCTTTCTAAATCCCGCCCCTCAATAACCTGCTGCCGTGTGTCAGGCTGTACTCGCCTCACTTCCTTGCTTTTCCATTGGTGCTGTGTGGCCGGCAGATCGCAAAGAGAATCACCCCGAGCTGCATTACAGTCACTACTCTTGCAGAGGAAATGCTTCCCGAATTATACACCAGAGTTGGGGAAGGAACATCTCCACTGAAGAAGGGAAAGGGTTAATTTTTTTTTTGTACTCAATGTATTTTGTGCCTAAAAGGTTGAACTTTGTACCTGGAATGTATCATAAACATAACCCTTCCTTATGGCTAGTCTCCCCTTTGTTTATATTGCTCCTGGTAGTAGTATAAGCCATTTGTTCATGTCTTTCATCTTTAACTTTTAGTAGCACAAGCCATTTGTTCATGGTTCCCTCGCTTGTTTATATCATTCTGATAAAACAGCCAGTTAAATATAGATGTTAGTCTTTCTTTCCCGTAGGCTTGTCTATGATTTAAACAAAGGAAGCAGCTATCAAATGGTAGATTGCGAGAATGGCCGTTTGCAGGAGGACTCCCACTGGAACAGCTGCAATCGAACACAGTCACTTCAAAGGAAAGGCTGCGGGAAGAGCAGGGGACCAGAGGTGGCACCTTGACTGCAACGACCAGGAGAATTGTGCTTTATGACCCAAGGATACCAAATAGCCTCTAACCATGATCCAGAGACTATCAGAAGCTGTTACAGGAACAATAATTTATGATCAAGGACTGCTAACTGGACTTTGCTGTATGGCTTGTATTGGGAATCCTGATGTATAAATGTCCACGCTTCTTGTGTTCAGAGAGAACTTTGGCTTCCGCTTTCAAGGGGTCAGGTTCTCCCTCAAGCTTGTGAGAATAAAGCGTGACTGTATTTTGACTCATACCAGCCTCAAGAAGTATATTTACCGACTTCACCCACCATAATTGTACTAAAGAAAGTAAATATTTTTTGAATGAATTTGTCACTTTGTTTTCACGGATTTTGCTCCACTATCAGCGTAGTGATAACCATGACTGCAGTGAAATTCCTCTCACGGGCTTTAATTATTATTAATACATGAAGTAATGTCAGCGTTACTGGGAAGTCTAGATTTTCACTCCATTCCTAATTACCCTTGAGAAGGAGAGGGGGTGTGCAGCCTTTTAAACTGCTGTGGTCTCTCGGGACTATTAATATGGTGAAAGAGGATGTGTAGCATATCTATCTTTTCCAGTAATAGGAAGTTCCTCCCGGTGCTGCTGTTTCACTCCAAACCCCAAAGATGTGCAGGTTAGGTGGATTGGCCAAGCTAACTTGCCCCTTAGTGTCCCAAGATATGTGTGTAGGTTAAGGGGATTAGCGGGCTGAATATGTGGGGTTCCGGGGACAGTGCTTGAGTGGGATTGTTGTCGGGGAGTCGGTGCAGGTTCAGTGGGCCAAATGGCCTCCTCCTGCACTGTAGGGATTTTATGGTTTTATGATATTCAGGCAAGAAGACTTTTTAAAAATGTAAAAGCATTGACTGATAGGAACCTGCAGCTGACATTGGAGCACGGTCATTGTCGCATCACACGTCACTATAGGTAAAACATTGCAGTGTATTTTACCGTTCTGCTCTCAATGGTGAAAATGTTTTAGAGGGGAATGTTTTATTGAGAATGCCAACACCGAGAGTGCCTACCAGCGCTGTTGCTGAGGAACTTTGTGCCATAGTTCCGTAGATGCCTATTCAAGTAGCTATATTTGGTTGCACTGAACTGGGTTGCAATCATTAATGTCTATTTATGTTCGGCATAAAAGTAAGTATCTGGCATATATTCACTGAGAGCGAGTCAATATCCCAATGCTGAAACTCTAGTAAAGCTGAAACGCCCTCTGCTGGACTTTTTTCTAATTGTGTGTCTCAATGTTCCACTTCTCCCTGAGAGATTGCACAAGACTGAGTTGTGGTGTGGGAGATCCTTATACTTGGACAGGGTGCCTCGTGCAGTGGGGAAGAGAATGATATTTTACTCTGAGAGATTTGGTTTGAAGCACAGATTGGACACAAGGATGGACATCCATTTTGCCTGATGCGGAAAGGAGTTTGGCAAAGTGATAATTTGTTCATTTTTCATTCAAGATTTATTTAAAAAATTCAGAGAACATTTTACAGAAATGATTTTTTTCACGTTCACAGAAGAGAACAAAACGATTGATTTCCATATTGAGAAAAGAGCACGTGTGCTCTGAGCTGCCTAACATATGTACAACTGTAACAGACACCAAAAAGAAAAAAAAAACAGGATCTCAACATAAAGAAAAGGAAACAATTGTATATAACGAATACGAAAAGGTAATTATTTATACATGAAATGTAGGGGAAACTACGAGATACATTTAATTTACAACATTTATCTCGTAAATTTCCAGACTGAAAAGCAGAAATACCGGCCACGATTGCCTGAGTTAGAAATACTGAAAGATAAATTGAGAGAATTTTACTGTTAGAGTGACCAACAGCAGATAATATATTTGTGCCATGCAGAAATCTTAATAATCAGATGTGGGAAATCTACAGCGTCCAAAATTCAGTCGATCACTTGATCTGTAAAAAAGAAGAAAGATAATGAAGCGGTTGTTTATGATCTGGGACATTATTAGAGTTTTTAATCAATTAATCATTTAGAGGTTTCTCAAACGGCTTCTGTCTGTTTGAAGTGTGAGTAAATTGAATATTCTCACCTTCACCAGAGTGACACCAGCGCTGTAGGACATGCTCAGGCAGAATAGGACGACGAATGTGGAAGCGGTTGTCCAGATGTTGTTGTTATCATCCTCATTGTCTTCAATCCAGATGCGGTCTGTGGTATATATGGGGTCACAGCCGAGGAAACAGAATTAGATTGCTTTATTTATCCACTATATCTTACTGTTGTGTTTCATATTCTCCTTCGTAAGCTATTAATTTATTCTCGGATTACGTTTTCATTGTATATCTACTGCAAATTTCGTGACACTCAGTCACCGAAATCTGTAACTGTCTCCACACCTGTTCTTCCTTTGCATTCCTTTTACAATATATATTGGAAAATATGACAACCTTTCTTCAGTGTTAGTTCATTTTCGAACCATTTCGTGCAATCTATTCCTGGAGAATATTATGGTGGGTTTTAAGGGAGATTCGCTGATCTGTATATTTGTAAACTGTAAATGTTGCTGTTTAAGAGCTCGAATGTGAGTTCCCACCTTATTTGCTTATTTATGATGGAAACACTTGTCATGAACTTATATCAGTTTCTCACCAAGAACGTTGTTCAGTGTATTTGTTGAATTATTTTGTTATAGAAACAATTATTGGAGAACATGTCTGCTCAAAAATAACTTGAATTATACTTTCAACAATAGCCTGGCCTTTGTATTTGTGTGTTTGCGTTTGTTTAAGTGTGTGCAACGCTTTGCATTACGATTTGTTTGTGTGCCCATGTGCATGTGTTTCTGTGTGACCTTGTGCCAATGAGTATTGCTTTGTAATTTCTGTGTGTATATTCTGCTTTTCTGTCAATGTGTGTGCGTCTTTTCGTGTGTTGAAGTCTGTTTATTTATTTGTGTCCGTATCAATGCATGTTTCTGCGTTCATGCCTGCTCATATATGTGTTAAAAAGTTTTTTGTCATAGATCTGTTTATTACATTGATGCTTTTCCTGTGTATGTGTTTGTGTTTGCTTATGTGTTAGTACGTTTAAGGTGTATTTATTATTGTTACAAGTCGAAAGATGGGCGGGTTAGGTTGATTGGCCATGCTAAAAAATTGCCCCTTAGTGTCCTGAGATGCGTCGGTTAGAGGGATTAATGGGTAAAATATGTAGGGATATGGGGATGGGGCCTGGGTGGGATTGTGGTCGGTGCAGACTCGATGGGCCGAATGGCCTCTTTCTGTACTGTAGGGTTTCTATGTTTCTATGTTTCTAAGTAGGCTTACATTAACACAAATGAAGTTACTGTGAAAATCCCCGAGTCGCCACATTCCGGCTATTTGGGTACAATGAGGGAGAACTTAGCATGGCCAATGTATCTAGCCCGAACGTCTTTCGGACTGTGGGAGGAAACAGGGGCACCCGGAGGAAACCCACGCAGACACCGGGAGAACGTGCAGACTCTGCACAGACAGTGACCCAAGTCGGGAATCGTACAGATGTCCCTGGCGCTGTGAGTCAGCATTGCTAACCATTGAGCTATCGCACCGTGCCGCTCAGATCTTAATAACCATGTTTTTAAAAAATATACGTTTATGTCTCATGTCTACAAATGTGTACGTTCATGCTCAAGTAGAAATTAGACATAATCCTTATTGCCAAGGGATCAAGGGATATGGGATATGGAGAAAAGTCGGGATCGGGATACTGGATTTGATGATCAACCATGACCTAAATGAATGGCGCTGCAGGCTCGAAAGACTGGGTGGCCTACTCCGAGTTCCATTTTCTATGTTTCTATGTTTCTTGTGTATTGATCAATGAGCCAGAGAGTAGATAACACTAGTGAGGGCACGTCGAAGCACATGTATGGCAGCATAAACTAATGTGATGATTCCTGACGCACAGATATTGAGATAATAAATAGGGCGTGTTAAAATACGAGCATGTTCTCTTGAGTATCAGCATGTTAACGATTGCGTCTATATTTGTGTTTCTGAACGTTTTGCTGTCTGTTGATCTACCTATTTGTGTGTCCATGTGTAGTCTGTTGACATTGGTCTGTATGGCTAGATATGTGTAGGAAATCATGCATATTTATATCCATATTCTGTCATCTTGTTGGCATTTGCATTCCATGACCTTCCGTAAGTCATCTTGTCTGTTTTATATGTATGCATGTTTGTTTGCATGTATCTGCGTGCCTGAGTATGTGTATTTGTATGTATCTGCGTGTTTGTGGGTCCATGTCTTATGTGTTTGTGCGCTGCGTCAGTGCACATTTGTGCATTTGCATGTATGTGTGTGTATTTTCTGCATATTTCAGTGTGTGTCGTTGTATGCATTCATTGGAGTGTGCGTTTGTATCTGCATCTGTGTGCATGCAATTGTGTGTCCATCTCTTTCAGTGTTAAGTTTTTGCGTGTGCGTCTGTGATCATTTTACCGCCATTCTCTGTTGGAGGTGTGGGTGTGCACTGGATTACCTACTGTTTCCCTCTCTTTATTGGAGGAGTGGAGTTGCAGTGGATTAAATACTGTTCCCCTCCCTCCCTATGTCGGGGAAGTGCAGGTAGAGTGAATTAACTGCTCTCCCTCCAACATTATTTGTTGGGGATCTGGGGTGCCTTGGATGAACGTTTCGCATTGCTGCCTCACAGCGCCAGGGACGCGAGTTCAATTCCGGCTTTGGGTCATTGTCTGTATGGAGTTGGCATACTCTCCCCGTGCCTGCGTGGGTTTCCTCTGGGTGCTCCGAATTCTCCTCACAGTCCAAAGATGTGCGGGTTTGTTGGCCATGCAAATTTGCCCCTTACTGTCGGAGAGGTGTTCGGTTACGGGGATTGGGCCTGGGTGGGATTGTTGTCGGGGCAGGTTCGGTGGGCCGATTGGCCTCCTTCTGCACTGCTTGAATTGTAACTGATGCTTAATGCTCCCCATCCCACTCCCTTTATTGAGGAAGTGGGTTTACAGTGGATTGACTAATGCCCCTTGTCTCCCTTTTTTGGGAAGTGGGGGTATAGTAGGTTAATTATTGTCACACTCCTGACTCTCCGTTGGGAGAGAGAGAATCCAGTGTGTTAACAATTTCCTCCTCCCGCTCTTGGATGGGGATTGTTCCTCCATGTTTCTGTGTTGCTCTCACTTCAGTTCCCAGTGGGTGTGATGCAGCAGCTTAAAGCTGGCACCAATGGGTAATGGCATGGACAATGAGAGAAGCAGGAACACCGAGATCTAAATGCTGTGCTTGTTTGTCAGAAATGTTGAAATTGTCGGATTTATCCTCAGCGGGAGGAAAGTTGGTGAAGTTATTTTGCAAAATCTTGAAATGAATGTGTCAAACCCATGGTGTCTCTGAGCTGGGTTCACTGGTTCCACAAGACATGGGTCCGAGATTTGTAAATATCCCACCCTAACTAAATAGTTCTAACATTAGCAAAGCAGAAATACAACTAATGAAGCGATTGTGTATTTAAATTAGGTTGGAGGAAAAGCCCTTTATTATTTTTATTGCAGTTCGAAATGTAACCGATTGATTCTCAATAACATGAATTAACAGTGTCCATCAGTGCAAGGGAAATGTTCACAAAACTGGGTTTACCGCTGGATTTATCCACTGTTCTGTTGATGATCTTCAAGGGGATGGCTTCATGTCCCACCATACAGGAGTAAGAAGCGCCGCTGGCCCAATCCTCCGCTGCAATGGATAACAGGCTGTACATGAAGAAGGAGCTATTGCCGTTCTCCGCCATCACCTCGGTATTCTTGTAGTTCCCGGGATTCACCGGCTTGTCATTAACGTTCCACTTGACGAAGATTTCTCGAGGCGAGAAACCACTGACTAAGCAGCTGAGGGAGACGAATTTCTGAGCGGCGATTTCTTCTGCCGAGGGCAGGAGGACAGAGACGGACGGTTCCCATGGTTGTGGATCTGCAGAAAATGTACAATAAATGTCAATAAAGTGGAGAACTCCAGAGACAATGAAACTGCTGGTTAGATATGAGAGAAATTTGATTTGCTCTGGATCGTAATGGTTTCAATTTTCCACTTTTTAATCTGTTCCGTTTCCCAGCTCGGAGCAGACGTGGATACACTTTTCTGTGGAACATGGTGGATTGAATTAGAAAGTTTCAGAAAGTTAACAGCACAGAAACAGGTCATTTGACCCAACTGCTCTGTGTCAGTGTTTTACTCCACACTAGACTCTTCCCATCTTACTCGGAGGGGTGTGAGGGGAACCAGTAGATATAATATACTGCGACTTAAAAAAAGGAACCGCACAACAGGCTAATTAATAAGAAAGGAACCCATGCTGTTGGTGATAGATTATTAGCATGAATAGAGGATAGACTAACTAATAGAAGATGGAGAGTTTGGATCGGGGGGCATTTTCAGGATGGTAAACTGTAACTAGTGAAGTGCCACCGGTACCAATGCTGGGACCATCATTATTTATGATTTATAGACATGAGGGAGTCAAGGTAGTTGGATGTATACTTGCCAAGTTTGCCGATGAAGCAAAAAGAGTTGGGAAGGCAAATAGTAAGGATGGTAAGTGGACAAAACTTGGCAGATGGAATATAATGTAGGACAATGTAAATTTATTCACTTTGATAGGGAAAATAAAGGGGTGAATATTATTTAGATCATAGAAATCCTACAGTGCAGAAAGAGACCATTCGGCCCATCGAGTCTGCACCGACGACAATCCCACCCAGGCCCTATCCCCACATCCCTACATATTTACCCGCTAATCCCTCTAACCAGGACACGAAGGGGCAATTTTAGCATGGCCAATCAAACTAACCCGCACATCTTTAGACTGTGGGAGGAAACCGGAGCACCCGGAGGAAACCCACGGAGACACGAGGAGAATGTGCAAACTCCACACAGACGGTGATCCAAGCCGGAAATCGAACACAGATCCCAGGAGCTGTGAAGCAGCAGTGCTAACCACTGTGCTACCGTGTCGTTCCGATGGAGAAAAACAGCAGAAACTGTTGCAACATGAGATATAGGGATCATTGTACTTAATTTACTGAAATCTAGGATTCCTGTTGAACAGGTAAAATATAATTCAAGTGGAATGTTAATCATTGTGACGTAATGCAAATGGGAGGCAATACATTTTGAAAGGTCTAATATAGAGAGGAAATAAACAGTAAATGGCAGGACCCTTAAGAGTATTGATAAGCAGACGGCTCTGGGTGTACAGGTACACAGGTCACTGAAAGTGGCAACGCAGGTAGATAAGGTAGTCAAGAAGGTATACGGCATGTTTGCCTTCATCGGCCGGGGCACTGAGTTTAAAAATTGGCAAGTCATGTTGCAGCTTTATAGAACCTTAGTTAGGCCGCACTTGGAATATAGTGTTCAATTCTGGTCTCCACACTACCAGAAGGATTTGGAGACTTTGGAGTGGGTACAGACAATATTTACCATGATGTTGCCTGTTTTGGAGGGCATTAGCTATGAGAAGAGGTTGGAGAAACTTGGTTTATTCTCACTGGAACGACGGAGGTTGAGGGGCGACCTGATGGAAGTCTAACAGATTAAGTGGCATGGACAGAGTGGATAGTCAGAAGCTTTTTCCCAGGCTGGAAGAGTCAATTATTAGGGGGCATAGGTTTAAGGTACGAGGGACAGGGTTTAAAGGAGATGGACGAGGCGAGTTTTTTACACAGAGGGTGGTGGGTGCCTGGAACTTGCTGTCGGGGGAGGTCGTGGAAGCAGATACGATACTTACATTTAAGGGGTGTATGGACAAATACATGAATAGGATGAGAATAGAGGGATATGGTCTCCGGAACGGTAGAGGGTTTTAGTTCAGTCGGGCAGCATGGTCGGTGCAGGCTTGGAGGGCCGAAGGGCCTGTTCCTGTGCTGTAATTTTCTTTTTTCTTTATTGTTTCAAAAGGAATGGAGAATAAAAATAGAGACGTCTTGCTGAAATGATAAAGGCACCAGTGGGATCAAACCTGATGCACCGTGAAGATGTTCCCTTTTTAAAAGTAAATATATACTGGCATTGGAGGCAGGGCACAGAAGGTTCACGAGGTTGATCCTGGGTCAGAATCGATTTTCATATGAGGAGCGGTTGAATAATTTGGATCTGTTGTCACTGGAGTACAGCAGAATGAGAGGAGGCCTTATTGAGAAGCAGAGAATTCTCCGAAGGGGCTTGAGAGGGTAGATGCTGAGGAGTTACTCCCACCCTTGTGGGAAAGTATAGGGTCAGAGGCACATAATCTCATAATAAGGGGGTCACCTATTGAAGAGCGATGAGGAAGAACTTGTTCTCTCGGAGGTAGTGAATCTATGGAATTCTTTACCGCAGAGGGCTGTAGTGAATCGTTAAATGTGTTGAAGGCTGATGTGGACAGATTAGTAATCAATAAGGGAATAGCGGATTATGGGGAGAAGGTGGGAAAGTAGAGTGGAGAATAACCATATCAGATTAATCATCAACTTATTGAATGTCGGAATCGGCATTTCCATGGACTGAATGGCCGGTTTCTGCCCCTGTGTTGTATGATGCGCGGTGTGACTCCATCTCAACTTAATATCACCACCTTTAATTCATCGTTCATTCATCAATTTATCAATTTCCACTCTAAAACAATTTTATAGACCCTGACTGTTTAGTTGGTTGAGTTACGAATCAGGTTAGACCAGAAACACACTGAATAATAAATATTGACTTTTACACTTACACTTGAAATAGACACAGAGACTCACTTATCGCTTCATTCTCTCTACTTACCTTCTTCCTTGTGGATGAAACTTCTTAAAGGAGTGGGCAGATCCTGATGGTTTACCACGCATTCAAACAGAGCCCCACTCAGCCAGGCTTGTGTCGAGATGTTTAAGTTGCTGACCACGCTGTCAGGATCCTCTCCCGTTTTTTCGGCAATCTCTGATTTCAGATACTTCTTTTCTCGGATCCAGGACACGTTGACTCCATAAGGAGCATTAGAAATGATGCAGGTAAAGGTAACAGTCGCCTCCAGTAAGACCTGTTCTATTGATGGTTGCAGAATCGTCACTGTGGAATCAGTGCAGTGGGAAGAATCTGGGAATGGAAAATGAAAATCAACCCAATCTTCAGAATCAAGACAGCAATATTCAGTCTTCAATCTCTAAATGGGAATAAATCAACTCCCAGGTATCAACCACTGACCATCACCTTTACTCTTTTCTACACGACGGAAAACCAGCTTCTTGTGTGAAAATTATTCTCATTATTCAACTCGTTCGGCCTGTATCAGTCTAATGAATCAGCATTGCAGTATTCCCAATGCAAATATACCTTTCCTGATCTCAGGAAGTACAGTAAAGTAAAGGTTTTTCTGTACTTTATACGAACTTCAATGAAATTCTGATTTTGATTATCTTCGGACTGCAAAATGATTCATTGCTTCTTGATTTGCGTCTCTTACCCGAAGATGTGGTGATGTTTCGACTTTGGGTGAGCCCTTGATGAGTGACCTGGCAGGTATAGACTGCTTTGCTAAACCATTCCCCAGGGGAGACTGTCAGCAGACTGCTCGCTGAGAAGTTTCCGTTCGCTTCCCAGGCGGGGGAGCTGACAATTCTTGAATCCATGGACTGTCCATTCTTCAGCCACTTCACTGTGATAGATCTTGGATAGAAATCGATGTTTGAACAGACGATGGTTGCCAATTCCCTGCGTTTGATTTCTTCACTGGAACTCACGGTGAGGATAACGGTTGGAGTGATGTCATCTTTAGAACCTTCAAAAAACTTATGTTAGTCATTTATTGTAGGAGAAATTAACAACAAATAAAAGGCATTTTATTTTAACAATTCATTTGCAGTCAATAGACCTGGATTTTCCAGGGGTCAGGACTATGCAGACTACTATAAATGAGTTTTAACCAAGGCCCAATACAGTTTTGTCATAGCAGTTCTCTTTTCCCCTGGTTCCACAAAACTTACATGGCATTTCAGTTCTCTTGTCTGAGCCGCTGTGTTGAACCTCACAGTTGATTTTGCTGCATTCTCCCTCTGACTCGGTGATGGTTAACTGGCTGATCAAGGTGTAGGTTCCCTGCGTGTTTCTCACTGACGGGTAAGTCTGAAATCCAGTGGCGATCGGCTGCCCATTTTTCTTCCAGGTCAGTTTGGTGACCTCTGGAGAGTAGTCCATCGCCAAACAGCCGTAGGTGACGGAACCGTCGGTGTTGTGTTGCTGACAGGAGGAGACCAATCCGTAGAGAATAGGCGGAGAGTGTGTCACTGGAAAAGAATGGCCGATTGAACAAGTTAGAATCTGTCAATTGTGATTAAGATATCACACAACTTACAATATGCATACAGTTATAAAACTTATTGTTATACTTATGCATTTAAACTTACACCTACATTTGAGATTCTATTAGTTCTATCTTTTGGGAATCATCACTTGTGTGTTCCCTCTGTAGAAACACACATTTCTTTCCCCGTCTCTATCAAAGCACAATAAAATGATATTTTGATGTTATCTGAATGATGTACATTGTATGGGATTAAAGAGAAGAGCAGAGATTTTCTATATTTTTTCAGCCACTAGTTGTTTCTCAATCAACAGTACTTTGTGATGAAGAGGTTGTCTCTTCCTTTATATTGTTGCAGCTTTGGAAGTTGTCTGTTTTGAAACTGACTGATTCTCCCTCCTCTCTCCCCCTCAGCAGCCCCACTCCCCAAAAGAAAGAGTAGAGACAGCAAGTTCATGGATGAGCTGACTGTGGTGTTAACTCCACGTTGGCTCTTTCCAATCAGCAGCTTTCTCTCCTTTCTGCTGTCTCCTTCTGCTTTTTCCCCCGGCTCTTTGCACTTTCCAACAGGCTCTCTGCCATTTCCTCTGGCTTCCTCTGACAGTGGGTGCTTCCCCCACCCCCGGCTCTTTACTGTTTTCCCTGTTCATGAGACCCATGCACTTCCCTCCAGCTCTCTGCATTCCCTGGTCATGCTCCCGCAATTGGCATCACTTGTCTTCCGACCTCTCTTCAGTTCTTTCTTCCTCTCTCATTGCAGGCACACATCCCCCACCGAATAAGTGACTGAGAGTGAGAGATTGTGTGTCAGTGAGTGAGGGTGGACTTGTCAGACTGAGTGTGTGAGGGTGGGTGAGTATCTGACAATGGGTGAGTGCCTGTGGTCGAGGGTGAGTGAATGAAAGTGGGAAATGACTGACGGTGAGTGATGAGGGAGAGTGAGTGAGCGTGAGTGAGGATGGGTAAATTTGTGAGGTTGAGTGATGCGAGCAAATGATTGTGAGTGAGTGAGGTGGGTGAGTGAGCGTGGGTGTGACAGTGAGGGTGAGTGTGTGAGGGAGGGTGAGTGAGTGAGGGTGTTCGAGGGAGAGTGAGTGACGGTAAGTGATTGAGGGTGGATGAGGATGAGTGAGGGCGAGTGAGTTAGGGTGAGTCGGTGAGTGAGGGTAGGTAAGTGAGGTTAGGTAAGTGAGAATGAGAGCGCAAATGTGAATGAGGGCGAGTGAGTGTGGGTGAGTGTGTAAGGGTAACTAAGTGCGGGTGGATTAGTGCGGGTGAGTGTGTGTGAGCGATGGTGGGTGAATGAGGGTGGGTGAGTGAGGATGGGCGAGTGAGAGAGGTGAATGAGCATGCATGAGTGAATGATCATTCCCAGTTACTCCAGGTCCGATGTCAGAGAATGTGTTTTTTTTTCCTGTGATGTGGGAGCCGCTGGCTATGCCAACATTTATTTCCGATCCATAATTGTGAAGATTTTAGTGAGCTGCCTTCTTCAACAACTGTAGTCAGGAGGCAGTTACAGGATTTGAACCAGCCACAGTGAAGGAACGGTGATATGTTTCCAAGTCAGAATGATGAAAGGCTTGTCGGGGTATTTCCAGTTTTTGATGTTCCCACGTATCTGCTGTCCTTGTAGATGGTTGAGCCCTGGACACTATCTCGAGGAACTCCCGCAGTGAGGTCCAGGAGCTGAGATAATTGCCCTCCAACTACCTAATACATCTTCCATTATGGCAGGTATGTCTCCAACCAGAGGAGAATGTTTCTTCTGACTCCCATTGGCTCCAGTTTGCATGGCTATTTTGATGCCACACTCTGTCAAATGCTGTCAAGGACAGTCACTCTCATCTGTGTGTTGAAGGGAAAGTGTGGGCAGTGTGTGGGTGCATGCGTGTGTGTGTGTGTTTGTGCGTGAGAGAAAGAGAGAGAGAGCAATAAAGTTCATGTTTGAATGTGGGTGAGAGCGACAGCAGATGTGTATGAATGAGAGAGATGCCTGCGTGAGGGTGTGCGTGAGCAAGAGTGTATGTCAGACAGTGATTATGTGCGAGTGATTGAGAAGGAGAGGCAATGTTGTGTAAGAGAGTGTGTGAACGTCAGTATGTGTGAGAGAGAGAGTGTGTGAAAGAGAAAGAATGTGTGTTTTTGAAGAGCGGTTGTGAATGTGAAAGTGTGTTTGAGAGTGCCTCTGTTTGAGAGATAGGGAGTGTGTTTGAGAGTGTTTGTATTTGAGATATAGGGACTGTGTGTGAGAGTGTCTGTACTTGCGAGACAATGACTGTGTGTGAGAGAGCGAGGGTGTGCACATGATAAACTATCAGCATAAGATAGAGTGTGCATATATGAGCGACTGTTTGTGTGAAAGAAATTATGTGTGCGACAGAGAGACAAAGTGTGAGGGAGAGAATTTGTGAAATCGAGTGTGCGTGAGAGAGAGAGAGTGTGTGTGTGAGAGTAAGTATGAATGTGTGAGGGAGTGTGTGTGAGAATATGAAGGGGAGAGAATCTGTGTGTGTGACAAAGTGCGTGTGTGAATGTCTGAGAAAACATTTGAGAGAATGTTCGTGAAAATGCGTTGTTGAGAGAGAAAGGAATGTGTGTTTGAGCGCAAGATTCTGTATGTGAGATAATTTGTTTGTGTGAGTGTGTGTGTGAGAGAGAGAGACTGCTTTTGTGTGTGAGAGATAGAGTGTGTGAGCGAGTGACTGTGCGAGAGAGTTGTGTGAGGGAGATCGTGTGGGAAATAATGTGTGTATGACAGAGTGTTCCTGTCAAAGAGAGAAATGGAGTGTGTTTGCCAGAGACAGTGGTTTTGAGAAAGTTTTCAGATGAGAGACAGCTTATGAGAGAATGAGTGCATGAGAGAGCGCGCATATGTGACAATGTGTGTGAGAGAAAGAATATGTTTGCGAGAGTGGGAGTTTGTGTGTGAGAGAACATGTCTGTCTGCCATAATGTGGAAATGCCGGCGTTGGACTGGGCTGGGCACAGTAAGAAGTCTCACAGCACCAGGTTAAAGTCCAACAGGTTTATTTGGAATCACCAGCTCACCTGATGAAGGAGCAGTGCTCCGAAACTCCTGATTCCAAACAAATCTGTTGGATTTTGACCTGGTGTTGTGAGACTTCTTATTGTCTATATGTGTAAGGGAGATAAACCATGTGTATTTGTGCGCGTGTTTTTGTGTGGGGGTGTGTGTGTATGAGAGACTGTGTTTGAGAGAGAGGCTGTGTGAGGGACAGTGTGTGAGAGTGCGATCATATGTGGGTGTGTGAGAAAGTGTATGGGAGAGCGAGAGTACTTCTCTGTGTGTGTGTGTGTGTGTAAGAGAAAGACTGTGTGAGAGAGTGAGTTTGTGTGTGGGTGTGTGAGAGAATTTATGGAAGAGCGTTGGTATATATGGGTTTTCTGTGTGTAAGAGGGAAACCTGTGTGTGTGTGTGTGTGTGTGAGAGAGAGAGAGAGAGAGAGAGAGGTGTTTTTGAAAGTGGTTTGTGTATCTGAGAGATATATGGTGGGGAGAGAGAGCACGCGTGTGTGCGTGTAATGTGTGTACGTCTTTGCTTGGCTCACTCCCAGTCTCAATATTCTCAATCAGTCTCACACTCACACTCCAATCAAACTCTCCCACTCTCACAGTGAGTGGGGTGAGTAACTGAGCACAACATGGCCATGGGTTGGATAAACATTTAAATCTTTCACAGAAATGCTGTTCACTGATTTGTAACAGAGTTAGACAATTGGATCTCACTCCAGCTTACTCATGACTCATGAAATGTGTAAAAGAACAATATTACATTTTGAAACATTTATTCATTATGATGGATATATGGAGTGGGAGTCTCGTCATTATCTATTTAAGTTGTCAGAATAACTGGCAACTTCCCATCAGATCAGACCAGGCTCCACTCTCTGGAGAGTTACTGTCACTTCCTGATACTGTTTATTCTGACATTGTGCTGACGCTCAGCTCACTTATATTCAATGAATTTCTAACACTCAAAGTTCTTCAACAGAATTACTTCATTCAAATTAATGCATTTAGTTGAGAAATCTTGCTCAGATCAATTAACGTGCATCATTTTACCTGAGAAAGTGAAAATTTGATTTCTATTTATCGGGCTCGGGAACTCACAACTAGTTAGTTTGATGCTGATTCCGTTTAAAACTGGGAACAAATTCACATTCCTTCATGCAAAAGCTCCTGTCCTCTGCTGCTCTCGAGGTGCAAGATTGCTTTGATATAAAATGTAACTCCCACTACATTGTCCCATGAGATATGCCCGCGGGAGTGTTCAATTCAGTTTCGTTAGAAATGCAACAGCTACAAGACACAATCAGAAGCTTGGAATCCGGTTATGAGTAATCCAATTCTCTTCGCCCAAAAGGATTTTGCTGCCTGCAAAGCAGGTCTGTGATTTGATCATTTCCACTTGGCTCAATAAGTGAAACGCGGGAAACTCTCAGAAATTCGGTACTGTCCAGGACAAAGAAGCCCACAAACTAGCCCCCTGTCACCGTCTTGAACATTCATCCTCTCCACCAGGACGCACATGGCAGCACTGTATAACATATACAAGATGCACTGCAGCAACTTGCCAGAACCCCTTCTACAGTGTCTCCCACACCCACAATTTTCGTCACCAAGAAGTACAGGTGTATCAGATATTGGGAGCAGCTGCAAGTTCCCCTCCAAACCACTGACCATTTGCACTTGTAAATAGAGCGCCGTTCCTTCACTGCCGCTTGGTCAAAATCCTGGAACTCCCGTCCATAAAATTGTGAGTGTTCGCACACCACGTGGACTGCAGCAGTTCAAGGAGGCGAAACATAAGCATTTTTTCCAAAAGGTAGTTAGGTATAGACAACAAGCTCTGGCCTAGCCAGCCCCCTAAAATTCCATGATTGGATTAAAAATGTGCTAGACTGATTAAACCCCTACTGGCAGCACAGTGGTACAGTGGTTATCAGTGCTGGCTCACCGCGTCAGGGACTCGGATTTGATTTCCGGCTTGGGTGACTCTATGTGGAATATACATGTTCTACTAGTGTCTGCTTCGCTTTCCTCCTGCTGCTCCGGTTTCTTCCCACAGTTCGAAAGACGTGTTGGTTAGGTGCATTGGCCATGCTAAATTTTCCCTCAGTGTATCCGAACAGGAGCCGAACAATGGTCACTAGGGGCTTTTCACTGTAACTTCATTGCAATGTTTATTTAAACCTACTTGCGATACTAATAAATAAACATTGCCCCATTAAATAGGCCAAAAACTGCTAAAGGAAGGATTGAAATAAAACAAACCGCCCTCTGTACTTCCTAATTCAACATTCCCAAGACCGATACATCGCTGGTAAAAAATAACCAAATCTTCTTCTACAGTCTGCCTGACATTTCCGAATTGTTCTTTCTGACTGTCACAATCTGGGTTCGGGATCTCATTTCTGAGGCGCCTGGTCAAACATCAAGTCACACTTTCACATTCCTCGCAGATACAAGTTGATCAACTTTCACTCCCTGAAGTACAGGAGAAGAAACCAGAAGGTCCACAACCAGTCAGGAAAGTGAGGACGCGCACAGAAACATGACACACACAAACGGTGCACCAATCGAGCTCCGAGCAGATAGGTCTGTTTAATCAGCCAATTTCATTCAAACCGTTTGATTCTAATTGATCAATGGTTAACTTGCAATAACAAAAAAATCAATAACCACTTTAAATATAAGCTGATATTCATTTCTAGACTCCAGTCGAGTCTCGTTGTCCGTCTGAAATCTCGAATACTGGGACAATGTAGCTTGACTGAAATGGAGCACATCAAATCTAACAGATTCGTATTGAATGGGCGTCCGTAACGAAGACATAGTGATATGGTAAGAATTAAACACATCAGGAAATATTCATGTTACAAACCGATACCCACTGATTTGCTCTGGTTCCATAATTAAAGTTTTTCAAAAAAATAATCAAAACAAAACAGCCTATTGAGCTGAGCACAGCTAAATAAATAAAGTATTGTTTTCTAAGTTAATTTCAGGTGCAACTAAAATTCGTAAAATCTTTTGATATTTTGCACACCTGTGTACAACTCAATTGTAGAAACTTGTTTATGTTGAATTACTCAGTACTAATATTATGTTGTAATTTATTATTAATCGTCTGTTAGTTTTGCAATGAGTTGCTTTGCACACTGTAATGAAAATAATTTAAATAAGTAGGTTTCAAAAATCCAAACATTGTTTCTACTTAGAACTTTGTGGAATAATTGGGGTTTAATTAAAATACCCAAACAATTCAACAGTATTAAATAATACATTTCAAGACAGTGGATGGAAATATTGAGACATGTATATTACTTTTGCTTAACTTCATTCACATTTGAATGTTTTGCTTTTTGTACTTTTACTCCATATGTCCCGATTTAACTTTCAAAAAATAAAAAATGTTTATTTTTGAGCGCATTGGTAAATCATAAAATCAATATTTTAAACATTGTATATAATATAGATATCTCAGCAGTTTGTCATGAATAAAAGTGTTTATTAGAGTTAATAACACTGACTATCGCTGTATCTTATTAATTATATTGTTCCATTGAAGATGATCCAGTTTAATGACTGTAAAACCTGATCAGAACAACTCATTAGATCGCCTGTGGCACTGAAGCATGATGAACAAATTGAGACTGTATTTTGTTGTTCAATTAAATATTTAATATGAATCAAGTATAAGGCTCAGGTATAATCTGTTCTTCTATCATGTCATGGTTTCCACTTATAATTATGTCTCGTGTATAGCACATGGACAAGAGACAGGATGTTATTATTAAATGCAAAGTTAATTCAACCTTTTGCAGTTGAATCAATCTGTTTAAATTTCAAGCTTCCTCTTTTCACTCTCTAGTGATATGCAGTCTGAACATTCCTACAAAGCAAATAAAATCATCTGAACAATTTCTTAACTACCAGTGACTTCCACCTCTCAGAAAATTTCTTAAGATCAGAATTTTGATTCTTTCAATTATATTAATTTGATACTAACAGTAGCGATAGTATTGTGAGCAGGTGGAACATGTCTGACGAATTAGTCTTGAAACTTCACCGCATTTTATTCATATTGGCTCATATATCAAACATTTTAAGCATTAATATTTGAAGTGGATGGTAAAACCTGTCGCCATCGGATGACACCGAGATGAAATATTGCACAAATGCCAAACTATGTTGTGAACGAGCGTCGTAAACGGTGGCTTCGTTTAATCATTGAAAATGTATAAATGCACTAACAGCCTGTTTACTGTCCACAATCGTGCTTCAAGCAGTTTCAAACGCTTATATTTTCTGTATGAAACAGAAAACCTGTAACCGCTCAGTGGCACCTAGATTAAATAACGCAGAAACTCCAAACCGTTTCAAAAATTCTACATATTCGAATTCATTCAAACTCACAATCTATTCATCGCAAAAAACACCAAATTATATCACTGAGGGATTCAAACACGTTTCATTTAGAAGCAGTTCAATTCTACAATTGATTTCCAGCAAAATCAAATGCAACATTGCAAGGAAATCTCAATCTCGAATCTACCAAATCCATCTGCTACCAAGTGAATGGATAGTTTAGCAAAACATAAATATCAGCATTGTGGGTAAGCGGGACAGGTACAGTAAATTAATATAGAAACCTCAGTATATTTTGTTAACATTGGGTTAGTTTACAAATACTTATACTGTTGATGGTACAACCTGCAGCCATCAGATGACACTAGATTAAACCTCGTAAAAACGCCAAACGGTTTACGATGCTTGGGGAACTGGTGACATAGTGGTACTTTCACTGGGCGAGTAATCTCGAGACCCAGGGAAAGATCTGGAGCCCGAGATTTGAAACAAATGGAGGTAGAACAATAAAACAATAAAACTCTGGAATTATCCCACATCCCATCGGAGATTATTTTCTAAATAAGCGACACAGTATCCTCAGCAGATAAATACCAAATCACAAGAAAGGAATGAATTCCATAACCCCTTTTCAGCAGAATCACATTGCTAAAATTTCTCAGTTCAGATTCCACAAAACCCACATTACAGGTAAAACAGATAAAAATATTGAACAAAAACATAAATGAAGCTGTTACCGAATAAATGCATGGTTCTTACCTACAGTCACCACCACCATGGTCCCTTTTCCCCAGTCGCCGAATAAATCACAGTGTTACAATACCTGGGCTGGGTCATACAATAACCGTCCCTGCTCAGAATAGACAGATATCGACAATTACTTTAAATATTCACAAAATCTACCAAAGTAAAGTCACCATGAATTTTCATATAATTGCAGCTTTTATATTATTTCTTCTTCATAATTGGCACAAATATTTTAGATTTCATAGAAGAACACGTGAGCATGTTATTGTAAACTGATAACTGAATTACTCTGACAGATCTCCCATGTTAAAATGTGCTATTTGACGAGTGTTGGACATCAACAACCCTTCTCTGCAAATAGAGTTGGGTTGTAAAACTGAGCACCGACGCAATCTCAGTCGATTACTGCTGAGGAGCTTTTTGTATTGAGAGAAATTGCTGTGATACCCGGTAATCACTACCACTGCTGTGTCTTGCACAGTAATAGTTGGCGGTGTCTTCAATCTTCAGATTGTTCATTGTCAAAGCGAAAAAGTTGTTTGAAGTGTCTTTGGACGCAGTAAATCGGCTCTGAAGGATTGGGGAGTACCGTTTATCCGATGGAGAATAGTAGTGAACCAACCACTCCAGCCCCTGTCCGGGAACCTGTCGGATCCAGTGCATGACGTAACGATCAAGATCGAAGCCGCTGGTTTTACAAGTCAGTCTCAGGGAGCCACCGGGACGCCCGCTCTCTGCTTCTGGCTGAGTCAAGATAACCTCCGACTGGACACCTGTGTAAATATATATTTAAAAAAACACGAGAATTAATCCTGGTGAAATGATTCCTGTTTCTGGAACATGCCAGAGATAGACTAACAATGAGACAGTAACAGTGAGAGACTTGGACAATAAAAAACTACTCACCGGATAAGAAAGTCAGCAACAAACTGAGAGAAATCGCCGACCTCATCTTTCTGGTCATTTTAGGGAAATGGTTGTGTCAGGAACTCAGTGAACAAACCAGCTCCCGGACTGTAGGATTCCGGTCCCGTGAGTGGCATTTAAATACCCGGCAGAAGGGGGCGGCTTTCCAGGCGCCGCCTGTTGATTCCCTGCTGGAGGCGGCGACTGGATCCACGTCCCACCTTCCACACCCCAACAGAATGGACTCCGAGATTTACAAGAGGTTAATATTAAAATGGACATTTTATCTGTATCGGGATATTTGTTTGACTGAATGTAATGCGCCCATTATTTCTCATGGTATTATTGCAGTTCATCATCGCTTCATAAAAAAGCTAATTTCATTGTTAATATCGTCAATTTATGTGCACGCCCCTAACACGAAGACAAAACTAAAATTCATAAATTACATTTTCAGAGAATAAAGGGACCGTCAGTCTATTTTGCAACAATTCCGGGTCTCTGTCAAATTACAATAATAAAGCTTAATTGATCAGATGAATTATTATCGATTTCTGTAACTAAGTAACTAGATTTTTTTTAAAATCTATTTAGAGTGCAGATGGCTATCATTGTGCAATTTGGGCTTGTAGATAACAAGAATTTCCTGGTATTATTAAGTGTGTCCTGACATTTCTCAAAATGCCGCTGAACATAAGACACCCCTGCGGAAACTAGTGATATCAGGAAGCCGCCTGCCTGATAATCAGTGAGTTGACGGAGAAACATAAAATTGGCATCGACGGTTGGCAGTAAAGCTAATGAATCAGAGAGGACACGGTGATCAGTAAGCTTCTCCTTCAGCATCCAAATCATTGCAGCTCATTTTATTGGCACCGGCTGTCTAACATTCACTGGTACGGGGAACACAGGATATCAGGACTTTGCGGCATATCACACAATATCAAAAGAAAAATATTTCATCCTTCATTGAATCAGGATACAAACTGATAATTTCTCCATTCAATGGCAGCTATGAGAGGGACTGGTAAATAATAGAAATCAGATTTTACTGTACAACAGAACACGGTGCTAATCAGGTATCAGAGACGTTGCCGTTTAAATGAGGTGCGTTCAGAATATTCCAGGAATCCCCGATATCCAGGGCAGTTTTATGATTTTCTTTCAATTTTATTCATTTCAATTTTTTGCCATTTCACTGATCTCATTGGGCTGGTGGATTGTGACCATCAACATCTCTCTCTCATATTTCATGAAGTTGTTCACAAACATGCTTTAATTATTGGAATGACATTTAATTGAAAGTTATACAAATTAAATGCCATCCGGTCATCCTACTATTTTCTGAACTATTTAATCGTGTTATGAATAACGCATTCATTGAAAATATGTGAAGGAATACTACTTAAAATGCTGTCTTTCTGTGATAATGAAACATTTATTGTTGAAATGGCCTTGTCCATTTTTTTTTCCATTCACCTTCAAGCTAATCCGTCCCACACAGTATTTGGCAGCAATCCAGGTTGCTGCCAAATGCCCAGAGTTATTTACAGGAAGCATCTGGAGGTAC
Source organism: Mustelus asterias (assembly GCF_964213995.1). Classification (NCBI taxonomy): domain Eukaryota; kingdom Metazoa; phylum Chordata; class Chondrichthyes; order Carcharhiniformes; family Triakidae; genus Mustelus; species Mustelus asterias. Next base: position 386,321 of record NW_027590160.1, read on the forward strand.
TGTTCAGTAAATCAATAATCTGTTTCCTCAGGACTGAGCGCTTGGCTGCAGGCCATCTTCAAACTATCCACATTGTCAATGGGGCCTTTTTGTAAACAAATCCACCCAGCAACAATACTGGAGGCAATTTACCTTTTCAAAGTTGTTAACCTATATGAATGTTCCCACTTCTCAGGAAAGGAAAGTTATTCCGCTTCTCTCGCATCCTATTAGCAACAATGATATTCTCTGCAACACATCAGGTCATTGTGATGCATGGATAGAAAGAAACAAAGGCAGAGTGTGAGAGAGGGCTCAGAGAGAGGATACATGTTGTATTACATAAACACGTATATTTGTGTTTTCTATCCCTTTAATGTTCCATGGGTCGTGGAACTCACCGTCGGCACCAACATCCGTTCCCTATGCCGAATTGATCTTGAACTGAATAGTTTGCTAGGGCTTTTCAGAAGACGTTGAACAGTCAGCTATATTGCTGCCAATATGGAGCCACATTTTGGTGAGATCAGGTAGGGATGAAAGATTTCCTTCATTGGGAAATCAGAGAGTCTCCATGGTCGCAGTTAGTATGCATTCAATATTTATGAATTTAATTCAAATTCCACCAGCTGTCATGATCGGATATACATCTGTGTCCTCACATCACTGGCTTGGGCCTCTGTATCACTGGTCCAATGACATTACTGTTAGGTCATGTCCCCAAAGCGTTGATGCAACAATGAATGATAGTTGGAAGCCTGAATATCTTGATTGAGGAATCAGTGAAAGGACTGATCGATGCCTCGTTAGATGGGCCTGAAAGATGCTGTTCGACATCCTCATACTCGTTTTAGCAACTTCATCAATTGAAACTGGTTCTTTTTTTCATTTGCGTCAGCCTATTTCTTTCAATCCTTCCAGATTTTCGAGGTGAAATTGAACCCTATGTTATCGGGAACTAAGAAGGTGAACCTCACGAACAAAAGGAGGGAACTGTCTTCTGGCACTGATTGTTCTTTTCTCTGCTGATGATAAATCTTCATATCCAAATTAGAAAACGAGAACATGATTGGGTTGAGGAGGGAGTATTGTAGTATATGGAACATGACATCCTTTCATGTGCAACAAATCACTCAACAAATCCTCACTCGAATTAGTGAAGGTAACAGGGTAAAAAATGTAACAATGTGGCAACATAAAAAATGTGGCACTCACTAGACAGTTACAAGAGTTAAATTGCTGTCCAAAATAGCGTAGTAATGATTCGGGATTTTATGATCAATCACTTCACATTATGTACAGGTAGTATCATTTACACCGTCACCTTTAAAATAATCATACATTCCAGTTATATACCAGGACTTTCTGTGGGATGATGAGGTGATTACTTGTCAATGAAGCGTAGAGGCTGCTGGGTAGCTGCTCCGTATCCTCGGGCTGATTTAATTCCATTTCCCACTGAATTCTGGGACAGATCTGATTCCTTGCTGACAGGAAGGTCAGTGTGACAGCAGTACAACATAATCGAAATAAATCATATTGAATAAGTTGCATTTACATTTTCTATCAAATAAAATGCTGAAAATAATTGGTGAAATAATGATTTTGCTTTGTGAATTGATGACAGGTAGTGCAAATGGTTTTTTGTCCTTAATGATTTATGATTATTGGTAATGTTCGAGCAACAGGATTGTCAGGCACTGACCATCACCAACAAAGAGGATCAAACCATCGTCCCTTGACATTCAATGGCATTACAATCGCTGGATCCCCAACTATAAACATCTTGGGGGTTACCACTGACCAGCCACCGATGTGTATGGAATGCAATGGTTCAAGAAGAAGGCTCAGCACTGCATTCTCAAGGGAAATTAGGAACTGGCCACAAAACCTGAACTTCCCAGTGACGCCAGCTATAGAAATGCTCCGGGTATCGGGTCATATGCTAGGAATCGTGTGGTGAGTAACTCACTTCCTGTATCCTCCTCGAAACGTGTCCAACATCTACAAGGCACAAGTCAGGAGTGTCCTGGGATTATCACCACTTTGCTAGATGAGTGCAGCTGAAATATCATTCAAGAAGATTACTACCATTTAGGGCAAGTTGACCTGCTTGATTGGTACAACAGTTGCTAGCATGCACTCCATCGACATTCACTCAACAGGAAAAAAATGGTGTATCTTCCATGTGATGCACTTTAGAAACTCACCAAGGACCCTTCGGCAGCGTATTCCATACGACTGACAGTTACCATTTAGAAGGACAACCGTAACATTTACCTAGGAACATCACCACCTCGAAATTCCCCACCAATTCACTAATAAACCTGACTTGGAAATATATCACCATTTCTTAACTGTCGCTGGGAACACCCTCCCTAACAGCATTGTGGTTGTACCTACACCTCAGGGACTGCAGCGGTTCAAGAAGGCAACTAATGGGTACATGAATAGAGAGGGAATCGAGGGGTACTGTCGGAGTAAGGACAGAAGGTTCCTTTAGTTTAGTTAGGGTATCATGATCGGCACAGGCTTGCAGGGGCGAAGGGCCTGTTCCTGTGCTGTACTCTTAATTGTCCTTTGTTCTTATCAAGGGCAAGTAGCGATGAGTAATAAATTCTGGCCTGGCCATTGACGCCTGCAACCTGGAGATTAATGTTGCAATATATTCATCTTCATGAACGGATGTTATTGGTGAATGAAATCATTTAACTTCGTGAAAGGCTGTTAAGTGGTGAAAACAATTGCTATCTTTCTGAATATTTACGACCTTCTCCTTCTCTATTGGAAAATAGGATCAGTTCCACAGGAGGTGCATGATTCAAAAACATCACACTGTCTAAAAACAAGAGGTGCATGATTCAAAAACATCACACTGTCTAAAAACAAAACCGACACTTTAAATTCTTCATCTGCTGGCAGACTGGGTTATCTGATGTGCAGTGCAATGTTTGTGTTGGAATATTTGCTCTGGACAACATCTGCTTTGTACGTTCTTTACCCTATTTTTGTCAATCCAACAAAAACTTTCGACACCATCAGCAAAGCGGGGACTATAAGATTTTGGGAAAAATGTTCTCTCCACTAAATCTTCCCAGTCTTATTCGTAACACAGAAAACGACCATACACACGACTTTATGTGCAGCACGTGTGACAGAAGTAAGCTCTCTAAAATTGGCCTCCTCAGTCATCAATAAAGGTAACGTATGAGAAAAAAACTAATCTCAAATGGATGTGCTTCCTGTATGCCCATCTTCTACTGCATATGGAAGGATGCCTGTGATTTCTGTTTTAAAGGGGTGAGATGAGAAAGCATGCCGTTGACATCAACACAGCACTTGACCGGTTGTGACATCAAGAATCTCGAGAAAAACCGCAGTCACTTGATCAAAAAGGGAAAACATTCCACCGTTTGGAGGCATATCTGGCACAAAGGAACATGGTTGTGGTTGTTGAAAGCCAATCATCTCAGTCACAGGGCATTGCTGAAGGAGTTCCTCGGGATAATATCTGAGCCCTCAGCTTATCGCTTTATCAAAAGGTCAGAAGTGGGATATTAGCTGATAACTGCACAGTGTTCAGCACCAGTTTTGACTCCTTAGATACTGAAACAGTCCGGGCGCGTATGCAGATAGACTTAGAATACAGCCATGGTTTTGCTGAGGAGTGGCAGGTTACATTCATGGCACAAAGGTAGCAGGCAATGACTTTCTCCAATAAGGGAGATTCCAACCATCTTCCTTTGACATTAAATGAAATTACCATCGCTGAATCCCCCACTATCAACATCCTGGGGTTTATCCTTGATGGAAATCTGAACTGGGACATCTATTTAAATAATGTGGCTGCAGCAACAGGTCAGAGGCTGGGAGTTCTGCGGTGAATAACCCGATCTTCATTTTCGAAACCCTGTCCATCATCTATAAGGCAGAAATCAGGAATGCGATTGAATATTCTTCACTTGCCTGACGTGTGTCTCTCAAGCAACACCCGAGAAGTTCGACACCATCCAGGACAAAATAGCTATCCACCACCTTAAACATTCGCTCCCTGCATCATGGACGCACAACTCTAGCAGTGTGAACCATGTACCAGATATGCAGCAACAAGTTCAATAGGACACTCCAATGTATTAACTCTGATACTTCAAAGGATTGGGCAGTAGATGGGTGGGAATGCAACTACCTACAAGTTCCCCATCAAGCCACACACCATCTGGACGGGGAACTATACTGTTGTTCATTCACTGTCACTGGATCAAAATCTAGGAATTCCTTTGCTATTACCACTGTGGATGTACTTCCTCAGTATGGAATGCAATGGTTCAAGAAGAAGGCTCAGCACTGCATTCTCAAGGGAAATTAGGAACGAGCCACAAAACCTGAACTTCCCAGTGACGCCAAATCCCATTAAATAATTTTAAACAAATCAAATCTGTGCTTATATTCACATAGTCCATACCCTATCCCCCTCTCTTTATGTTACACGAGGTGATGTCTCTGATCATATTACAGCAGGCACTTTCTACATTGTTTCTGCACTCGGCTCAATATCAGTTGTTCACATACAAGGCCAGGGCCCTGTTTATGTTACACCTTCTTCGTTGTGACTGCACTGAACTATGGCTAAATTAATCTGGCAAGAAGCTCTGTCTCAATTGTTATTGTCTTGGAACATTTATCTCTGCATAATAATTGGGAACAGCGCTATCTTTCTTGCATTAACCCACGGTTTGGTCAGAGTTATTGCGCTACTAATTAATTAGTTTCTAATAAACTCGACCTTGTTTCAGTTGGTGCTGCAGCAGTCCATGTATTTGTATCCTTTGAACCATGTTCTCTCCGTTATTTTATTATTGGCTACCCTTTTTGCTGCATTACATGTCTCAGTGTGCACCGGTCGACATCCCATATCAGAAATTCCTACTAATGTACGAGGGTGTGTCTCAATTTATTTTAGTATAGGTCCTGTATTAATAATCATAGCTAATACACTAGTTTCTGCCTCAGTGAATGTCGATCTGGCTTCTGCAATTGGAATTACAATAATACATGAGATTCTGTCCCTGTTTGTATCGCACAAATTCCTGCATCCGTTAGAAATACACGAGGCATTGTCTCAGTTTTCCCTCACTGGACCATGTCATACATACGTTTTAATGTTTATTTCCTGGGATGCAGGCGTCATTGGAAATACCAGCATTTGACCTTTGACCATCCCCCATTGGCAGTCGGCACTACCTCATTACTTGAATAAGGCCACTGCTTATAGTAAACTACAGGCTGTCCCTGTTATTACTCCACTAGTCATGATGTGGAGATGCCGGCGTTGGACTGGGGTGAACACAGTAAGAAGTTTAACAACACCAGGTTAAAGTCCAACAGGTTTATTTGGTAGCAAAAGTGTGGCTTTTGCTACCAAATAAACCTGTTGGACTTTAACCTGGTGTTGTTAAACTTCTTACTGTGATTACTCCACCAGGCCAGATCTTAATTTATGTTGCACGAGACCTAATCTCGGCTTACATGATAGCTTTTCCTTACTCTGTCTATATTTAACTCTGGGTCACTGTTACTAATGCTCTAGATTATGCCTCTGTTTGAATTATGGCTACATTACTGCAGTTTATTTGCGAAATGGAGAGAATATAATAAATAAATATATTGGGTTAAAAATAGGTTCCCGGGAGTTTCCTGAAACGGACAGTATTAGATCAACTGCACATGTTATGCAGGGCTTAATGGCGATTTTCATAGTAGTCAGCAGAATTAGATTTCAGATATTGTTGCTTGCCAGTGCAGAAGACAACATTCTACTCCATAGAGTTGTATGTGTCGGAGGATACAGAGAATTATGTTCCCCCAGCCAGTTTCCACATTACTACGAGCAGGCCGTGTCGAATGTAACATAAACATGAGCATATTAAAGTGCAGAACTGGGACTGAATCCAGTTAACTACAAGCAGAGACAGGTTGAAATTCATATAAACATCGTCAGGGCCTTATTTAATATAAGCAGAGACATGGTGACGTGTAATATAAAAATGAAAGGTGTCCAGCTTAGTATGAACAGTCAGCTTGTCTAGGTGTGTTAATGTGGACTAGGTGGAATGAAGGGCCTCTTTTGCGCTGTATGAATCGATGATTCTATGATTCTATGACTCCATTAATATGAACAGAGACAGGGTATACTGCAATATGAAAAGAGGCAGGGCCAAGAGCAGGGAAAGCACTGGGTAGGTACAGAGAAAGATCCTTTGGTACTGCCACATCAAACGCCGCCACGAGGTACAGACCCGGTTGGATACATTGTTAAATTTCCCCTACAGTTCCCATTGAACACTCTGAGGTCATTGAATGCTCATGACACATGTTGGAGTAACGTTTCCTCTACGGATTCCAATTCATTGAATTAGATCCATTTAGTTAAAAGCCTGTGAATAGGGCTGCGGTGATATATTGGATGGAAGTTGACTTCATGTTGTGGACCTATTATGGAGGGAAACGACACATAATTAGACAGGAAAAAGACGGACAGAGGAGACATGCAAACACAGGATGTCTCCACAAAAACATTGGCCGTGCCATTATATTTCGGGATTAGAATTAGTTTTTCCTAATTCTGAACATAAATTTCATCATCAATTGTTTATCATAAATAATTGATGAAGAAAAAAATTTCCAAAATAATATACAATCCCTATTAGAAGCCGTTGATTTATTTTCGTGTTTCTCTTTGTGTCTGTGCTGTGTTGGTGGGGAAATATTTGTTGTGTTTCTGTCAGTCAACAACGTAATCTGGGATTTCTATTTCTGTGTTTATTTCCATAAATACCTCATTGGTTTCAATGAAGTGTTCATGGCAGAAAAAACAGTCCTTGGACCAAAAAAATCCCGACAGCAACGGACCTTTGCATGGTCCGCCTCTCACCCGTTCCGATTCCCGTGCAGACGGGACAATAACTTTCCGGCCACGGTCTCAGTTTTTATTAATTCGGACTCTGCATCCGTTATCTCAGCGCAAAATGCTGTGTCAGTTTACATGAATCCAGACCCTGTATGAGTAATGACTGCAGATATTTTGAATATAGACGTAGCACTGGAATCCCGTCTTAGTTGTTGCGGAGCAACATGTCTCAGTGCAGGATACTGTCTCAATTTGGAAATGAATCCCCTGTTCAAGCAATTCCGGTACAGCTCGGGCTTAGTTTATTTCATACCCATTTTGGAGCTGCAAATATCACAATACCCTGTTATATTTAATACTGTATTTAATAATGTCACTGTTAACAGTTCAGTGAGTCCTATCTCGTCTATCACTGTACTTTGTCCATATCTCCCTTTCTGTCTCTAGTTGACCCTCGGAGTCCATAACATTAGATCTTATATCAGTTACTGCATCAGTCAATTTACCATTTTTTAGTTCTTACTATAGTGCGCCCATGCATTTGTTTGAATTTCACTGCCCCTTGAGTTTACTTTTATCACAATGCACCTTGTTTCTGTTAACACAGCACGCTCCCGCCGCATCCCCGCCAATCCATCCCTAGCGTGCTGAGGCAGCAGTGCTAACAATTGTGCGTGCACCTGTAATGTGTGGTTTTGGATGACGATACACATGTTTTTTTCATTGTTTACAAAAGGAAGTTGCAAATAATTGATATTGACTTCAAGCATGTTATTATAATTTATTGAATGTTTGCTTGCAGATCCTAAGCCTCAGTCAATACCTAAAGGTAATACATTAACAGGGACGGTCTTGAATGTGATGTACAGCTGGCCATTCTGCTACCAAGGCAATGCATCTTTCAAATGATTTGCTGCTATCCTCTTTTTCTCCATCTCAAACTCTACCTAAATCAAAAAACATCTCTTCTCCCTCGCAGTTTCAATTAACTCACTTACACAGGCACCCAAGAGCCGGACCTGGCAGCTGCGAGGAACCAATGTTCAATTTTTGGCTTAAGGCACCTTGTGATTGAAAAGCTGAATCACAAAAATCTCAGAGGAAAATTCATGCCAGATTCAGACCAGTCCACTCACTTAACCTCTCCTCGATTTCTCTCACACAACAGCGAACACACTTGAAAGTTTGTATTTTAGAATTACATTCTGTGGGCAAAATTATTGCTTGAATTTTCATTATTTTCTCCAAGTGATAATATTCAGTCCATCGCCTCTCCAGTTAATGGCGGCATGGTAGCACAGTGGTTAGCTTCACAGCGCCAGGGATCTGGGTTCGATTCCCGGCTTGGGCCACTGTGTGTGTGGAGTTTGCACATTCTCCTCGTGTCTGCGTGGGTTTCCTCCGGGTGCTCCGGTTTCTTTCCACAGTCCAAAGATGCGCGGGTTCGGTTGATTGGCCATGCTAAAATTGCCCCTTATTGTCCTGAGATGCGTAGGTTAGAGGGATTAACGGATAAATATGTAGGGATATGGGGGTAGAGTCTGGGTGGGATTGTGGTCGGTGCAGACTCGATGGGCCAAATGGTCTGTTTCTGCACTTTAGGGTTTCTATGATTCTAATGTTGTTAATCCACATGTTATAATTTATTTTATTCTTTAAAATAGAAATGGAGTTGAATGTAATACTGAGACCGGCACCAATCTGTGTTGTTGTTCTTGATGCTGTCAGGGTGAGTTCACCCTCACAGGCAGGAAGGCTGTTCACGGCGATAACATCAAACTGACGCCGACTGTTTCATTCTCAGGTAACACATCTTCCTGTTTCTCTGCTACCGGTTCCAAACCGCACATCTCACTTCTGAGCAGAAAATAAATCCAAGGGACACAATCTGGTGAGGACATCTGTAAATGCGGCCTATATCTGTCCAGAGAGTCAGGGCAGAGACACACAGATCAAATTGAGGTGACATTTACAAATGAGCCTGTGATCTGTTTTAAGTTTCCATTCCAGGTCATAACTGGACGGCCAATGGATCAGTCACTCAGCTCACTCGGGTTCCGTGAAGGCAGGAAATAATAGCTTCTTACATAAGAACATAAGATCATAAGAACGAGGAGCAGGAGAAGGCCATCTGGCCCCTCTAACCTGTTCCGCAGTTCAACATGAGCATGGCCGATCTCTTCGTGGACTCCGCCCGCACACCATAACTCTTAATTCCTTTACTACTCAGAAATGTATCTACCATTGCCTTAAAAACATCAATAAGTAGCATCAAGCAGGGAATTCCACAGATTCACAACCCGTTGGGTGAAGAAATACCTCCTCAACTCAGTCCTAAATCTGCTCCCCCTTATTTTGAGGCCATGCCTCCTAGTTCCAGTTTCACCTGCCCTGTTTCTATCGTATCTATTCCCATCATAATCTCATGTCTTTGTATAAGATCTTCGCTCATTCTTCTCAATTCCAATGATTACAGCCCCAGTCTACTCAGTCTCTCCTCAGAAGCCAAACTTCTCAACTCCAGAATCTCCTCTGCACCTCCTCCAGTGCCAGTATATCCTTTCTCAAGTAGGGAGACCAAAACTGTACACAGTACTCTTGGTGTGGCCTCACCAGCCCTTTATACAGCTGCAAAATAACCTCGCTGTTTTTAAACTTCACCACTCTAGCAATGGAGGACAAAATTCTTCATACCTTTCATAATTTTATCATTTTCTCTGCCTTTGTGTCTTTTCTTTTTGTTTCTGAGCTTTTTATCTGTCAGCACCCTGTAGTTCTTTCTCGTTTCAATTTTCCTATCTCTCCCTGTATCTCAATCCATCTTCTTGTGACTCTATTTCATAACTGCTGAAAATCATGAAGTTGGGGGAGGGGTAATTAAATTAATACTTCTTTTCAACTGGGAGGGCGGTCTGTCATCAATCGGTTCAGATCTTTTTTTTGAACAGGAGGACAGAAGGATATTTATATACTTTTACACAGTGAGTGAACTGGAATGGACAGCCTGAAATGGTGATGGAATCAGATTTTACCGTGGCTTTGGAAAACAAATTAGGAAAATCCTTGATGGGGTTAAAATTTGAAGGATTATGACAATAGGGCCATTTGAACGGTCCATCCATATAATTGTGCCAGCATCCTTTCTGGATCTACCTCTGTCCTGAATTGAGACTGAATAAAATGCAATATTTATACAGCTGTCATCTTGTGCTGATTCTGTCTTTTGACAGAATCTGCGTGTCTGTACATGTCGGTAAATGCCAGGAAACATTCATACATTAATTACTATTCACAAACCATCACTTTGAACAGAATGACACTGGATAGAACTTTTTTAGGAAAAGCACAATTACCCTTGACATATGTTGCACAGTTTTGTTTTCCGCTCTGATGACGTTTTGGTATTTAAACTTTTCAGTCATTATATGTCCTTAGCTGAAAATTTAAACCTTAGTTTCTGCAAGGACCTGACCCCAGTTTGTCTGTGTAAATAGCTGCTCAGAAAGGGAAAGAACAGATTGTTTTCTGTTCCTCTGACAAATGCAGCATTGTCCCGCAGATTTCAGAAATCTGCCATGATTGTCTCCTTCAGAATATCAGCTCTTCGTCAGGTGGAGTCAGTCACTCGTTCCTCTGTAATGATGCTTCCACTCTGTGATTGCTACAGAGATCCCTGTGTCACTCACCATGACACAAAAACCTTGCACTAAGGCCCTAAAATTAATTGTTTCCTTATATCAGACTCCAGTCTGACCCCGGGCCCAGCAGTCTCTGTTATTGATACACTGGAGCGGTCATTAAAATTCTAATGCTCTACTTCTCCATGATTATTTTTGGAAACCATTACCTGATCAATTCTGAATAAAAACCTGTACATCGTTTTGTTATATTTGACTCCCACTAGTTATTTTTCCACAAAGCACTTTTTCTACAAAGATCACACAAATAACTGTTTATTTTTATGTTATATCTGATCTTGACTCTCTTATTCAATATAACCCACAAATTGGCTTATATTACTCTAACGCACATTTCATGTTATCATTGCGCTGGTATATCTGTTTATATTCGACCAGATTTATTGTCTTGTATTGCTGCACTATTTCAAATCATTTATGCGGGCGTCACTGGCATCGGTTGCCCTTCCCTAATTGCCTTTTAGAAGGTGGAGATGAGCTGCCTTCCTGATCCGATGCAGTCCACGTTCACCAGCTCGGGTCGCTGTGAATATCACACAAGTCTTTATGATACAGGTGGCCCTGTCTTATATTCGATTACCTGGAGAATAATACCTACAGGAAGTTCAATCTACCAAAACGTTTCGGGTCATTACCATGGAATTGGTGAATGCAACGGCAATGGAGAGCAGCAAATGTTTCAGTCCTTTGCATCAATAGCAATACGAAGTCTGAGAACTACAGGTGCATTTATCTCCTTTCAGGGAAAGGTCCAGGTTCATTTTTGTAATCATTTGCTCAAGTCAGCAAACATCAGAGGTTTATATCAGCAGCGTCTGTGACATGCTGAGATGGTGATTTTCCATTAATCTGCTCATCATTCGCGATGGATTTCAGTTCATTTTCCATCTGATCTCGAAAGCGAGATAATCCGACACGTACACAAAAAGTTACTGTAGAAACAAGAGTATACAACAGAAAGCTAATCAATTAATTATTACAGTATTAAATAATCTTCAATTAAAATACATGGACTGTTTGTGATTTTCATGCATTCACGGAAGCTGGAGATGTATAAAACTGATGATTGAGACAATTAAAGGGAAATTGTAAAGAGAAAGTGAATTTTCTCCAAAGAGGGTTATTAGGAAATAGACTATTTGAAATAATAAGCACTCAAATACCAAAGAGAAGAGCCGATGTGATATTTCATCGACGTCGTCTATTTTAACATAAATAAGGACAGATTTTTGTGCAGTAATACAGAGGCAGGGCACAGTGCACTAATTATGGACACAGTATATGGATACAGGCGGATACTGGGTCCAGTTTAGTATTTATTGAAACAGGATCTAGTATATTAATAATCAGCGTGGTTTTCTGTAATACAAATAGAGTGGTGCAATTATGGAAACGACCAGATCTATTCTAATATAAACAAGGACAAATTCTGCAATAATAAAATCTGAAAAAGGTTTTATTATAATGTAGGCTAAAATAGACACTACTGGAATATAAACAACGACATGATATAATGTGAAATGAATTGAGAGGTGGCTCAGTGGAAGAAAAAGTGGGGCAGTACTGAATAAAGTAAAATTGAGACTGTATCTTGCAGGAAATGAACAGGGGTTTGGTCTGGCGCATGAATAACAACAGAGGATCGAACATAATTAGGCTGACCCAGGGCCTCGTGTAGTTTTATCTGATTCCTGACATTGGATAATAGAAACTGAGACAAAGCCTGGCACAGTAATTAATGGCAAAGACCTTCCATTAATATAAGCTTTGACAGGGACAAGTGCAGCAATAAAGAAACATGACATAACACAATACGAACAGTGACGGGATGTTGTTGGTTATAAACAGGAAGCTGGGCTGGTGCAGCAGTGACTGAGATGTCGTGTATACGTGGCAGGTTCCAGAGCCTTGCGAAATGCAAACAGTAACACCTTCTGGTACAGAATCAGGACAGACAGGTTCTCGTCAAGTAAAAATTCAGAAATGGAGTATTATGACATTAGCCAAGATTTAATTCAATGCTGCTGTATATCAGTTAAATTCTGAATAACCACAATAACAATTGGGAATTTGCCGAGTACAGACATAACTGAATTATTGTCATACATTCAGAAATGTGATTTCGTGGCGTATAAACAGAGGCTGGGTGCATTTCAAGATGAGCAGAGACCGAGACCTTTGCAGTAATAATTGAGACAAACTCCGTTACCTGTAATGCCAAAAATCGAGGTTTCATAGCCATCTATTGGACACACTTTGCTATTGCAGATGTGGTGAAAATCATAGAATCCCATCGGATCCCGACAGTGCAGAAGGAGGCCATTCGGCCCATCGAATCTGCAACGACTACAATCCCACTCAGACCCCTGACACACGGGTCAACATTGCATGGTTAATCAACCCAACCAGCACATCTTTGGACTGTGGGAAGAAACCGGAGCACCAGGAGGAAACCCACGCAGACACGGGGAGAACGTGTAAACTCCACACAGACAGTGATCCGAGGCCGGAATTGAACCCGGGGCCCTGGCGCTGTGAGGGCCCACCAGTGTACCACCATGGCAATTTTACTTGCCGTTTCTTTTATGATTTGATCTGATTTATTATTGTTACCTGTATTAGTATACAGTGAAAAGTATTCTTTCGTGCGTGCTACACAGACAAAGCATACTGTTCATCTATGAAGTAGGGGACAGAGTTCAGAATGTATGGTTACAGTCAAAGCGAGGTTGTGCAGAAACATCAACTTAATGCGAGGTAGGTCCATTCAAAGGTCTGATGGCACCAGGGAAGAAGCTTTTCTTGAGTCGGTTGGTACTTGTCCTCAGACTTTTGGATCATTTTCCCGACGGAAGAAGGTGGAAAAGATTATGTCCGGGGTGCGTGGGATCCTTAATTATGCTGGCTACTTTTCCAAGACAGCGGGAAGTGTACACAGTATCAATGGGTGGGAGACTGGTCTAAATGATGGACTGGGCTTCTTTCACGACGCCTTGTAGTTTTGTACGTTCTTGGCACAGAACAGGAGTCACACCAAGCTGTGATACAACCAGAAATAATGCTTTCTGTGGTGCATCTGTAAGCTTTGGTGAGATTCGCAGCGGACACGTCAGATTTCCTTCGTCCCCTGAAAAAGTAGAGGCGTTGGTGAGCGTCGGCATGGAGGGACCCGGACAGTTTGCTGGTGATCGGGGCACCTAGGAATTTGAAGCCCTCGACCATTTCCACTTGTTCTTCCACTACACTTCCTGAAACTGATGACTATCTCCTTCGTTTTGTTGACATTGAGGGAGAGAAAACGAGGGAGAATGTAAGTCCACTCAAGGATAAAGGAGGGAACATGATCTTGGAGGAAGAGTATTTGAGCGAGATCCTAAAGGAGTACTTTCCATCTGTGTTCACTAAGGAGAATGATATGGAGGATTTTTGGAGTAGCGTGGAGCATGCTAATGTGTTAGGGCTTTTCGAGATCCAGAAAGAAGTCGTGTTGGGTCGTTTGACGAGCACTAAGATGTATACATCCCCAGGGCATGATGGGATCTACACCAACTTACTGTAAGAGGTAGGAAAGGAGATTGCTGGGGCCTTGACAAAGATCTTTGTACCACCACTACCACTGGAGAGGTCCCAGAGCGAGTAGTTAATGTTGTTCTTCTGTTCAAGAAAAAGAAATCCAGGAAATTGTAGACGGGTAATTCTCACATCGGTGTTTTGGAAGTCATTGGAGAGGATTCTTCGTGATAGGATATATGAACATTTGGAAAAGCATGGTCCAATGAGGGAAAGTCAGAGGGGCAGGTTAAGTTAACTAATTTGATTGATTTTTCCGAGGAGTTCACCAAGATGATCGATGAGAGTAGAGCAATGGCGTCATCAAAGTTCCAAACAACTCCATCAGGACTTCCCTGCTTTTGTAATCTATGTCACGATTGATAAAGGCAAGTGTCTCATGTGCCTTTTTCACCATCTTACTAACATGCCCTTCCGCTTTCAGAGATCTGTAGACAAACATGCAAAGGACACTTTGTTCCACAGAACTTCTAACTGCCCTATCATTCACTGATTATTTTCTTGTCAAATTACTCCTTTCAAAGTGTATCACCTTACACTTTTCAGGGTTCAGTTCCATCTGCCACTTACTGCTCATTTGACCATTCATTCTCTTCTTGTAGCCCATGACACTCCCTTTCACTGTTAACCACCAGTCCAATCTTTGTGTCATCCGCAAGCTTACTAATCCTCGCGCCCAGATATTTATCAATTTCATTTATATCAATGACAAATAATAGGGGGCCCAACACATCCTGTGGTACAGCACTGGACACAGGCTTCAGTCACTAAAGCAGCCTTCTGTCATCACCCTCCGTCTCCTAAAACTCAGCCAATTCAATCCACTTAATCAAATTATCCTATATCCCATGTGAATTTGCATTCTTTTCCAAGTCTCTCATGTGGGACTTGCCAAAAAGTTTGTGGAAATCCATATAAACTACATCGACTGTGCTATCCTCAACTACGCATCTGGCCACCTCCTCAAAAAAATCAATCTCATTTGTTAGGCATGACCTCCCTCTGACGAAGCCAAGCAGACTATCCCTGATCAAGCTTTGTTTCTCCAACTGGAGAAAGGTGATCTAATTCAGACGTTTCTCTTAAATGCTCCCCACCACTGACGTGAGGTTCACTGGTCTGTAGTTCTCTCTACAACCCTTCCTAAATAATGGAATTATATTAACTGTTCTCCAAACGTCTGGCACCTCTCCCGTCGGCAGAGAAGAATTCAAAATTTGTGTCAGAGTCCCTGCAATCTCTCCCTTTGCCTCCCACAACAGCTGGACCTGGAGATTTATTTACTTCCAAGGCTGCCAACATCTCTAATAGTTTGTCCTTCCCGATGTCAATTTAGTCAAGAACCTCATAGTCCCTCACCCTGCATTCCATATCTTTGCCTTCATTCTCTTGGGTGAAGACTGATGCGAAGTATTCATTCAACACTCTACCAATATCCTCTGGCTTCACCCCTTCGCCCCTAGTGGGCCCTATTCTGTCCCTGGTTTTCCTCTTCCCATTGATATACTTATAGAATATCTTGGGATTTTCCCTACAGAGCTTGCTCATATCCCCTCATTGCATTTGATCCATGTTGCTATAATTCAGCCTTTGATTTCCTTTTCATGCCTTCCCCTGTCTCCTTGTTCTTTATCAATCCCTGTCTCCACATGTCACCCAGAATGTCCGGCATTTACTTTCCCTGGTCTTTTGTTTAAACTTTTCACACTATTGATACTTCTTTGAACTATTCCATCCTCTCTGCCATAGATTATCCCCAATTTTCTCTGAGATTGGTAATGCAGATTTCGTTCGATACGGAATAATTCACGAAGCCTGAGCCGCCTGCTTTGACCTTGCTTCCCACCAGTATTAAATTAACGTGAAACGACCGCAGTTCCAAGAGAAAAGGAGAGTTATATAACGTTCGGTAGGAACATTGTTATTGTTTTCAGTTCCTTATTCAGCGATTCCATGCGTGAGATAAAAACGGAATATTCTGGAAAATCTCAGCAGGTATGACAGTATCTGTGGAGAGGGAATTGTGCCAACGTTTTGAGTCAGGATGATACTTCGTCAGAGTTGAAGAAATGGAAAATCAGACAATATTTCTACTGTGAAGGTGAGGGGTATGGGTGTGCGTTGGGCGGGGGCGGGGCGGGGGGTGGGTTGGGTCGGTGCTAAAATTGATAGGAATGGAATGATCAAAAAGAAAAATGGAATGTAAATGGTGATGATAAAGGCCCTGCATGGTGATAAAAGCGTCCATTAATCGGAATGTGCAAATGGCAGAACAAAGGTGCAGGGTGTAGGAATGCGGTAGCGTGCCCGAGCTGAGAAGGCATCGGGGAGAGCGAAATGGCGAGATTTTCGAAATGGAAAAATAGAAATAAGAATGCAAAATAATAAAAATGGATGAACACGAGGAAACGAAGTAATGAAGTAAAAGAAATAGAAATGGGGCGAAGGTGAAATAAAGAGTTCACGTTCTGAAATTTTTGAACTCACAGCTTAGTCCAGAAAGCTGTAAAGTCGGAAGATGAATTGCTATTCCACCATTCTACGTTAAGGTTCACAGGAACATTGGAAAAGGCCCAGATCGGACATGCTGGCAGGACAACAGGGTGTTGTGTTCAAATGGTAGGCATCATGAAGCTCTGGGTCCTGATTGCAGAAGGACCGAAGGTGTTTCGCAAACTGGTAGCCCAGTTTCCATTTGGTCTCTCCGATGTATATTCTCCCCGTGTATGCCTGGGTTTCCTCCCGGTACTCTGGTTTCCTTCCACATTCCAAAGATGTGCAGGTTAGATTGATTTTCCATGGTAAATGTAGTGTTATGGGGATAGGGTGGATGAACTGGCCTGGGTGAAATAATCTATCAGAGAATCGGTAGCATCCTTCTCAATTGTTGGACGCTATCATTCTAAATAAGTTGTTTAATTTAAGAAAATACAATTTCATTTCTACTAACTTAGAACTTGAACCCCAATTCATTTACCGTTTTCCACAAGACTGGTTCTCATCGACCCAGAATCATTTTGCGTTCACTTGTGCAGTATCCTGGGTATTGCAGTTGGTGCACTGCAGAGGGAGATTTAGTCTGTAGCTCTTCCCTGCTGCAAATGCCCTCGAATTATTTGCTGCCAAGGTGCTGATGGAACTTCATTTTGTGTAAACCCATCTGTGATTTTAACTTCTGAAAAAGAGTGCTTGAGCGGTATAAGGAAAGATTTATTTTGTATCATACATATGCTCGGCCTATCCTGACATTGTTTAATTAAAAAAGGGGACAAGGAGAAATTATTGGTGACCAATGTTTCTTGTTAATTTTTTTGAATGGCGACCAACAGGCACGCACAGACACAAGCACACACATACGCACACTCACACACACACGAATACGCACATACAAAGAACAAACCAAGAACAAAGAACAGTACAGCAGAGGAAATAGGCCCTTCGGCCCTCCAAGCCTGTGCCTCTCCTTGGTCCAACAAGACCAATCGTTTGTATTCCTCCATTCCCAGGCTGCTCATGTGACTATCCAGGTAAGTCTTAAACGATGTCAGCGTGCCTGCCTCCACCACCCTACTTGGCAGCGCATTCCAGGCCCCCACCACCCTCTGTGTAAAAAACGTCCCTCTGATATCCGAGTTATACTTCGCCCCTCTCACCTTGAGCCCGTGACCCCTCGTGAACGTCACTTCTGATCTGGGAAAAAGCTTCCCACCGTTCACCCTATCTATAACCTTCATAATCTTGTACACCTCTATTAGATCTCCCCTCATTCTCCGTCTTTCCAGGGAGAACAACCCCAGTTTACCCAATCTCTCCTCATAGCTAAGACCCTCCATACCAGGCAACATCCTGGTAAACCTTCTCTGCACTCTCTCTAACGCCTCCACGTCCTTCTGGTAGTGCAGCGACCAGAACTGGATGCAGTACGCCAAATGTGGCCTAACCAGCGTTCTATACAGCTGCATCATCAGACTCCAGCTTTTATACTCTACACCCCGTCCTATAAAGGCAAGCATACCATATGCCTTCTTCACCACCCTCTCCACCTGTGTTGCCACCTTCATGGATTTGTGGACTTGCACACCTAGGTCCCTCGGTGTTTCTATACTCCTGATGACTCTGCCATTTAATGTATAACTCCTCCCTACATTATTTCTTCCAAAATGCATCACTTCGCATTTATCCGGATTAAACTCCATCTGCCACCTCTCCGCCCAATTTTCCAGCCTATCTATATCCTGTTGTATTGCCCGACAATGCTCTTTGCTATCCGCAAGTCCAGCCATCTTCGTGTCATCCGCAAACTTGCTGATTACATCAGTTACACCTTCTTCCAAATCATTTATATATATCACAAACAGCAGAGGTCCCAGTACAGAACCCTGCGGAACACCACTGGTCACAGACCTCCAGCCGGAAAAAGACCCTTCGACCACTACTCTCTGTCTCCTATGGCCAAGCCAGTTCTCCACTCATCTAGCCACTTCTCCTTGTATCCCATGAGCCTTAACCTTCTTAACCAACCTGCCATGAGGGACTTTGTCAAATGCCTTACTGAAATCCATATAGACGACATCCACAGCCCTTCCTTCATCAACCGTTTTTGTCACTTCCGCAAAAAACTCCACCAAATTTGTGCCTAATCCGGCTATAGTTAGCCTTCCCCCAATTTAGCCCCCTGCCCGTAGGACAGCACTCATCCTTGTCCATTACTATCCTAAAGTTAACAGAGTTACATACATACACACGCACACACACACACACAGACACACACACACAGAGTTACATACATACACAGGCAGACGCACATACGCTCACACACACACATGAATACGCACACATACACACACGCCCACACACAAACATACATGAACACACACACAACTGATTTAGAGTCATAGAGTCGCTACAATGCAGAAGGAGGCCATCAGCCCATCGAATTTGCACCGACGCGCTGACAGAGTTCGTTACCCAGGCAATTTCCCCCAGCTATCCCCGTAACACTGCATTCACCATGGTTAATTAACCTAACCTGCACATCTTTGGACTGTAGGAGAAAACCTTAGTACCTAGAGGAAACCCAAGCAGATACGGGGAGAACATACATTAAGGAGACCAAATGGAGACTGAGAGACCAGTTTGCACAACATGTTCAGTCCTTCGGCAATCAGGACTAAGAACTTTCTGTCACTTGCAGACACAGACACGAAAACCTACGCACGCGCACACACGCACACACACACACACACGCACACACACACAAACAGCCACACACACACAAACACATATACATAGACACGCACCTACACAAACATACACACATATGCACACACAGACACAGGCACACTCAGAGACAGAGGCAGACACACGCACACACACATAAACGCACACAGATGCAAACAGACAAAGCAAACACACTCAGAAAAAGACAGAACCACTTGCACTCACACACACTGAGACTAACAGATGCATACATATACAGAGATGCGTACGCACACAGGCAAACAAAGATGCATACACACAGAGAGACACACACACACACGTGCACATAGACACACACGTACACACACACGTGTGCGCATAGACATTGCAAATTATTCACCAGCCTTCACTAACGAAAATACTCGATTTTGATTTGTGCCCATCCTTGATTATTAGGTGTGAGTTCAGAGACAGTGTGAGTCTATGCCCATGTGAAATATTGAATGTAGAGGGTGCGGGTGTGAGTCTAGAGACAGTATGAGTCGATGACGTAAGTATGAAATATTGAATGTGGTGCATGCGGTGCAAGCTCAGAGACAATATGACTCTATGGCCGTGTGAAATATGGAATGTGGGGTCCAGTGTGAGCTCAGAGACAATCTGACTATGTCAGTGTGAAATATTGAATGTGGAGAGTCCGTTGTGAGCTTGGATGCCACGGATATTTACACCTCCCTTAGCTCCCCCCCCCCCCCAACCGCCCTGCCCACCCCCACTTCCTTAATTCGAATTCTGCGGGATTAAGTAGATGTCACACTTCTCTCACGGCATCTGAATGGCCTCACATCCTCTACAGAAGCTCCAGCCCCTCCCCACTCTCCCTGTAATCCCAGTTCCTATAGGGTGAGTGGGTAAGGATTTCTATCCAATGAGCGTGCAATGGTGAATTCATGAATAGTTGCACCAGCAAGTTGTCGAGCGGAGCTTTCAGGGACTGTTTTCTTTTGAACTTGTGTGAAGGAGCAGGGTGTTGGACAGTTGGATTGGCCAACGAGAGAGGAGGAATTGCAAGGGTTTCTGTTTTGAACTCATGTCAATGCCCCATACCAGTACCCCTGCATATTTTAAAAAATGGTATACTTTTGAAAACTCTCAGTATTTCAGTTGGTCTCATTTTTGAATGAATTGGACAATTACAATGAAGGGGTTTTTCACCACATTCTTCAACTGCTCTCTGAACTTAGTTTGGGTGACGGCATAAATCCCAGTGTTTGTGCAGCAACCCAGGAGCTGCGTCATGAAGCCCAATTCCAGAACGTAAAAATCTAAGTGCATAGACGGAAATCCTAAACCATGCATCCGTCTCCATATGGAAAATATCATTAATGTTGACCATAAAAGAACGAAATTGACCGAAATAACCAACACTAAAATTATGGATTTCCTTCGACTCTCCATCTCTGGATCTTTGTAATTTTCCTCACTTCTGTGAGACCGCAGTCTGCTGCGGGCCCTGCTCATCACCAAAATGTGTCTGATTGTGAAAACATTCAGGAGCAGAATTAGGACAAATGGAACACATGGCGTTAGAATGTTGTGCATGAATTCGATTGTTACCCCGAATGAAGAGAACAGAATATCTCTTCTGTAAGCACAAAACCAGGGGTCGTTTAACAACGTATAACTACCTAATAACATGAAGCACCAGAAAATGTTCTTTAGACAGCTCAGAGCTGACACTGTTCCCAGAACCACAGCCGCCGTTTTCTCGCTGCAATATTTACTTTTCAGCTTCTGGCAACAAATGGCCACAAATCGATCAACGGTGAAAGTGACGGTGAACCAGACTGAACAGTCAGTAGCTGTATAAAGCAGAACAGCATGAAAATTGCACACGGGAATAGAATACAGGAAATAAAACGATTTCTCATAAACTACTGGAATTTGTCTCAATATCAGGTCAAGGATAAGGACTAGTAGATCAGCCACTGACATCGCCACCAGATAACAAGCAACACATTTGGAGAGACCACATTTTTTGCACGTCAGAATGAAAATCGTGATTAAGTTCGCTGTAAGGAGGAACATAAACACTAAAATTATACATCAGGCCATTTGAGTAGAATAAATAATGAGATGTGCTACTGCATCCTGTGATGTACTGAAATAAATAGACCAGAAAGGAGAAACAGGAAGGTCTGGGAGAAGCAGATGTGAAAAAAAAAACAAAATGTGAGAAGAGAGGGGAGGCAAGAATGATGTGGCATGCAAAGGTGGTGGAGAGAACCAGAAGTAAAGGATTAGCCAATGGGTAACTAGAGGAGCAAGAGGTGGCGTTCTGTTATGGGCAGAGGACAGATGTGCGATAATTCAATGGAGTTTGAAGCAAAGAGCATGGAAGACATTAATAACTAAAGAGGCAAATTTGAAATCAGGTGCAGGGACAGATAGGCAGATGATGCGCTGGCTTTGCGTATCAAACCCGTACAACACGAGTTGGATTAATTCTCCAGTTTTGAAACCTACAAGCTCATACTCACATAAGTCCGACCATATGTTCATCTGGGAGAAACGGGGACGAGATAAGGGTGAATGTCCAACTCTGTGTTGGGTGTGGGCTCGAGTTCAAACTCTGAAGAGCTCGGGTATGATCTTACCTGCCCTCTGCACATTAGAACGGCATTCAAGGCGCTATTTTACATTGTTGAATACGACCCTAAGTAACCACTAGATGAGAATTCTGATCTATCAACTGTAAATGCTTACGGGCATGCTGCTGAGCGACAAAGAATTGATGTGCTGTGGGAGTTGGTTCATTAAGAACATTTCCCCTGCTTTGCACAGCAGCTATTATTCTGTCCACACTTCAGCTCCAATGCCACTCTAACATCTGTGCACCATGCTGCAACAATCATTAACTGTGCCCTGCTCAGATTCCAGTTCCTGTTTCATTTTTGACTTTAATCTTGATTTAAACTTATCTTTTCTCTCCCAAGTTCAAAAGCTAACTATTGTTCAGTTGTTCGGCTTGTTGTCCTGCCCATCACTCAGTTTTCCACTTCTTTGCTTCTGACAGAGCTGAGAGAATAATCTGTGAATGGGAATCGATATGTCATATGCACTGTTTGGAAAATTTCCACATCCAGAGAATTTGACGGAAACTGTGAACTTAGTTGCCATGGACAACACTGTTTTACGCTGACATAAGGCTCCACATCTTGTTCAAGGAGGCAGAACAGATCAATGGCCATGGACTTGTTGAATCAGCAACGCTTGGTGTTCTGGTCCTTGGTAATGTGGAGATTGGTAAAAGCTGGGGTTGGTTTCCTCTCCATCTCCCGTTTTCCAGAGCTTCTCCTCTCCGTAGCGCTTGCTCCGTTTGTTGGTCATGTTGGATACTGAGATGCACTGAATCTGCATTTCTGATATGTTTCCGAGCACTGAGTCAAAATATCCTCTAACAGGAATGCATGTATGCAACAGCTCACAACGCAACCTCCAGAAACCCATCCACAGCAGCGTCATTAACTTTCTCGCAACATAACAGGATCCAGAAGCAAAAGGATAAGTAACCGTTTGCTGGAATATGGGAAATGGAAAGGGCAATCGGGATTATTTGCTGGGATGGAGCCATAGAAGAATTTAACTACAAGCTTGAAAATATTAAAAATGAATTTCTGCCGAATGGAAACCATTGTAGGAGAGCAGAGGAACAATGGTGAGCACAAATTGTGTGTTAAGATGCAGACAGTTTTTGTTGACCTGTCGTTCATGAATATGTGGAACTGGAGTAATATGGCTAGGATAACATTAAAATTGTGCAAAACAGGTTGATCAAGGCAGCCTTGTGGAGGATTTCATAGAATGCATCCGCGATAGCTTGTTTCAACAGTATGTAATGGAACCTGCGAGGGAGCAAGCTATCCTAAATCTGGTCCTGTGCAATGAGGCAGGAATAATTAATGATCTTACAGTTAGGGTTCCCCTCGGAAGAAGTGATCACAGTATGGTTGAATTTAAAGGCGGCACGGTAGCACAGTGGTTAGCCCTGCTGCTTCACAGCTCCAGGGACCTGGGTTCGATTCCCGGCTCGGGTCACTGTCTGTGTGGAGTTTGCACATTCTCCTCGTGTCTGCGTGGGTTTCCTCCGGGTGCTCCGGTTTCCTCCCACAGTCCAAAGATGTGCGGGTTAGGTTGATTGGCCAGGTTAAAAATTGCCCCTTAGAGTCCTGAGATGCGTAGGTTAGAGGGATTAGCGGGTAAATATGTGGGGGTAGGGCCTGGGTGGGATTGTGGTCGGTGCAGACTCGATGGGCCGAATGGCCTCCTTCTGTACTGTAGGGTTTCTATGATTTCTATGAAAGTACAGATGGAGCGTGACAAGGTAAAATCCAATACCAGTATCTTGTGTTTAAACAAATGAGTCTACATTGGGATGAGGGAGGATTTGGCTCAGGAAGCCGAAGAACAAAAACTTTATTGTGGGACAATTGAGGAACAGTGGAGGATCTTCAAAGCGATTTTTCACAGTGCTGAGCAAACATTTATACTAGTGATAAGGAAGGACCATAGAAAAATAGATAATCAGCCATGGATATCTAAGGGAATAAAGTGGGTGTCAGATTGAAAGAAAATGCATACAAATTGGCAAACATTAGTGGGAAACGAGAGGATTGGGAAATCTTTAAAGGTCAACAGATAGTCACGAAAAAAGCTACAAAGCGAAGTAAGATGGATTATGAGAGTAAACTAGCTCAGAATATCAAAAGAGATAGCAAACATTTCTGCAAATATCTAAAACGAAAAAAAGTGGCTAAAGTAAACATCAGTCCCTCAGAGGATGAGAAGGGAGATGTAATAACTGGCAATGAGGAAATGGCTGAGGCAATGAACATGTATTTTGTGTTCCCCGTCACAGTGAAAGACACAAATAACATGACAATAATTGATGACAAGAAGGCTATCACAGTTTCTAGAAACTATCATTATCACTAAAGAGGTAGCGTTGGGCAAGCAAATGGGGCTACAAGTAGACAAGCCTCCTGGCCCTGATGGAATGTATCCCACGTACTAAAAGAGATGGCAGGGGAAATAACAAATGCGCTAGTGGTAATTTACCAAAATTCGCTGGACTCTGGGGTGGTTCCAGCAGAAAACAGCAAATGTGAGGCTACGGTTTAAGAAAGGAGGTAGACAAAAGGCGGGTAAGTATAGGCTGGTTAGCCTAACTTCGGCAGCATGGAAAAGTATTTAATCTATCATCAAGGAAGAAATAGCAAGACATCTGAATATCAATTGTCCTATTGGGAAGACACAGCATGAGTTCATGAAGGGCAGGTCATGCCTGACTAATTTGGTAGAATTTTTTGAGAACATTACGTGCGCAGTGGACAATGGGGAACCGATGGATGTGGTGTATGTGGATTTCTGGAAGGCATTTGATAATGTCGTTTGATCAAGTCTCATTTAATGAAGTTGTTCAGAAGCTGCGCCACGTGTATTAAAGGGATAGCAACAGTGTGATTATTATATTGGATAACAAACAGAAAGAAGTGAGAGGTCGTGAACGATGGTTATTCTGTCTGCAGTAGAATATACAATGATGTTAACTGGAGTCAATATTAGGACCACTACTCCTTATGGTGCAGAAAAATAACTCCAACTTCTAAAAAAGAAGTTCCACACTTTCAGATTTGGAATTCAGAGTGTGAAACACTGAGGAGGATAGTAGTAAGATTCAGAAGGATATACACAGATTCTAGAAACATATAAAAATAGAAAATATGAGCAGGAGAGTCCATTCGGACCTGAGAGACTGCTGCGACATTCATTATGATAAAGGTTGTTCGTGCAACTCAGTAGTCTGATCCTGTCTTCCCCATATCCTTTGGTTATGAAGAGACACGAAGCAAACGGAACCTAATGCAGCGATGTGTGAAAGACAAAGTTTTGAGAAGGAATTCATATTACATCCTTAATATTAATCATTTGGATGAGAATATAGGAGGCATGGTTAGTAAGTTTGCAGATGACGTCAAGATTGGTGGCATAGTGGACAGAGAAGAAAGTTATCTCCAATTGCAACGGGATCTTGATCAATTGGGCCAGTGGGCTGACGAATCGCAGATGGAGTTAAATTTAGACACATGCAAGGTGATGCATTTTGTTAGATTGAACCAGGGTAGGACTTACTCAGTGAATGGTATGGCGTTGGGGAGAGTTACCGAACAAAGAGATCTAGGGGTACATGTTCATAGCTGCTTGAAAGTGGAGTCACAGGTGGACAGAATGGCGAAGAAGGCATTCGGCATGTTTGGTTTCATCCGTCAGACATTGAATACAGGAGTTGGGACGTCTTGTGGAAGCTGTACAAGACATTGGTAAGGCCACACTTGGAATACTGTGTGCAATTCAGGTCACCCTATTATAGAAAGGATATTATTAAACTAGAAAGAGTGCAGAAAAGATTTACTAGGATGCTATCGGATCTTGATGGATTGAGTTAGAAGGAGAGGCTGGATAGATAGGGACTTTTTTCTCTGGAGCGTAAGAGTTTGATGGGTGATCTTATAAAGGTCGATAAAATAATGAGGGGCACAGATCAGCAAGATAGTCAATATATTTTCCCAAAGGTAGGGGAGTCTAAAATTAGAGGGCATGGGTTTAAGGTGAGAGGGGAGCGATACAAAAGTGTCCAGAGGAGCAATGTTTTCACACAGAGAGTGGTGAATGTCTGGAACAAGCTGCCAGAGGTAGTAGTAGAGGTGAGTACAATTTTGTCTTTTAAAAAGCATTTAGATAGTTACATGGGTACGATGGGTATCGAGGGATATGGTCCAAATGCGGGCAATTGCGATTAGCTCAGGGGTTTAAAAAAAGGGCGGCATGGACAAGTTGAGCCGAAGGGCCTGTTTCCATGTTGTAAACCTCTATGACTCTATCTATGACGCTAATCAGGCGATGCAATGTAAACTAAACGCGACTATTTTAAACGTGTGCCGCAACAGAATGAATGCAGGCACGCATGGATATCACTGGGATGAGCAGATTATAAAATTGTTCATAATCCGCAGAGGATGTTTGTCTATAATTTGAGACATAGTACAAAAGTAAGGAAGCTATGTTAAAATTTTATACGTCATTGAACTGAGGAATTGTGTCTCATTCTGGTCAGTAGGTAGAAGAAGGGATATGAGGGTCTTGGAGAGTTCAAAGAAGATGTTGACTGGAATGATGTCAGGAAATGACGGATTTCAGTTGCATAGAGAGATTAGAGAAACTGTAATTGTTCTCCTTTAATCCATGATGGTGAATGGGGAATCTAATTCAAATTAACATTGAACTTTGAGAGAGTAAGGCAAAACTGTTTCCAAAGAACAGTTCCAAGGTTTACAATAATTGTTAAAATATCCTGAAGGGAGATAAATAGAACATTGTTAAACTATACTACTTTAATATGGAATATGTCACTGAAGATTCACTGGAAATCTTCAAAAGGGAATTGCATAAACTGATGGGGTATGGGGGTGGGATCTTCAGAGCTGTCGACAAAAAGGAGGTATCAGGAACAAAATCCAATAGCTCTTTAAAAGACAGTTATGGCACGATGGAGGCTGCACAATTTTCCGATTCAGTGATTATAGAATCCACTGAGTGCCTATCTCATATTGACATTCAGCAACTTTGTTTTTAAACCAGACATTAAGTACTATTTCTACATTTTTGTTCAGAAGATATCTTTTTGCAATTGTAAACATCTTGGCAATCAGATTTTCTTGAAAATCCGAATACAATCACTCAGCCCGTTTCTGCAGCTGCCAGAGGGGGCAGATACGCTGCTCACACACTGAACTCTCATCACTTAGGTTATATTACAATCCAAAGATAGTTTCTGCACTGTCAATCTGTATAACTGTGAATATTCAGCACAATTTGAAACTTCCCACGTCTCCCAGATATACATCTTCAGCGTTAAACCGAAGAAGCAACCCGATACTTAGTGGGCTGAAGAAAATCAGCTGCCAATCGGGCGGCACGGTAGCACAATGTTTAGCACTGCTGTGTCACAGCTCCAAGGACCTGGGTTCGATTCCCGGCTTGGGTCACTGGCTGTGTGGAGTTTGCACATTGTCTCCGTGTGTTTCCTCCGGGTGCTCCGGTTTTCTCCCACAGTCCAAAGATGTGCGGGCTAGATTGATTGGCTATGCTAAAATTGCCCCGAGTGTCCTGAGATGCGTTGGTTAGAGAGATTAGTCGGTAAATATGTAGGGATATGGGGGCAGGGACTGGGTGGGATTGTGGTCGGTGCAGACTCGATGGGACAAATGGCCTCTTTCTGCACTGGAGGGATTCTATGATTCTTTGACTCCTCCCACAAAACACGTCAGCGCCTCCTGTAGTGTTTTTATCGGTACCAGAGCACATGATACCTGTGGCTGTCTGTGCAGTGTGAATCGGGCAAAACCATAAATTCTTTCTGCAAAGAGGCTGCTGACGGCAAACTTTAATAATTTGCGTAAAAATAGCACGGACCTTCGAACAGTCAATGTTCAGCAAACTGAAATATTTTTAGATACTGGGAACATCTAGAACTTCCTTCATCATTCAATTATAGAATGATATCATTCAGCACATCGTGCCTCGGTGGCCACTTTTGCAGAGTTACCAATTTATTATCATTCCACTGTGCCTACACGACTGCCTTGCTAATGTTTCCATGGCTTTAGTTGTCCAATTCATTGTTGACATTTACTATTAAATCTTCTTCCACAAGTCTTTCAGAGTATATTCCATATGACAACAAATCACATTGTAAAGCAAATGCCTGCTCAAATTGCCGCTGGTTCTTTCTCAAATGCCATGCCTTTCAATGTCAGTCATCTGGTGACAAACCTTCTGCCATTAGGTGCCACGTTTCCTTATTTATTCAACTGGAATAACTGTCAATATTAATCAAATATTATCTCAAACTTCCTTGTTCGACAGCGAAGAGTCCCACTTTCTCCAATATTTCAATATATATAGGCCCGCATCTTGCACAAGATCCTCAAATCATTAATCAAATATGGTGCACACAATAATCTAATTTAGACAATATCGATGGTGTAGGAATCGCTGGGTTTGTGGTAAATTAATGCGTGGATGTTGTCAGTGGAAGGTGTGATATTGTAACCTGATCATCACTTTCTGGACTGAGGGAAGCTGCCTGTTCTGAGGCTCCGGCATTCTGCTCAAACATGTAACTGAGTTCCCGCAAACCCCCTCAGGGTGTTGCTAAAGGAAAGGGGCACTACAGAAATAAGAGCGGAAATAATACCATCCAATAAAATCACATTGACCGATCTCCCAACTCACTACTGCGGGGAAAAGAGGGTGGGAGCTTCCACTGACAAAACAACGCCATCTCCTATCTCCTGTACAGCAGCCTAACGTGGGTGGGATTTTGAAACGCAGCTCACAGATCCAAGGAAACGATGAATGTCAGCTCACTCATTAAAACTGACCGTCATTCATACAATATAGCATAAGAAACTGCAGGTCCGTACGCTCCATCAAAGGTCTCGTGAGCACGGCCCTCTTCCACTCAACTACAGACCATAGAATATTCCAAAAATGCGGCTCGCAACAGCCAGGGAGGCGGTGGGGGGGGGGGGGGGGGGGCGGGCGGTGCGGTGGCAAAATGATTTTGGAAGCTCCAAGGCAGAAATAGCGGTCGTGGATAATGGACTGAATATTAACAGATGAGCGTCGCATTTGAATCCTCAAGTTTTTTTTCGTCGTGAACTTTGGCTTTGGCACAAGTTACCAGTGCTCGGGTTTGAAGTATTTCAGTGCAGCTCTGAAGTTCAGTCTCCCAGAGAAGCGCAGGTCTGCAGTCTCCAGCTCCCGGTCATCTGATCATTTGTTCCAGGCAGCAGAACGATGGGAATCCTCTTTGTTTTCACCCTGAGTGAGTACCGAGTTTTCAGATAACAGGATTGTCCAATGTGAATAAATTGAGTAGCCCGGGCCTTTAATCCTAGAATTGGGAGGAATTAGAGGTACACTCATTGAAACACACAATATTATTAAGTTGTTGATAGAACAGATACGTGGCCGATATATCCAATCTGTGGAGTCTATAACTTGATGTCACAGTTTCAGAATAAGGGTACAGACATTTGAACCCAGAAGAGAGGAATGTCTTCAATCAAACCACTGTTGTGAATCTGTAGACTCTATCCCACAGAGAGTTGTGGATTATCATTGCAGGGTGTATGCAAGGCTGTATTCGATTGATAGTTGGATATTAAAATAATCCAAGGATTTTGAGGACAATGTAGAAAGTTGTTGGTGAAGTAATAGATCATCCACGTCATTCCTGAATGGCAGAGCAGCTTCGTAAGTTGGTCGGACCGCTCCTACTTCTATCAGTTAGAATTTTCCGACTCTCGTTATGCACATATAAGTAAAGAAATCAGCAACATTCCACATCTCACTGAAAGGTGTAACGTGCTGAGTCTCTCTTCTCTGGAGAATGGAGAACCGGGAGGAGGATACGCAGACATGACTTAAATTATGGATGGGTTCAATGGAGTGATTGTGGAACTATTGTTTATTTGTGGGTAATCTCCAGAGCATTGGGCCATGAACATGTTATCGTCACGAACAGAAACGTTATTAAAAGGTATTAAAATGAAGGAATTTAAACAAAGAGACGTCAGAATTTAGAACTTGTTGCCACCCCGCGTGTTTGGACCAGGGTGTACTGATACATTTATGGGTAAGTTTGAAACGATAGACCAATACAGGGTGTGTGAAATGGGCAATTAGATTACTGGTGGGGGCTGAATAGTATGGAGTCTACACGTACATGAATCTGTTGAACTGAATGAGCGATCCCTCTTCTGCAGCTTCAGTACAATGTACAACTTAGAGAATACTCTGCCCAGAGTTCTCGGGAGAGGATGATTTGATGGACAGAAATAATTGAAATTGCCAGAGAGCCGGAAGAGGCAGCACCCAGTGAGTAACAATAAAACCACTGCGGAAGCTGAACATTCTGATCCCAAACGACAACTGAGAGACTTTGGGACAAGTTCCCGCGATTGCAAGAACCCCAACCACCATAAAGTCAAACTAGGAATCAAAATAATAAAAACTGTAGATATTTCAAATCCCAGAAGCAGGGAGAAAATTGAATTCACTCAACAAATAAACAAATAGAGAAAAAGGCTGATAGTAACTGCCTGAAAATATAACATCCTTCGTGGAATCATACAGCGCTGAAGGATGAAATACGGCCTTTGATTAGATACTGTCCTTTTAAAGGTCTAATCTAATTATTTCCGCTCTCCATGCATTGCTCTGGAGCGTTGACCCTATTGTCTTCCTTCCCCAGCACTGAGCAATTATCCGTTTGAACGTTACTGTTGACCATATTCACCCTTCATTCCAACAGTGCTTTCCAGATCGTTGTTTAAAATAGAGCATCACCTGATCCTTTACCGTGTTATATTTCATCAAAATTAAATACAGTTAGAAAAGGTTACAAATCAATAGAACTGCCAGGAATGCCAAAACAAAAATAATCCAAATAACATGATTCCCCATGGAAACAATAACTAAACAAACAATAATATCCGATTTTTAATCTCCAGTCAGATTACAGACGAGTGTCGGCAATCCTCATCATGTGCAGGTTTATGTGCAGCTCTCTCCGTGTTCTGCATCACTGTGTCTGTAATCCTCACTATGTTCAGGTTTTTGCACAGATCTCTCCGTGTTACTGTGTCACTGTGCTGTGTGCCGACTCAGTGCGCAGTAATAATTAGCAGAGTCGTTCAGTTGCAATTTCGAGATTTCTAACCGGCTGATCTTCTCGGCAGAATCGATATAAATTCTAGGCTGACGAATGGGGTTTAACTGAGATAGATGCGATGCATTTCGGTAGATTGAACCAGGGCAGGACTTACTCAGTTAATGGGGGGGCGTTGGGGACAGTTACAGAACAAAGAGATCTCGGGGTACATGTTCATAGCTCCTTGAAAGTGGAGTCACAGGTGGAGAGAGTGGTGAAGAAGTCATTCAGCATGTTGGTTTCATTGGTCAGAACATTGAATGCAGGAGTTGGGACGTCTTGTTGAAGTTCTGCAAGACATTGGTAAGGCCACACGTGGAATTCTGAGTACCGTTCTGGTCACCCTATTATAGAAAGAATATTATGAAACTAGAAAGAGTGCAGAAAAGATTTATTAGCATGCGACTGTGACTTGATGGTTTGAGTTACAAGGAGAGGCTGGACAGACTGGAATTTCTTTCTCTGGAGCGTAGAAGGCTGAGGAGCGATCTTATAGAGGTCTATAAAATAATAGAACATGGAACATAGAAAAGCTACAGCACAAACAGGCCCTTTGGCCCACGAGTTGCGCCGAACATGTCCCTACCTACTAGGCTTACCTATAACCCTCTATTTTACTAACTTCCATGAACTTATCCAAAAGTCTCTTAAAAGACCTTATCGAATCCGCCTCCACCACCGGCAGCCGATTCTACGCACCCATCACCTTCTGAGTGAAAGACGTACCCCCCACATCTCCTCTGTACCTACTCCCCAGCACCCTAAACCTGTGACTTCTTGTGGCAACCATTTCAGCCCTGGGTAAAAGCCTCTGAGAATCCACTCTATCAATACCTCTCAACATCCTATACACCTCTATCAGGTCACCTTCGCCTCTCCACGGAGAAAAGACCCAGCTCTCTCAACCTATCCTCCTAAGGCATGCCACCTAATCCAGGCAACATCCTTGTAAATCTGCTCTGCACCCTTTCTATGGCTTCCACATCCTTTCTGCAATGAGGCGACCAGAACTGGGCACAGTACTCCAGGTGAGGTCTGACCAGGGCCCTATACAGCTGCAGCATTATCTCCATATTTCTGAACTCAATTCCTCTATTGATGAAGGCCAGTATTCCATACGGCTTTTTAACCACAGCCTCTACCTGCGACGCTGCTTTGAGCGTCCTATGAACCCGGACCCCAAGATCCTTCTGATCTTCCACACTGCCAACCGTCTTACCCTTAATGTTATATTCTTTCATCTGATTCGACCTAATGAGGGGCACAGATCAGCTAGATAGTCCATATATTTTCCCAAAGGTAGGAGAGTTTAAAACTAGAGGGCATAGGTTGAAGGTGAGAGGGGAGAGATGCAAACGTGTCCAGAGGGGCAATGTTTTCACACAGAGGTCTGGAACAAACTGCCAGAGGTAGTAGTATAGGCGGGTACAATTTTGTCTTTTAAAAGCATTTGGACAGTTACATAGGTAAGATGGGTATAGAGGGATATGGGCCAAACAGGGCAATTGTGATTAGCTTAGGGGTTTTAAAAAAAAGGGTGGCATGGACAAGTTGGGCATTCCCCACCCTCTGTGTGAAAAAATGCCCCTTTGGACACTTTTGAATGTCTCCCCTCTCGCCTTAAACCTACGCCCTCTAGTTTTAGACTCCCCTCCCTTTGGGAAAATGTATTGATTATCTAGCTGATCTGTGTCGCTCATTATTTTATAGACCTCGATAAGATCACCCCTCAGCCTTCTATGCACCAGAGAAAAAAGTCCCAGTCTATCCATCCTCTCATTATAACTCAAACCATCAAGTCCCGGTAGCATCTTAGTAAATCTTTTCTGCACTCTTTCTGGTTTAATAATATCCATTCTATAATAGGGTGACCAAAACTGAAAACAATATTCCAAGTGTGGCCTTACCCATGTCTTGTACAACTTCAACAAGATGTCCCAATCCTGCATTCAATGTTCTGACCAATGAAACCAAGCATGCTGAATGCCTGTTTCCATGCTGTGAACCTCTATGACTCGATGACTCTAAGCAGAAATGATCCCCCCGGCAGCATTTCCTTTACTTGCCGTTCCTGAAGTGTGTGTCTGAAGCAGGCATTTCGGAGTCTGTCCTGGGGACTGACTGTGCCAGTGTGTTATGTACTGACAAGTTCCTGAATATTCACATCGTAGAGCAACCGTGTCAACGGCAGCAGAGGTTTGAAGGGGCGGGTTCTTGGACACGAGGGAACTGGAATCTGGAGGATTTTAAAAAATGGAGTGTTTATGCACTTTTCTACCCGTGCAATGTGGAAAGCACGGGAACAAATCTATTCTTTTGCGGTGTTGCTATTATATTAAATCTGATGGAACTATATTCACTGTTATTACAATACAAACCAGTGAGGACTGACGTGATATTTTATATTACACAGCAAGTATTTCTGATCTGGATTGCACGATTAGAATGAGTGGTGGGAGCAGATTCAACAGTGAATTATTAACTGGTTATGATTAAGTACTGGCACAGGAAAGGTAAACAGCGTTATGGGGAAAAATCATAGAACATAGAACAGTACAGCACAGAACAGGCCCTTCGGCCCACGATGTTGTGCCGAGCTTTATCTGAAACCAAGATCAAGCTATCCCACTCCCTATCATCCTGGTGTGCTCCATGTGCCTATCCAATAACCGCTTAAATGTTCCTAAAGTGTCTGACTCCACTATCACTGCAGGCAGTCCATTCCACACCCCAACCACTCTCTGCGTAAAGAACCTACCTCTGATATCCTTCCTATATCTCCCACCATGAACCCTACAGTTATGCCCCCTTGTAATAGCTCCATCCACCCGAGGAAATAGTCTTTGAACGTTCACTCTATCTATCCCCTTCATCATTTTATAAACCTCTATTAAGTCTCCCCTCAGCCTCCTCCGCTCCAGAGAGAACAGCCCTAGCTCCCTCAACGTTTCCTCATAAGACCTACCCTCCAAACCAGGCAGCATCCTGGTAAATCTCTCTGCACTCTTTCCAGCGCTTCCACATCCTTCTTATAGTGAGGTGACCAGAACTGCACACAATATTCCAAATGTGGTCTCACCAAGGTCCTGTACAGTTGCAGCATAACCCCACGGCTCTTAAACTCCAACCCCCTGTTAATAAAAGCTAACACACTATAGGCCTTCTTCACAGCTCTATCCACTTGAGTGGCAACATTTAGAGATCTGTGGATATAGACCCCAAGATCTCTCTGTTCCTCCACAGTCTTCAGAACCCTACCTCTGACCCTGTAATCCACATTTAAATTAGTCCTACCAAAATGAATCACCTCACATTTATCAGGGTTAAACTCCATTTGCCATTTTTCAGCCAAGCTTTGCATCCTATCTATGTCTCTTTGCAGCCTACGACAGCCCTCCACCTCATCCACTAATCATGGGCATTAGGAAGTGTTGGAATTCATTTATAAAGGGGCAACATCTACCAGAAGGGCCGAATGTCATTCCACCGCGCTGTGTGATCCTATGATGTATTCGACATTTCAGTTTATATTTTCCTTACTGACAGACAAACACGAGGGAAAGTTGATTATCAGTGAGGCAATCTGTTTCCAGAAATGATTGTCCGAGGGTAGCCCAGCGGTGTTCCATCACTGAGCAGACCAAGATCCAACAGAGTATTAATGTGATTCATCAGCTCCAAAGGGGCCGAACGATGCTGCACATCGATGTCAAATGTCATTTATTTATTTCGGTTTCATACTTCCTGGGAGTCTATGCTTCCCTTTTCATCTCCTTGTTTATCTTCTACTTACGCGAAATATTGTTTCTCGCTTTCGATTGCAATAGAAATATTTATAGTCAGTTTCATTTTATTTCTACATTCACTTTGTGTTGTTTGGGTGTCTTGTAATCATGGGAACACATCTCTCTGTTGTCGGTTGAGTTCAGTCTGTTCATTTTTCGCAGTGATTTTACTGTTACTCACTGGGAACTGCCTCTTCCGGCTCTCTGACAATTTCAAATCTTTCTGCACACTAACATTCTGTCCCTGATTCTCTGGGCAGAGTTTTTTCTGAGTTTTACATTCTGCAGAATCTGCCGAAATAGAATATACCATTTGGCCTGTTCGCGGGAGAGACTCTCAAAGAAATCACTCAACGCTCATGGTTGGTCCTCGCATCAAACGATTTATTTTCGCCGGCGGGGAGATGGCTTCTGCTTAACCCAGTGCCTCTCTCCGACGAACAAGGGAAAAACATCCATTCTTATACATTTTTCAAACATCTCCACAGCCGATCACGGCTGTACCTCGTCCAATAACATTGATTGCAGATTACATACAGCAGTCACATATCCAATTAAAAAGGTGGTTTTGTGCATCATCAGTTCGACTAATGGACACGACTCATGGTACCTCAGTCAATATTATCTTTCTTTCTCCCATCAGGAGTTCTTGAGTGTAAAATACTCCTTGTACAGTGCCATTTCACGAGACAGGGGCAACGGTGACAGAATTAGCAATTGTTGCATTTACCTTGAACTTAGAGGATTGCTCGGCTATTTCAAAGGAGAGTTAAGAAGCAACCACTCGTGGAGTGGCATTTAGGACAGGGCAGGCAACGATGGTACATTTCCTTCCCGATATAATAGAGTTCGGCAGAGGCGTTTCCCAACAATCAATTATAGCTTCATGGCTTCATAGCTTATCATCTCCCATGACTGTTCTCCCTAATCCTCCGCGTCTGGTTTTCATCCGAGGCCTCAGATCATAGACTGGTACAAGTCAATAGTATGTGTGGTGTATTGTACACAAGTTTATGCTTGACCCAGCTAATGGTGTTCAGGAATGTGGGTAAAAGCTAGCATTCATCTTGTGTCGTATTACTATCCTGAGCTCCTGTTAACATGGTGGAGATTACATGCATGCCCTTTGTGATCATATAACAGGAAATACATACATATTTATTATATGTTATTTATTCCCACTAATATAAATTGCTATACAGGTACCTTTGAATATAAATTGTTATACAGGCACCTAAACCAAGGATATTGTTTCCCCTAAACCTGTTCTTCAAATCTCCCTGCAACAGGAACCCCAAGTTTAATATTAAAACTAGATATAAAACTAATGTTAAGAATATCGAATTATTCTCAGTAACGTCTGATAGGGTGTTGCATGTCTGCCTGTACGGTACATCTTCTATCCTTAGTACATTTGAGAACAAAAGCTGAATTCCGATAGGGAATGTTTGAACACAAATCAGATTTAATACACATAAAAATCGAAGTGAACAGTGATGGGAGAGGCTGAAGGCAAGCGTGATGAGAAGGAGATGCTGGTGCGGTGGTAATGTCACTAGACTGGCAGTTGAGATGCGCAAACTACACCTTGGAAGGAACAATACAAGATGGTACTCAATTTATCACAGGGCACTAGGAATCTAAGACGAACAGAGGGTTCTACGAGTGTTCGTCCACAGATCCGTGAAAGCAGCAGGACAGCTTATGAGGATAGTTTAAAAGAGATACGGGAGTCCTGTCTTCAGCAGTCGTGTGATAAGTTATAAGAGCATAGAGGTTATTTTACAGCAGTGCAGAACTTCAGTTAGGCAACGAATGCAGTAACTTATGAAGTTCTGGTCATCTGAATATAGCAAGGATATGCTTGCACGGGAGAGGCTGCCAGGAGTTTCAACGGGATGGGCCAGGAATTGAGTATCTGATAGGCTCGGGTTGTTCTCTTTAGGGCAGAGTAAGCTGATGAGAGATCAGATTAACGTCTAAAAGATTATGAGGAGAATGGACAGGGTCGATAGGAAACAACTTTTCCGCTTAGTTGAAGGGTCAAAAAGGAGAAGCAGATTTTTAAGGCGAGGGGTAGGAGGCTCAGATGTGTTTTAAGGAACAATATTTCACCCAAACACTGCTGGGAGTCATTGCCTGAGAATGCCGTAGAAGCAAAAAACCTCCAAACCGTTAAAATGTATGTGGATGATCACATGGGATATCATAACAATAGATGCGCTGGACCAAGTGCTCAAAAGTGAAGATATAGTCTACTTTGCTGTGCAGACCCAATGGGCCTAATGACCTCTTCTTCATTATATTACTTACTGTACGATTACGATGTAGACCTGAGTTCAAAGCCCACACGCTAGTTAGTCCGGTTTAAATTGAATGAACAAAACCTAGAATAAAAGTTAGCCGTACTAATATTGATCAGGCCGTTAATTGGCGTCAAGAAGACCTATCTGATGTATTTTTTCTTTGGAACAAGGAAATAAGGTTCAGCTAATAGGGACTTTTTTCCTGAGCTGGTACAAAATGTTCAGCTGCCAATAAATTGGGACATTTCGCTCTGATGGAACACAGTAAACAATCAGTGAATTAGACTAGTGGTCTCTATGCTCCAGGTAGATCACGTGTCAGTAAATTTAGATGTTCTTTGTCCCCAGTGCAAGGTAACCTCTTATTTCATTGGATTGCTGCTGTCACTGATTAAGGAAGGTCAACTGTAAATAACTCATGACATTTGAATGACTGGCCACAGAAATTCGCCAGATCAGTCTCACAGATATATGTGGCTCATTCTCGTATTGTGTGATCACGTTTACAATTATGTCCACAGCGGTTCTGTCTGTGCAGGACTCAAAGCAGAAAAATGGTTCCTGTTCACGTTAATCAATATGAAATCTTGTAAATTACATTGCTTGCTAAATGTAGAAGATAGCAATGACATTCATATAGGACAGAGTTACGTATTTAATTTATTCCTGTCATCATTTAACCAGGTGGCATAGTACATTCAGGGAGTCTTGGAGCAAAACCTTTAACTGATCCCTGAATTTACTTTGAGTTACAGCATAAATAAATGTGTTTGTGCAGCAACTCAAAAGCTGGAGCATATTTGAAGACTCAATGAGGATAAATTTGGGGTCACTGAAGCCATTGACTTTATAATCATTCGTCAATCGCTCATACAAGAACTGTATAACATACGTCATCCAGAGGAGGATGAAACTACCAGAAATAGCGAACAGTAAGACAATGGACTTCCTGCGGCATTCCATTTCTGGGTCATTATGTTTCGCTCCATTGTTTTTGTCCCAGAGTCTCCTGCGTGCTTTATTAGCCACCAGAATGTTCCTCACAGTCAGTGCATTAAGCAAAACAATCAGAAGAAATGGGAGACATGGGGTTAAAAGATGATCGAACCAATCAAATGCTGTCCAGGCAGGAGAAGTAAAACGGATATAATTAAGTCTGCAATACCAGGGTACATTGTCAACGATGTAGAAAGGTTTGTGTATAAAGTACCAAGGAATATTGGTTAAACAACCCAGTGCACAGATCAATCCTATGACAATAGCTGCTGTTTTTTCGGTGCAATATTCTGTTTTCAGCTTCTGGCAACAAATGGCGACAAACCTATCAAACGTGAAAGCGACTGTTAACCAGACAGAGCAGACCCTGGCTGCATACGTCAGTGCAATATTGACACTACACACTGGAGTGATGGACAAAAAACTACCTGGAAAATAAATACCAGGAATTCGGTTTAATATTACAGCGGTAACAATGACCCAGAGATCTGTCACTGCCATAAATACTAGGTACCGAGTAATGCATCTGGAGAGACCACATCTTCCGCTGGACAGGATCACAATCGTCACTATGTTCACTGTAGGGAAGACGGGGAGAAGATGATGAATGGTTAAATAATACACACAAAAGAGCAGTAAACATATCGGTAAGAATTCCATAAATGTAATAGCTCCAGTACTTGAAGTGAGGAGAACTGTTACAACCAACCAAGAAGAAGGTGAGGTGGGCACAGGCTCACATATAATCGACGCACAGTATTCAATCAAGGGGAAACAGAAAACAATTAATAATTGCTGGCGATTCCGTTTTTATATGTCGATTGTATAATGATGAATCAAGTAGATGAATGACAGGTGCATGAAATTATAACACAATTACAAGTAAGTACACGTAAAAGGCAAAGTACCAGATGAAATAAACATTTCACCAATCAAAAGAAGATTATAAGACTTTATTTGGCTGCAACCAGCGCTCTCGTGACCTCCATCTCCAACCCCATCCTCGCCACAGAAATGTTTCTCAATAGGTTAGAACCGCTTTACTGTTAGAACCTCAACATCTCTTTGGCAGAGCCACGAACCACAATCAATACCGAATCAATTAAGCAATCCAAGTATCGTTGTAAACATGATATTGACCTGAGCTTCAGGCCTGCAAAGCCTTCTTCAATTCAGCGATTAATTTTTATTCCAATCATTAGATGGGAGCAAGTTATTTATTATCAAGTAAAGGTGAAGAGAGAAAACAATGAACAGTGGGCTGGTTAGTCTAATCCAGTGGTTCCCAAAGGGCGCGGTGCGCCACACTGGTGCGGCGAAAGAGGATGGCAAGTGTGGCGGGAAGATTCAAGGACAATCAAAGAAACATTTAAACATGGATAGATATTTTTCCAAAGTGAGAGCAAAAGCATCATGTGATGCTGAGGACGATCCGACTCCACGTTGTGATCCAGAATCGCCGTTCGAACAGAGTGCTGAAGAAGAGTCGTTTAATTCTACACCAGTAGCAGGCCCAAGCAAACCTCTAAAAAAGAAAGTTTGTCGGCAATATATGGATAGCTATCTGAGTCTCGGTTTCACATGGACTGGAGATGAAAACGTACCTCGGCGTACGTGTTTGATCTGTGGTGAGAAGCTTTCCAATACCAACATGGTCCCAAGCAAGATGAAAAGACATCTGTTTGCAAAACATGGAAATCTGGCAAACAAGGATGTTCAATATTTTGAAAAGCTTTTGGAACAGCAGAAATGCAAACGATCATATTTCGAAAAACGAATGACAATCTCAGATAAGATGCAGATTGTATCTTACGAAGTGACTGAATTGATTGCTCAACAGGCAAAGCCACATAAAATAGCTGAAAAATTGATTCAGCCTGCCTGCAGCTTGATTGTGAAAACTTTGTTTGGTGATGATGCTGAGAGAGAAGTTACGGAAATTCCTTTGTCTGATAATACAATTCGCAGAGGAATAGTTGATATGTCAGCTAATATTGAGAAGCGTGTTTCCGAAAGTTTATGAAGACTTCTAAATTTGCCATTCAAGTTGATGAATCGACTGACATTAGTGGAAAAGCACAGTTGCTTGCCTATATCAGATTCATTCACAATGACGAAATAATCACACAGTTTCAATTTTGCAAGGAACTTGAAAAACATACCAGAGGACAAGATATTTTCCAAACCTTGTCTGAGTATTTGGAAAAAGTTGAGATTTCATGGGATTCTTGTATTGGAATTCGTACGGATGGAGCGCCATGTATGATAGGGAATGTGAGAGGCTTGGCGGCACTCAGCAAACAGAAAAATCCAGATGTAATATCAACTCACTGTTTTTTACACAGAGAGGCATTAATCACCAAGACCCTTGTCGCTGATTTGAAGTTGGTTCTCGATCAGACTGTGCGCATTGTGAACTTCATCAAAGCAAAACAACTAAACGCGTGGTTATTTGCTCAAC
Source organism: Mustelus asterias (assembly GCF_964213995.1). Classification (NCBI taxonomy): domain Eukaryota; kingdom Metazoa; phylum Chordata; class Chondrichthyes; order Carcharhiniformes; family Triakidae; genus Mustelus; species Mustelus asterias. The sequence continues at coordinate 427,061 of NW_027590160.1, forward strand.
TCTGCAAAGACATGGAATCAAAACATCAGTGTCTAATTCTGCTCTCGGAGGGTCGCTGGATGTCCCGTGGAAAAGTTTTAAATCGGGTGTTGGAACTGAAGAACGAATTAAGAGAATTTTTGGAACAAGAAGGGAATCCATTGTACCACCAACTGCATGACAATGACTGGTGTGCAAAGCTGGCATATTTGGCCGATATATTTTCCCGGTTGAATGTGCTCAATGTCAGTGTGCAAGGCCGCGATGACAATATCCTCACAACTACAAACAAACTAACTGCATTCAAAAAAAAAGCTTCAGCTCTGGCTCGGAAGAGCAGTGCAACATAATCTCGAAATATTCCCACTGGTCAAAAGTTTTAAAACGAGCAATGAATTGTACGGCTTCATGCAGGAACATCTTGCAACACTGGTAGAAAAGATTGATCATTACTTCCCATCGTTGTCTATAGAAAAATTCGACTGGGTTAGAGACCCCTTTGCGAATTCCAGCTGTTCAGGTCTGACATTGGATGATGAGGAGGAAATGGCCTGCATTTCAAGTGATCGCATCTTGAAAATGAAACACGGGAGTATGCCACTGGACTCTTTTTTGGATATACAACCAGAAACAGTATCCACGCATCTCTTCAAGAGCATTAGCTATTCTTCTACAGTTCTCCACGACATATTGTTGTGAACAGGGATTTTCAGCTGTGACAAATATCAAAGACCAGAAAAGAGAAAGGCTTCTTTGTGTTGAGGAGGAGATGAGAGTTTGTTTGTCTCAAATTAGACCTAATATAAATGAGATTACCCGACAAAAACAATCTCACACCTCTCATTGAGTTTGTATACTTACTTAAGGTTACATATGTAAGACGCTCGTCTAGAAGTATATTTTGGGAATGAATCATGTTTTTATGCAGCTGCATTGTTTTATACATTCTGGGTGTCCCATGATCATATTATAAAATAGTTGTGTTCTATGTTATGAATCAAGCACTGCTAGGAGTTGGTTTTTTTTGTTTTTGAATGTATTTCTTATCAAGAAAAAATTCGGTGTGGCGCGAGCAAATGTTTATTCCGAATGTGCGGCCCAGTGAATTAAATTTGGGAACCACTGGTCTAATCAATGAGCATAGTCGGTAAAATGCAGGTTATCGTTAGGATCTTGGTAATAGGGCACTTTACAATACACAAGCTGATTAAGCAGATTGAATACGAAAATGAAAAGAAACCAGTCCCAGTAATGCTGTTAAGAATTTTGAAAACATAACTCGTAAAATCGGTAAGACCGAACTAATTGACATGGTATATTTGACTTTATTTTTACTGCCACGGAATTAATGCACTAAAATTGCATTTATTGTAATGTTTGTAATATATTAAGCTGAACTGAGAATTGACGAATGTGTAGAAAATGGAGAGTAGGCTGTAACGAATGATGCACCACAATAAACAGAACAAAAGCCTAACCTATGTGGAATTCTTGTCAGTGAATTTAATAAGGCGCTTGAGTGCAATAACGGTAAGTTGGCTGACTATAAAATGTGAGACGGGAATGGGTACCCTGGAGCTGCAAAGAACAATAGTTTTGCAACAGTTCAGGAACATCGCATATCGAAGGCAAAGTTTGAAGTGCCAAGTTATTCACTTTGGTGGAGAGAAACAAAAGAAAATATTTGGGACTGGTGCGAGAATTGAAATTGTATACATTAAGGGGAAAATGATGTCCTTGTATACAAATTACAAAATTTCAATGCACAGATACAGCAAGTAGTTAGGAAGGCTAATGTTGTCTTTGTCGACAAATGGATGAGACATAAAAGTAAATATTTATGACTACAATTATAGAAAGCATTCGTGAGATCATATTTCGAATATGGGCTGCCATTGTGTCCTCTTGATGGAATAAATGGTCGATCTTCCTTGGATTGCAGCCACGAAGTTCCTGCAGGCAGGTTCCGGGAGATGATTGTTTGAAAGACATAAAATCATTTACGTTCTTGCCAGGTTGTACGATGAGAAAATGTTTCTGTTCATTGAGCACGAGGTCAACTTCTCACAATAAGTGTTGGTCGTTTTGGAAAGTGAAGCGGAAATATTTCCTTGAGCACAAGGGTGTGAATCTTTGGGACTCAGTACCCAGAGATCTGTGCCACATTCTCAGTCGTTGAGTAGGTTTAAGGTAAATGTCGGCATATCCCTGTGTTTGAAGGGAATTAAAGAATTAAGTGCGAGTTAAGGTTGAGGACGAGTTATGGACTTATTGAATGGCACAGCGGGCTCAAAGGGCGAATAGACTACTCCAGTTCGCATCCCCATATACATTTATGTTGACTGGAACATTGATTTAACTGCTTATTCGAAACAATCACATCTGCAATGCACTACTCCATATATCCTTTCTCGTCGTCATGGATATGATCCAAACTCTTGATGAAAGGCATACTATCATTATGGAAAAAATCTCAAGTCTCAAATAAATTGAGATCATTCAGCAACAAATGAAAATCCTGACTTAAGTAGAAAGTCGCGTCAAAAGGCATTCAGAATCAACAAAGATCAGCCCCAATGGAGCCAGAATATAGATTGGAGTCAGTAAACTTCTGGATTTTGAGCGGATTTTCAAAACGGGTGATTGAGTAAATATGAGGGGATGGATGTGGAATGACGGAACAATCTGGAATTTCAATGAATAGTGCATAGGATCGGTTGAATGTTTAAACCCGTGAACGAGACTTCAGGAAAGAATAAGTGCTGGAGACACCAAGGACAGACTCCTTAACCGGAAACTGAAAGGAAACGTGGGCTGGGAGATTGTTCTAGAGAGTCCAAGAGACCCTTGTCTGGGATGAGATGCGGGTGATCATCCAAATTAGTGGAAGCAAGAGTGATAGATCAAAGTGAACTCGTGAAATTTACTGCCTCTGAAAAATGCATCATTAATGAATTTGGTTGCTCACTTCATTCTCAAAAATAAGCAATAACACATCAGGTTAATACTTGCCTTCAGAAAGTTCATTCCTTAAATCCAATCACAATCTCATTACATAAATTGGTCCAACAGTTTAATTTAAGAATTTAAGAATTATTTCGTCAAATTAGTTAGGCATTGAAATATTTGAGATATTCTGTCAGGAGCGGCATAATTTTGGAACTAACGCAATTAGTTTGATTTAATATCGAGTTGGATATAAAATAAAGATAGCATGATACAAAAAGATCAATTATATCCAAGTAATGCAACCATACTTGTTAGCTGGTGACATTCGAATTCCTTTGCCATTGACAGAACAGTTAGCGAATTCTTAGACAGTAAGAAAAGCAGCAGCTTCGAGTCACATTTTCTGAGCCCTCTACATTTTAGTCATATATAGATGGGCAAGATTTCTGCTTTAGTATTTCCGTGGATGGATTTTCAATATTTCGGTCACACGAGGATGGAATGATTAAGAACGGAGGGGGAGGGGTGATAGAGGTCTTGGAGGAGCGCAGACGAGTTCCAAATAATTTCTCCCTCTGTCTGAGGAAAAATATTCTGACATCACAGCTGAACTGCGTCCTCTAAATTTCAGGCCTCACCTCTTTGTTCTGAACATGTACACCAGCGTGGATAAGGATACATCTGTTCCTCTACCACGACTTATTCAAACAACTTACACATCTCTCAATTTCCATGCCCAGGAACTAAAAAGGATGCAAAATTTTCTTCTTACTTAAACCTGGTAGATCCGGAACTGTCCAGTGAATCAATGCAGCTAACACCGTCCTTCCAAGGTGAATGCATGCTCCCTGGGATTATAATGTCAGTACTGAAGACAATGCCATTGACTCCATCTAATCAGGACGTTAATTTTCAGACCCCCTTCAGACAAAAAGGTGTTCAATTAAATAATGAATATGTTGCAGCGATACTATACCTGGGACAGCAATAGCTGCAAATGGCATAGATGAGACCTCTGGGTGGTGCATGCATTTTCTGGGAAATGCAACTGTTTCCTGTTCGAAATCCAAATTTGCTCCGCCCAATACACAAACGAGCTTTTTATGACAGCTGAGAGAAACCTCAGAGACACAATTAGAAACATCATCGCTCACGTTAGTTACACTCATTGAACAGACAAGTCGTGCGACTCATTATTTTTATTACATGCAAACACTAAAAATTTAGGTTATCTTGCATCACCTTGAATGTTAATAACGGTCACTGAACAAACATAGAAACATAGAAACTTAGAAACATAGAAGATAAGAACAGGAGGAGGCCAAACAAGGCAGTTCAGTTGACTTCCTTTCACCCCGAATGCAGTAGGATGAATAAACATGGATATCAAAATGTTGTGAAGGGAAACGTTATGGTGTTTAGGGAAGGAAACCTTCCATCCTGCCCCGATATGGCATATATTTGATTCCAACCCCATATCAATGTATTCTCCCTAGGTACACTCTGAAGCCAGTAATTGCGAACGGTTAGAAATAAACATAGGAATAAAGCCTGAAAGCTACAATAGCATGAGACCTAGGCATAGAAAGCAGCGACTTCAATGCCACTGACAACCCAGACCACTGCAAAAGCCCTCCACACGAACATGCAGGAATTGGCGTTACATTTGCGAAGACTGCTTCACCGGCTATTTCAACAACACTCATACGCCCAAAATTATCCCTTTATTTTAAGGTGACCTGGCACAGTACCCGATCACCAATGATATAGGCTTAAGTGAAAAATTCCCATTTTTTGTTGAGATCAGTGGTCCTAGAAACTTTAAACTTTGCTGGTTCACCGCATGACAGGCCAATGGGTTAATAATAAGGGGCAATTATTCATAATTCGTTGGTAGTTTAGTTTTGGGTTTATTCAGATAATTGTAGTATATCAGCCCAATAATATTATATGAAAGCAACTTACTGCAGAACCTGGAATCTGGAACAAAAACAGAAACTGCTGGTAAATCTCAGCATGTCGAACACCATTTCTGCAGAGAGAATAGAGCTAACGTTTCGAGTATGCATGACTCTTTGTCAGAGTTGATTTTATTTGCAATCCTCGGACACTAACTCAATACGTGACCTCGTCATTATTGCAGCACACCTACACTTGCCAAAGTTTAATGAATATCGAGCCCTGATGCCAGTGATGCCAGATATCGAAGTTGAACATTTAGAGGTGTGAGACCATCCCCAACAATTATAATCGATCAGCTGTGTTCCCTGAAATCAAAAAACGTTGCACAAAGAAAACCAATGTTATAACATTCAGCATTGAATCAGTGCAGTTTAACTTGTGCTGTGAAATCCTTTGATTCTTTCAGTATACAATCGAGATCCGTAATTAGCTTCTAGAAATGTATTGGTCTTTACATTATCTACACTGAGGAATATGTAATATTTGAATGTGTCATATTGTATTTCACACACAAATCATATCCATGCACTGATTTTATCGGCATTTTCCCTAGATTTTATGCAACTTTGTAAAGATTTGTTGAATTTTTAATTAAGTTATGCCAAGCACTTGTAAATATATCAAACACATCTCATGGCAAGACCGTTCTCCCAACAAAAGGTAATTGATAATTACACTTTAAATTAAGTACGGCAGGTAGCTTAACGTTCCAGGATACAGATGTTTCAGGCGGGATAGAGGGGGATGTAAATGGGGTAGGGGTGTTGCACTACTGGTTAAGGAGGTATAGCAGCTGTACTGTTGGAGGACACCTCTGTCTGCTCATACAGCGAGGAAATATGGGTACGAGTTCAGGAATAGGAAGGCTGTAGTCACAATGTTGGAGGTTTCCCAAACAGCCAGTGGGAGATAGAGGGAGAGCTGCGTCGGCAGATTTTGGGAAAGGTGTACAAGTAACAGAATTGTTGTGTGTGTGATTTTAACTTCACCTATATTGACTGGTACTCAGTGCTTGGGGCGTGTATGGGGCAGAGCTAGTAAGGACCATCCAGGAGGGCTTCTTGAATCAGTGTGTAGACAGTCCAACGAGGGGAGGGGTCGTACTGGACCTGGTATTCAGTACGGCAGAAATTCTGGAAATGACCACAATTCAGTAAGTATTAAGGTACTGATGGGAGAAGTTAAGTGTAGTCTTCAGGTGGAGGTGCTAATTTGGGGCAAGGCTAATTACAATAATATTAGGCAGGAACTGAACAATGTAGATTGGTGGCAGATGCTTGAGGGCAAATGAACGTCTGGCATGTGGGAGGCTTTCATCTGTAAGTTGATAGGAATTCAGGACCGGCACGTTCCTGTAAAGATGAAGAACGTGTAGGCATGTTTCGGGAACCTTGAATAATGGGAGATATTAGGAGTCGACTCAAAAGGGAAAAAAAAGAAGCATTGTGTCAAGGCTAGAAGGCTGGCAACAAATAAAACAGTATGGAATACGAGGAGAGTAGAAATAAACTTAAACAAGGATTCAGGAGGGCAAAAATAGGTCATGAACAGTCATTGGTCGGCAGGATTCAGGAAAATTCGAAGGCGTTTTATAAATATATAAGGAGCAAGAACATGGCCATGGAGAGTGTTCGTCCACTCAAGCACAGGGGAGAGAAACTATGCGTGTCGCCAGAGGAAATGGGTGAGTTAATAAGTGAGTATTTTACATCTATATTCACTGAAGAGAAGGATTGGTGGATGATGAGTCTGGGAAAGCGTGTGTCGATAGTTTGGGTCATGTTGAGATCAAAAAGGAGAAGGTATTGGGGGTCTGGGAAAACATTAATGTAGGAAAGTCTCCAGGGCCTGATGGGATATACCCCAGGATACTGAGAGAGGCAAGAGAGGAAATTGTTGGGGCCTGGAGAGATATATTTGCATCCTCACTGGCTGCAGGGAAGGTCCCAGAGGATTGGAGCATAGCAACTGTTGTTCACTTGTTTAAGAAGGCAAGGATAATCAAGGTAATTGCAGGCCGGTGAGTCTTACGACAGTGCAAACGAAACTATTCGAGAGGTTTCTTCGAGACAGGATTTCCTCCCACTTGCCAATACATGGACACATTCGCGAGAGGCAACAAAGTTGTGTGAATGGAAGATCGTATCTCACGAACTTGATCTAGTTTTTCGAGGAAGTGACGAAGATGATTGACGAGGGCAGGACAGTGGATGTTGTCTACATAGACTTTAGCAAGGCCTTTGACAATGGCCCTCATGGCAGACTGGTACAGAAGGTGAAGTCGCACGGGATCAGAGGTGAGCTGGCAAGATGGATAGAGTACTGGTTCGGTCAAAGATGACAGAGGATAGTAGTGCAACGGTGCGTTTCTGAATGGAGAGTTGTCACGATTGACATTCCTCAAGGATCAATGCTGGGAGTTGCTGTTTGTAATATATTTATGTAAATTATTTGGAGGAAAATGTAACTGGTTTGATTAGTAAGTTTGTGGACAACATGAAGTTTGGTGGAATTGTGGATAGCGATGAGGAACGTAAAAGGATACAACAGGATATAGATCATAGAGTCATAGAGTCATAGAGGTTTGCAGCATGGAAACAGGCCCTTCGGACCAACTCGTCCATGCCGCCTTTTTTTTAAACCCCTAAGCTAATCCCAATTGCCCACATTTGGCCCATACCCTCTATACCCATCGTACCCATGTAACTATCTAAATGCTTTTTAACGGACATAATTGTATCCGCCTCTACTACTACCTCTGGCAGCTTGTTCCAGACACTCACGGCCTACTGTGTGAAGAAATTGCCCCTCTAGACTCTTTTGTATCTCTCCCCTCTCACCTTAAATCTATGCCCTCTAGTTTTAGACTCCCCCATCCCTATCAGTTGGAGACTTGGGCGGGGAGATGGCAGCTGGAGTCTAATCCTGACAATTGTGAGGTAATGCATTTTGGAAGCTTTAATACAGATGGGAAATATACAGAAAATGGCTCTTCCCTTAAGAGTACTGATAGGCAGACGGATCTGGGTGCACAGATCGCTGGAAGTGGCAACGCAGTTGGAGAAGGCAATTGAGGTTTGTTTGCCTTCATCGGCACATTAAGCCTATGCCCCCTTATAATTGATTCTTCCACCCTGTGACAAAGCTTCTGACTATCCATTCTATCAGGTCGTCCCTCAATCTCCATCTTTCCAGTGAGAACAAACCAAGTTTCTCAAAACTCTTCTCATCACTAATGCGCTCCATACCAGGCACCATCCTGGTGAACCTTTTCTGCATCCTCTCCAAAGCCTCTACATCCTTCTGGTAGTGTGGACACCAGAATAGAACACTATATTCCAAGAGCGGCCGAACCAAACTTCTCTGAAGCAGCAACATGGCTTGCCAATTTTTAAACTCAATGCCCCGGCCGATGAAGGCAAACAAACCTCAATTACCTTCTCCACCTGCGTTGCCACTTCCAGTGATCTGTGCACCTGTGAGATGAACGAGGCATGTCTTTTGCACTGCGGATGGTTGGTGCCTGGAACTCGCTGCTGGGTGAGGTAGTGGAAGCAGATATGATTGTAACGTTTAAGTGTCTTTTTGAAAAATACATGAGTAGGTTGGGAATAGAGGAAGGGTGGATTTTTTTTTAGTTCAGACAGGTCGCACGGTCGGTGAAGGCTTAGGGGAACGAAGGTTCTTTTCTTGTGCTGTAAGTTTCTTTGTTCTTTGTTTGTTTGAAATACTTTCACATATCCATCGTTTAGACATCGGGACAGATTAATCCATGCTCTCAAACATCACATGCTGGCTTAACTAAAAAGAATTAGATATTTCACCCATTTGAAATAGATTATAAATTATAAAAATGGCTACGCATCTGTCTTCTCTGCATACTCTTCAGAACTACTACTCATTTGTCATCATCTTCATTAGTTTTAAGGTTAATAACAACCTTACGACGTTATCCTTTGTTCCAAAAGTAAAATAGCTCGCTCCAATTAACAACATGGAGGAAAACAGCACACAGCAAATGCCTGTATAAAACAGTCAATAATAGGGGTATCATTTAATACGGATCAAGAAAAGTGAGATGAAGAGCTCAAGTAAATAATCATGAGGGCCTGAAAGTATATTTCCCCTAAGAAAAAGACATGGACAACGAATATATTATAAAACATTATTTTATCGTCGAAAGAAAAAAGTAAAGTAATAGAAACAAGCGTTCTTGAGAAGGATAGCCATATGGTAATTGATGCTTTAGAAGAGGAGTCAGGGTTAAAGGGAACTAGCATCAGTAAATGAGCATTCGCCTGGAGAAATATATCACTGATTGATCACTCACACCCGAGGTCAACCAGGAATGAACCTCGCCTCATTAACTTCAAGGAGAAGGCAATAACATCATTGATTTAAGGATGTGGAAGCGCTGGAAAGAGTGCAGAGGAGATTAACCAGGATGCTGCCTGGTTTGGAGGGTAGCTCTTATGAGGAAAGGTTGAGGGAGCTAGGGCTGTTTTCTCTGGAGCGGAGGAGGCTGAGGGGAGACTTAATACAGGTTTATGAAATGATGAAGGGGATAGATAGAGTGAACGTTCAAAGACTATTTCCTCAGGTGGATGGAGCTATTACAAGGGGGCATAACTATAGGGTTCATGGTGGGAGATATAGGAAGGATATCCGAGGTAGGTTCTTTACGCAGAGAGTGGTTGGGGTGTGGAATGGACTGCCTGCAGTAATAGTGGAGTTAGACACTTTAGGAACATTTAAGCGGTTATTGGATAGGCACATGGAGCACACCAGGATGATAGGGAGTGGGATAGCTTGATCTTGGTTTCAGATAAAGCTCGGCACAACATCGTGGGCCGAAGGGCCTGTTCTGTGCTGTACTGTTCTATGTTCTATGTTCTATGATTACTCTGTGGTTTGTGGCTGGGGGTAAAAAGCTGCAGCTTTTCGTGACCAGGGTTTGGAACAAGTTTGAAAATGTACTTTGCGAAGCCTCCTGACGACAGGGAAGCCGACGTAACGGGGAGTAAACAGAGACCGAGTGCTAAACTGCACCCAATGCTGAACCAGAAAGTTAAAATAACTGTACACTCCTAAAGGACTGCTTGGTTTTGATAAGTAGTAACTTATTCGTAATTAAAATTTCCCGGGTTACTTCACCAAGCTGTCTTCTGCTTTTTTTCTAATCGAAACGCCAATTCAAAATTAAATCCAATCATTGCCCCGCCACCACCCATGGCGGACAAGCAAGGTCCAAGCTCACAAGACAAATCAGTGCATCCCATCTTGGGTTCAATCAATCAAAATCCATGCTGACACGATGCATCTGCCTCCCGGGCTTGAGCTATCGCTTCATCTGAGCCAAACGGCCGAAATGGCTTTTAAAAATTGCATCCGGTAAAGCATAGGATGAAACGTATTGGCTTCCCTGGTTCTTAATCCTTGCTTAGGCAAACCACGATCGCAGACGTCAGCATACCTCAAGTGCTACGGGCTAGCCTCATCTACTGCCTGATTATGGTTTCACCCTTATGGTTCATTTCTCAAAAGAACACAATTAGATTTTAAGTTCAAATGGTACCTAGGGTTTACAGTATTAGTCACGTTAATTAAGGGAAGGTGTCAATGCATTAATCACAGTTCAGAAAAAAATCTTTAGTCGACAACTCCAAAGAATGTGCTGCATTTGAGGAAGGGCCGGATATGTTATCTTTGTATCCATTAGTGTTCAGGAGAAAGAGGCAACTTTATTGAAACCTCTGGCATCCTGAGATTCACTGACAACTTTAATGTGGAGAGGGTGTCTCCTCTTGTCAGAGAATCGAGAACTTGCGGTCACTGATTTAAATGAAGTGGCCACAAATTTAAGGCAGATATGAAAAGATTTGTTGTTTCCTCTGAGAGGGTCGTGAGTTTCCGAATTATTTTCCTCAGGGGTGCAGATACTTTGTATATTTTCAAGGCAGAGCTAGGTAGGTTGGTGATTACCAAATTGTAGGTAGGTTACCGGGGTAGGCAAAAGTGTGTTGTTGATGTTACAATTTGATTCACCAGGATCTTATTGAATTGGGCAGCAGTCTCAAGGGGACGAGTGGCCTACTCCTGTTCCCAATTCGTATCTTTGCCTGTGTGTTCTATGTATGCATGATGAAATAGTTTGATTTGATAGAAAGAGCGAAATTGGTTCATAGAGTTTGAGGAAAATATAACACTGACCTCAGAGCTGGGCCAAGCCAGTGTCATATTGCAAATGATTCTCCGGGCAAAATGTTGTCTAATGGCAACTATTTCACACGCAAAATGAGATCACTCAATTAACTAAACGTTTGAAATAATAGATTACCACATGCTCGCAAAGCAAGATTAAGAATGCATTTGGGAACGCTTGAGTTAAAATAGAGCTAAAACATAGTGCAGCTGAGTAACTGAAGGTTAGAAGTGGAGGGATTCGAGTAACATGGATGACAAGGGAAATTGTAAGGTTTGTTAACAGGAAAAAAAAGAAGCATACGGTAGATCTCGGCATTTAAAAACTGATCTTGAGGAATGTAGTGAAAATAGAAAGGAACTTAAACGTGGAATCAGGAGGGCTAACAGGGGCCATGAAATGTATTTAGCAAATAGGAACAAGAGGAATCCCAAGGTTTTTATGCACGTAAGACGAGCAAAAGGGTAGCAAGAACAGAGTAGTTTCACGGGGAGGCAACAATAGCTGGTGGTATTATTGCTCGACTATCAATCCAGAAACTCAGCCAATGTACTGGGGACACATAGCGGAATTTGAATTCATAAACAAAAAATATGGAATTAAGAAATTTACTGATGACCATGAAAACATTGTCGGGAAAATCCGACTTGACCACGAATATCCTTTAGGGATGGAAGTCTGCCTTCTTTACCTGGTCTTGCCTGCATGCGACTCAGGAACCATGGCAATGTGATTGACACTCAATTGCCCTCTGTCAAGGGCCATTAGGGATAGGCAACAAATTCTGGACAGCCAGCGACGCCCATGTCCCATGAACTAAATGAAAAATATCATGAACAGTGATGGGAAGTAATGTGTGTAGCCACATGAATTCGGTGAGATCTTTCATAAGTACTTTGTGTCTGTATTCAACACTGAGAAGGCCATGATAGATGTTGAGGTCAGGGAGAGATATGTGAACACTCTCGAGAATGTCAATATATCGAAGGAGGAAATGTTGAGAATCCTAAACTGCATTATGTTAGACAAATCTGCTGGGCCGGATGGAATTTATCGCGGTTTAAAGTAAAGTTTGAAGTTCATTTATTATTCACAAGTCGGCTTGCATGAGCAATGGAGTTTCTCTGAAAATCCCTTAGTCACCACACTCAGGCGCCTGCTTGGGTACATTGATGAAGAATTTCGCATGACCAGTGCACCTAACCAGCACGTCGTTCGGACTATGAGAGGAAACCGGAGCACCCAGAGGAAACCCCCACAGATGTGGGGAGAACGTGCAAACTCCACACATGGCATACAACTTTGCCATAACGTTGAGAAAACCATATTTTATTCATTCCATTGGACGGACAATAAAACGAGAAAATAATGGCAATAATTATTGAAATTGATTATTTTATTGCCTTTGGATCGAGCTCAATGTCTTCATAAATGTAATTAATATTGATGATGATGTAATCATATCAATTTGTTTAATGACTGTAACTATCAAAAGTGGTGATGTAACCGAATGAAATTGTTCAATTAGTGCAGTTAACATCAACGATGAGATAATCTAAGTGAGTCTCTGGGGGATTGGCAACACATATGAAAATGGGTGCTTTGAATTTTGCACAGAACGCTTTCAGAATTCTCAAACGGACGTCTCGACTGCTCACATAAAATGCATACCCCACCAAGAGCTCCTGTATATGCTGTTTTCTACACTGCACTTGCAGTCATCGCTGTTCCAGGTAAAGTGTTGACAATGTTTTTTGTTATCTCACTGAAAACTAAGCAATATGCAGAGGAATCATTTATTGTAGAAGGATTGAACTTCTACTATCGTCTGAGAAACAGTGGTTGAAGCCGTCTGGGAAGCTATACTAAGATCTGAGCATTCATCCTCAGAAGCATATCTATTGCTGGAAGATGTGAATTGCATAGAAGCCAGTGGATACCAGAGCTTAAATGATGAAATTCTGATGAATGCTTTCTTTAAACTGTTTTAAACTGTTGAAGATAACAACCTATATAGTCATCAAGTTCGCTGCTGCGAAATTATTCAAGGGATTAGTTCTGGTAGAGAGGGGCTGGCTATCAGAACACTGAGGATATAAGCAAGGTTAAAACAAAAACGCTCTGGAATTTTGACAGAATGAATAACTATTCCCAGGAATTGTCATCGATTTATGTGAATTAAAAATATCAACTTGAATCCAGGTTGATTTTGCGAGATGACATTCAAATGTACATAGTAATGAGGTTTCGATTGACGCACTGGGAATAATAGTTATCAGAGAAGCGAATAAACAGCTTTCATTGGTTCAAGGTAATCGGCAGACTTTAGCGTGCGTGTGGTGGAGAAACATTTTATTTCGATTCTGACTGCAGGATTTGATAACATCCGAGCTGATCGGCAGTGGATCCTGAAAAGTCGGTTGCATTTAAAATAAGATGCGTGTATGCCGTTGAATGGTTATAAAGTACAAAGCACTCAGACAATTACTCAGTTTGTCTTCTTCCCTCCTCACCTCAATTCATTTCGGGCTCTATACAATGCTCAAATTTTCTTCCGTTACCTCCCTTACCATTTTCAATTCCTTGGGCAGGAGTCTTTAGCCGGTTCGACTGATATTTTCACGTGCCGTCATTTTTTCACCCACAACTTGCGACCCACATTCTGGCCTCCTACCTACTGTTCATCCTTTCATTGAAAACTGTCAGTACGGCACTGGCCGGCTCAATTTTTCTGTCCCCTTCACCCACACTAAAATGTCTCCTTCTGGACTTCCTGCACTCGTCCTCTTCGATTCAAATTTGGCCTTGGGTCACAACTGCTGACAAGGGTGGCGGCGTTGTCCTCTTGTCTTCTGGCCTTTAACTGTTTTCGGCTGAGCACCTACGATCCAGTGAAGCCCAGTGCAAACTGGAGGAACAGCACCTCATCTTCCCTTTCGGCCTGTCACAGATATTCCCTTTACCCCTCTCTGAATTCCAAAGGATGGCTACCTCCGTAACACCTTAATCCAGTTCTCCATGATGCCTAACTCCCGGAAGCTTTCCCACGCAACTTAATTTGCAAGACATTTTGTCTCACTAGCTTGTTCTCATGCTCACATGCCCTGCCTGGGCCTGCTGCCATGATCTAGTGAAGCCGAGTGCAAGCTGGAAGAACAGCACCGCATCATCCATTTACGCTTATTACATGCCTGAGGACTCGACATTGACTTTAACAAATTTAAACTGTCACTTTTCTCCTCCATCTTAAACCTCTCTTTTTGTTCAATGTCCCATTCTTTCATTGTCTCAGTACAAAAACCCTTAATTTCCCCATCCCTCTGCCACAGGCTATCTGTCTTTTGTTTTCAATGTTCCGAAAATGTGTTGCAATTTCTCCCATCTACAGTTTAATATCCAGCTCATTCGCCCTCTCTTTCATTCTGAGGAAAAGTCAAATGTACTGGAAATATTAAATCAATTTTCTAGTCCTTCAGAGGCTGTCGGACCTATTGAGCTTTTCCAGAATTCTCTGCACTGTTTCAGATTCCCGCATCCGCATTTTATGTTTATTTCATTGTAATCGTCGTTATCCAGTGACACCTTCGAATGTCTCTCCATAATATATGGTTACTAACTGTTTCTATGGAATGACGTTTTTCTCTCTTTCTTACAGTTAATTTGGTGGCGATTGTGGTCATCTCACGAGGAGAGTGTGGTCTCTCCAGATGTATCTCACGATACCTAGTCTTCATGGCAGTGACAGATCTCCTGGTCATCATCACTGCTGTGATAATGAACCGTATTCCTGCAATTTATTTCCCAGGCAGTTTATTGTCTATTACTCCTGTCTGCAGTCTCAGCATTGCTCTAATATATTCAGCAAGGGACAGTTCTATATGGTTAACAGTCGCTTTCACTTTTGATCGATTTGTAGCAATATGTTGCCAGAAACTTAAAACGAGGTATTGCACCCAGAAAACAGCAGCGGTGGTTATTGGATCAGTTTGCGCGTTGGGTGTTTTAATCAACATCCCCTGGTACTTTATGCATGAACCTATTTACGTAATTGGCAATATCCCCTGGTATTGCAAACAGAAGGGTATTCGTTATACTTCACAGTTATGGACAGCATTTGATTGGTTTGACCGCATTATAACTCCATGTCTCCCATTCTTTCTGATTCTTCTGTTCAATTTCCTCACTGTCAGACACATTCTAGCTGCAAGCAGATCACGGAAAAGACTCCATACCCAAGGCAGTGGAGAAAATAGGAATGACAAGGAGATGGAGAGCAGGAGAAAATCCATCATTTTACTATTTGCTATCTCGGGTAGTTTCATCCTATTGTGGATGACGTATGTTGTGGAGTTCTTTTGTCACCGATTTATGAAGACTTATAAAATAAATGGATTTAGTGACCCTAAGTTTATTTTTAAAGAAAGTGGAAACATGCTTCAGATGTTGAGCTGCTGCACAAACACGTTTATTTATGCAATAACGCAGAGCAAATTTAGAGAGCAGTTGAAAAGTATGCTGACAATTCGCTGAGTTATGATCGGGAATTTGTTTTAATAATGAAAACAATATATACTAAATCATTTCTGCATTATATATACAACGCTGAGTTGCTTTATTATTGGGGAATAAAGATTGTTTGCACAATGTCTGGTTTTTTTAATGTGCTTTGTGGCAAGTTTATACCTTCCTGTACCAGAGACACAAATACACATTCTTAAACCAAAGTCACAAACATCCCAATTTATTGACAGATAATCCTACACTGGTAGAGAGAGACACATCACAATTTGTTGACACGTAATCCTATCGGTGTCAGGGATCCAAAAATCCCACCTTAATGACGAATGATATTCCTGCACCAGAATGACTACTGGACCAATTTCATAGCGTTTGGAATTCCTACGTCACTGAGAAATATATCACAACCTACTGACAGTTGTTCATCCTGTACCTGAGGAAACAAGCGTTCTAATGTATTCCCAGTCGCCTTGCTGGACCAGAAAGAAAACCATTTAAATTTACTAACAGCTGAGCCTCTTGCCCAGGTGAACAGCCATTCCAATGTGCAGACAGGTAATCTCCTTGTGCCAGTCACCTAAATCTTCCAAGTTACTGTCAAACAAACTCACTGTGCCAATGAAGCAAACAAGTGACAGCTCCACTTGCTCTGCCAAGGACGACCACAACCATATTTTAATGGTAATCGCCTGTGGCAATCACAGAAACATGCAAATTTAATCAACAGATCAGCATCATAATCTCTGCAGTCATGTCCCATTCAATTATAAATGGCCGTGGAAATTAAAGAAAGACTAATCGGCAGCATAGTCTCAAAAACAGTTCCCGCTTCTCAATGATGGGTGAACCCAGCGCAACAGCGTAAATTTGTAGCTCTGAAGAATTTGACGCCATTTTAAGCCATTCGTGCTAAGATAATGGTCCAACTCTGCATTAGAACATAGAACACAGAACAGTACAGCACAGAACACGCCTTTGGGCCCACTATGTTGTGCCGAGCTTTGTCTGAAACCCAGATCAAGCTATTTCCTCCCTATCATCCCGAAGTACACCATGTGCCTATCCAATAGCTTGTTAAATGTTCCTAAAGTTTCTGACTCCACTATCCCTGCAGGCAGTCCATTCCACACCCCAACCACTCTCTGCGTAAAGAACCTATCTCGGACATCCTTCCTATATCTCCCACCATGAACCCTATAGTTATGCCCCCTAGTTACCGCTCCATTCACCCGAGGAAATAGTCTTTGAACGTTCACTCTATCTATCCCCCTCATCATCTTATAAAGTTCTATCAAGTCTCCTCTCAACTTCCTCCGCTCCAAAGAGAAAAGCCCAAGTTCCCTCAACCTTTCCTCATAAGACCTACCCTCCAAACCAGGCAGCATCCTGGTAAATCTCCCTTGCACTCTTTCCAGTGTCTCCACATCTTTCTTGTAGTGAGGTGAACAGAACTGCACACAATATTCCAAATGTGGTCTCACCAAGGTCCTGTACAGTTGCAGCATAAGCCTACGGCTCTTAAACTCAATCCCCCTGTTAATGAACGCTAACACACTATAGGCCTTCTTCACGGCTCTATCCACTTGAGTGGCAACCTTCAGAGATCTATGGATATGAACCCCAAGATCTCTCTGTTCCTCCACATTCTACAGAACCCTACCTTTGACCCTGTAATCCACATTTAAATTTGTCCTACCAAAATGAATCACCTCGCATTTGTCAGGGTTAAACTCCACTTGCCATTTTTCACCCCAGCTCTGCATCCTATCAATATCTCTTTGCAGCCTACAACAGCCCTCCACCTCATCCACTACTCCACCAATCTGGGTGTTATCAGCAAATTTACTGATCCACCCTTCAGCCCCCTCCTCCAAGTCATTTATAAAAAGTACAAATAGCAGAGGACCAAGCACTGATCCCTGTGGCACTCCACTGGTAACTGGTTTCCAGTCCGAAAATTTTCCATCCACCACCACCCTCTGTCTTCTGTTAGATAGCCAGTTACCTATCCAATCGGCCAAACTTCCCTCTATCCCACACATCCTTACTTTCTTCATAAGCCGACCGTGGGGGACTTTATCAAACGCCTTACTAAAATCCATGTATATGACATCAACTGCACTACCTTCATCTACATACTTAGTTACCTCCTCAAAAAATTCTATCAAATTTGTGAGGCAAGACTTGCCCTTCACAAATCCGTGCTGACTATCCCGGATTAAGCTGCACCTTTCTAAATGGTCGTAAATCCTATCCCTATGGACCTTGTCCATCAACTTAACGACCACCGAAGTAAGACTAACTGGCCTATAATTACCAGGGTCATTTCTATTCCCTTTCTTAAACAGAGGAACCACATTCGCCACTCTCCAGTCCTCTGGCACCACCCCTGTGGACAGTGAGGACGCAAAGATCAATGCCAAACGCTCTGCTATCTCATCCCTTGCCTCCCAAAGAATCCTAGGATATATTTCATCAGGCCCAGGGGACTTATCAACTTTCAGTTTATTCAAAATTGCTAGTACATCTTCCCTCCGAACATCTACTTCCTCCAGCCTATCAGCCTGTGACACCTTCTCTTCCTCAAAAACATGGTCCCTCTCCTTGGTGAACACCGAAGAAAAGTATTCATTCATCACCTCTCCTATCTCTTCTGACTCCATGCACAAATTCCCACTGCCGTCCCTGATCGGCCCCAGCCTCACCCTGGTCATTCTTTTATTCCTCACATAAGAGTAAAATGCCTTGGGGTTTTCCTTGATCCGACCCGCCAAGGACTTCTCATGCCCCCTCCTAGCTCTCCTAAGCCCCTTTTTCAGCTCATTTCTTGCTAACTTGTCACCCTCCATCGAGCCAACTGAACCTTATTTTCTCAACCTAACATACACTTCCTTCTTCCTCTTGACAAGACCTTCCACCTCTTTTGTGAACCATGGTTCCCTCACTCGGCCATTTCCTCCTATTATATTGAACATTGGCTGAAAGTCTTTGGCACAAATAATCAGCTCAATGCACAATGTCGTTCAAGTCTTTTGTATATGGACAAGGATTGTTTCAGTATCTGAGTATACATTCCAAGCAAACTAGCTATATCTCTACCTTGAACGTTCTAAAACCAATTCACTATTTTGCACCCACCCAATTGCAGCCCTCTTTAAAGAGACAGTAATAGGATTTCCATTGTTATGAATGCACACACAACTTCTGAAGTATTGTATGATTTCAATGTAAGCGTTTATGATATTTGCAAAATAAATCAATGAATGTTTGACAAGGTCCAGTTAATTGTGTAATTTCATGCATTATTGATTAACTTTATTTTCCTTAAAAGGTATTCATACGGCCTTTATTTTTATATATTGACATGTGTTTTCCTCATTGCTGGAAATACGTGAACTTGAAGGCTTAGCCCCACGTTTTGCTGAATGAAATAATAGATGATGCAGTGAGATAAGTCGTGAAATGTACTAAAATACGTGCCGAGATAACCAACCATGCTTATTGATAATAACGAATATAATCCAGTAAATTATGACAAGAGAAGGGAATGCCACTATACATATATGGTGGTTTCAACTAATAAATAAATTATTCGTCTAAGTATGAAAACCTGGTCCAGTGAAGCCATGAGAATTGTTGCGAGACAAGGTGCAATTGCACATAATGCATATTTTCATTTCATATTCTGACAAAGTGGGAACAGTTATAAACTTAAGATCTGGAACTGAGATTCCAGCGAGTTTCAGTCGAAAGTTTTCATTGCGTTACCAACATCATGTTTGTGAAATGATTGTACAAATCCAATTGAATCAATCCTTGGGCCAGATATAATCCAAGGATCTTCTTGGAAACACGCTGGGTCTCTTTCATAAATCTATGAGAAACAATATATTCTGCAGAGGCTCCAGACAGGTAGGAAAATTAAAATGTGTTTATTGATTCTTTTTCTTGAAGTATCTTTCAAAAGTATGTCAGGAAACTACAGTCTGCGAGTCACTGTAGAGTTCAGGGTATCGTTGTGGAAAGACATCGTGGTGGAAAAATTATAGAGCATCTGGACAGAAAGAGATCTATAAATGTTAACCAAAATATGTCGGTGGAGCCAAGGTCTTTCTTACTTCATTCACTAATCACTTTTGAGCATGAGACAAAAGAAATCCATGGGAGCAAGACGTGATAGAGTTCGATTCAGAGAAGAGAATTTCCTTGGTAGGAGAATCAAGAACCAGGGGACAGGCTCAGAAAAGTGTCCACGTTATTTAGGATTGAAATAAGGAAACATTTCTTACTAAAGGTAGCTAACGTGTGGAAATTGCGGTCAAAGAGGCTGTGGAGGTCAAGTTGCTGAGTTAAGTCAAGAAATACGTAAACAATGCCTTAGATTTTAATGGCATCAATGGTATGGTGAGAAAGAAGGAACATGGCATTGAGATAGATAATCATCTGCAATGATATTGAATGGCAGAATAGGATCAGTGTGACAAATGGCTTTCTGGTGCTGCTAGTTTATTTGGTTCTATTAATGTGAATTCAATGGACTCACCCTCTCATCATAAGACAGCACCCTCATCCCATGGATCGAATGATCATTCACTCTGCTGCAAATATATTATTTCCTAAATCTGGAGATCCAAACTGCACACTGTATACCAGCTGCAGTCTTACGGAAACCCAGCACAATCACAGAAAGACTTATTTATTCCTTTAATGAGTTCAATCCAATCATTTTGCTATAAGGATAAACATGCTGTTTGCTTTCCTAATTGCTTGCTGTATCTGCGAACTTGTAGATTTCTTTGGAAAGGATAAAAATGCCTCTGGTTGTCATTTTCTTTTCCAAACTTAACGCTATTTAAAATATTCTGTTTTTCATTTATTCTAACAAAATTTAGTTTTGTATTTTTTTCCATTTCGGAGACCATTCTTACAATGGAATTTAAAGAGATTTGTTGATGAAGAATACATAGTTGTTGCACTATTTGAGAATAATTCGAGATAATATGTAGTAAGTATACTATTGCTTGATAATTCCTGTACCGCTGCACTGCTGGATGTTTCGAGTTTCTTGACTGGGTCTGCTGCAGACTGCTTTAAAGCGATTCATTTCTGCAATTAGTGAATAAAAGTAATTATTGTGTTATTGTGTTATTGAACTGCAAGTGTGGTAGAAAGCGAACGAGATTCGAGTTAAGATTAAAGATTGAAGATTACTGCATTCAGTTGAAAATGTTTTTTCCCAGATTTTGGATATTTGTGTGTAATGTCTACATCCATTTAAAAAGGATGGACATTTTTGCCATAATAACTTTCGTTTGGTAACCAAGGCGGTGCAATGCTACTTCGCAACATAAAACATTAGACGGTGAACTCCAAGCTATTTTGTGCTTTTAGTTACCTCCAGCAATTCTATTTCTCCAATATTCTTGACTCAGGCATAGGACTGAGGGACGTTGTTTGTAGATTGCAGTTAGACAGATAGTTCTCAACATTGCAAGCAGAATACTGAATTCCATTGTTCAGTGGTAAACATGTGACATCCAGTAACAGAACACCGTTCAGATGCTCCAACTCCTCCATTGATGTGGGCCCTTGGGGCTTACAGGAATATACCAGGATTGCGCTCGCGCAGGCAAAGCACTCTAATAACAACCACGACAAATTTCAACACTAAAGTAGAGTAATTTGGGGGTTAACAACACAAGACCATAAGAACTAGCAGCAGGGACATTCCAGCATGTCCCGAGAGCCTGTTCCACCATTCAATAAGATCATGGCTAATCTTCTCGTGGACTCAGGTCCACTGACCCTCCAGCTTACTCTAAACCTTAATTCCTTTACTGTTAAAAAATCTATCTAACTTTGCCTTAAATCATTCAACGAGGTAGCCTCAACTGCTTCATTGGCAGGGAATTCCACAGATTCAGAACCCTTTGAGTGAGGAAGTTCCTCCTCAACTCATTCCTAAATCTGCTCCTCCTTATTTTGAAGTTATGCCTTCTAGTGCTTGTTTCACCCCTCAAGTGGAAACAACCTCTCTTCTTCTATTTTATCAATTCTCTTCATAATTAGATATTTTTCTATAAGAGCACTCCCCCCCCCCCCACCCCACCCCGCCCCCAACCATTTTCTAAATTCCACTGAGTATAGTACCAGTCTAGTCATTCTCTCCTCATAAGGCATCACTGTCAACTCCGGAATCAACCGAGTAAATCTCCTTTGCATTCTCGCCAGTATTACCTTTCTCAAGTAAGGAGGCCAAAACTGTACACAGTCCTCCATTTGTGGCCCCACGAGCACCTTATAGAGTTGAAACATAATCTCCCCTTTTTTAAAACTCTATCCATCTAACAGTGGAGGACAAAATTCCATTTTTCTTCTTAATTACCTACTGCACCTGCAAACCATTTGTTTTTTGCGATCCATGCGCAATAACACCCAGGTCCCTCTGCAAAGCAGCATGCTGCAATTTTTACCATTTAAATAATAGTCCATTTTGCAGTTATTCCTACCATAATGGATGACCTCGAATTTACCAACTGCCAGACACTTACCCACTCCCTTAAACTATTTATATCCCTTTGTGCACTTTTAGCGCCCTCTGCACATTTTGCTCTACCACTCATCTTAGTGTCATCTGCGAACATTGACACCCTACATTTGTTCCCCAAATCCAAATCATTCGATGTAAATTGTAAATAATAGCAGTCCCAACACTGATCCGTTAGGCACACCACGATTCACTGATCGTCATCCAGAAAAACACCCATTTACCCCCGCTATTTTCTTCCTTTTAATTAACCAATTCTCTATCCATGCTAATACATTCTCCATATCGCCATGGACCTTTATCTCAAGCATCACTTTGATACTATATCGAATGCCTTCTGGAAATTAAAACACACCACATCCACCGGTTCCCCATTGCAACCCACTCTCGCAATGTCCTCAAAAGATTCCAGTAACTTAGTTATACATGACCTGCCTTTCCTGAACCCATGCTATTTCTTCCCAATGGAACAATTTATATTCAGACGTCTCGCTATTTCTTCCCTGATGATAGATTCAAACATTTTCCCCACGACAGGAGTTAAGTTAACTGGCCTATTCTTACCCACCATTTGTCTACCTCATTTTCCAAACAGCGGTGTCACATTTGCTGTTTTCCAATCTGCAGGAACCGCCCCAGTTTCCACCGAATTTGGTAAATTACCATCAGTGCATTTGTTTGTTGCCCCGCCATTTCTTCTATTACCCTGTGATGCATTTCATCAGGGTCAGGAGACTTGTGTGCCTGTAGTTAGCTTGCCCAACACTAGTTATTCAGCGATGATGATCGTTCCTAGGTCCTCACCTGACATTGCCTTCATGTCATCAATTTTTGGCATGTTAATTGTGTCTTCCACTGTGAGGACCGACACAAAATGCCTGATTAATGCCGCGGCCATTTCCTAATTTCTCATTATTAAATCTCCCTTCTCATCCTCTAAAGGACCAGTGTTTACCCGAGCCACTCTTTTTTGTTTTTTTATCTTTCGAAAACATTTGCTATCTGTTTTATATATATATATATTCTGAGCTCGTTCGCTCTCATGATGTATCTTAGTTTGATCTGTAGTTTTTTTTCGTGGCATAAGGAAGGACTGCAGAAAAAAGGTATAATCAGCTATGGATGTCTCAGGGAGTAAAGGAGCGGAACAAATTGAAAGGAAATGCATACGAAGTGGCAAAGATTAGTGGGAAACTAGAGGATTGGGACCTTTAAACAGTTCCAAATCTTCTAGTTTCCCACTAATCTTTGCCACTTTGTATACATTTATTTCCTTTATTTCCTGAGAGATCCACAGCTCATTATACCTTTTTTCTGCAGTCCTTCCTTATACTACTATATACTTTTGCTGAGCACTGTTAAAAAAATCACTTTGAAAGCCCTCCACTGTCCTTCAATTGTACCTATACAAAGTTTTTGCTCCCAGTCTACCATAGCCAACTCGTCCCTCATCCTATTGTAGTATCCTTTGCTAAGCACAAGGTACGAGTATTGGATTTAGACTCTCATGCTCCACCTGTATTTTAATTTCAACCATACTGGCATCCCTTCTCCCGAGAGGATCCCTCACTGTAAGCTCATTAATTATTGGATAAAAACAATTTACCGTGGATGCTGGAATGTGAAACCAAATGCGAAAATGCTTGAAAATCTCAGCAGGTCTGGCTAGCGTCCATAAGGAGAGAAAAGATCTGACGTATCTAGTCCAGATAAACCTTTGTAAAAGTCAAGAGGCGTGGAAAGTAGGAGATATTTATACTGTAGGGTGAAGGAATGTAAGATGAGCCATTGCCACAAAAACAAGGGGGAAGGCTCCTTATGGCAGTCCATAAAGAGAATCGAATGTGTGAGTGGCCAAACAACAGAGAAGCTGAAATCAGGGAATAAGCTGTGGCAGATGAAGATGTGGACGGAGGGGGAAAATGGGTGGGAGAGAGATAAAATTGAGAACAAGGAGTGAAGGGGAACCAAAGGGGGAGAAGGGGTAGTGAAAGTGAGGATCATTGATAAATTAATTATTCCTCCCTCATTACACAGGACCAGATCTAGGATAGCTTGCTCCCACATAGGTTTCAGTACTTACTGTTCGCGGAAACTATCATGGATACATCCTATAAACTCCTCCTCAAGGAGGAGTTGATCGACCTGATTTGGCCAATTTACATGTAGATTAAATGACCCAACAAAAATGGCATGCCATTATTACATGGGTTATATGGATATAACTGAATTGACAGCCTGTTTATGGATCTCAAAGAAAGTGTGCATACTTCTATGAGGGGAGGTTCTACATGATATAGTCAATAAGAGCAAATGGTCGATTCTAATGTACAATTCGTAGCAGATTGTACGGTTTTTAACGGCTAATTAACATTAATATTTGATTCATTGGATATTTTGCTGCATTCACTAACTCCTCTCTGAATTTATTCTGAGTTCCAGCATAAATAAAGGGGTTGATGCAGGAGCTCGGTAACTGAAGCATGAACCCGCTTTCGTCAAGAACAGAATTTGATTCACTGAAGTTTGTACCTGAGCAGCAACTAACGTTTGCAATCCGCACATAGAGGAATGTTATAAGAACTAAAAAATATAACAGGATGAAACTACCCGATACGGCAAAGAGTAAAACAATGGATTTTCTCCGCTTCTCCATCTCTGGATCACTCTGATTCTCTCCATTGCTCTGGGTCCGGAGTCTCCTGCGCGATTTGTTGGCCGCTACTCTGTGCCTGACAGTCAGAGCATTGAGCAGTAAAATCAAAATGAATGGGAGACAAGGGGTTAAAATGTGGTGAATCCTGTCACATGCGGCCCATGCAGGTGACGTATAAAATATTAATTTGATGCTACAGAACCAGGGTGTGTTGTTAATTGTGTACAATGGTTCATAAATAAAATATAGAGAGGTATTTCTCAAACAGCTCAGGGTACAAACAATGACTATCACACGGCCTGCTGCCTTCACGTTGCAATATGTTGGTTTCAGCTTCTGGCAACAAATTGCCACAAATCGATCGAAGGTGAAGGTTAACCAAACTGAACTGTCTATAACTGCATAGTTTATGACAGACCTGAAACTGCACACTGGCGTAATGATCAAGAAACTAACTGGGAAATACATTCCAGCAATCCGGTTTAATATCACAGTGATAACCATGAGGAGCAAATCCGTCACCGCCATGGATAGCAGGTAGTAAGTGACACATCTGGAAAGTCCGCATTTCTCTCGGGACAGGATCACAATCACTGACAAGTTCGCTGTAACAAGGACACAGGTAGAGAAGCAATGAGAGAAAGTGGGAGGGTGAACTAACCGTTGACGGCTAGAACGAGAAATTCTCAAATAATTATCTATATCTGCAAACTTCTTGTAAATTTTATACATTTGCGCACGATAACAAGATAACAAGTGTTGCTGGCATTTGTTTCTGTTTTTAATGAAATAATTCGCATTTAAAATATGGCAAATAACATCGGCCAATACCATAATACAATATAACATAGAACCATAGAAAATTACAGATCAGAAACAGGTCTTTTGGCCCTTCTTGTCTGTGCCGAACCATTTTATGCCTAGTCCCACTGACCTGCACTTGGACCATATCCCTCCACACCCCTCTCATCCATGAACCCGTCCAAGTTTTTCTTAAATGTTAAAAGTGACCCCGCATTTACCACTTTATCCGGCAGCTCATTCCACACTCCCACCACTCTCTGCGTGAAGAAGCCCCCCCCCCCCCCTAATATTCCCTTTAAACTTTTCTCCTTTCACCCTTAACCCATGCCCTCTGGTTTTTTTCTCCCCGAGCCTCAGCGGAAAAAGCCTGCTTGCATTCACTCTATCTATACCCATCAAAATCTTATACACCTCTATCAAATCTCCCCTCAATCTTCTACGCTCCAGGGAATAAAGTCGCAACCTATTCAATCTCTCTCTGTAACTCAGCTTCTCAAGTCCCGGCAACATCCTTGTGAACCTTCTCTGCACTCTTTCAATCTTATTTACATCCTTCCTGTAACTAGGTGACCAAAACTGTACACAATACTCCAAATTCGGCCTCACCAATGCCTTATATAACCTTACCATAACACTCCAACTTTTATACTCGATACTCCGATTTATAAAGGCCAATGTACCAAAGGCACTCTTTACGACCCTATCCACCTGTGACGTCACTTTTCGGGAACTCTGAACCTGTATTCTCAGATTCCTCTGTTCAACTGCACTCTTCAGAGTCCTACCATTTACCCTGTACGTTCTTCTTTGGTTTGTCCTTCCAAAGTGCAATATCTCACACTTGTCTGCGTTAAATTCCATTTGCCATTTTTCAGCCCATTTTTCTAGTTGGTCCAAATCCCTCTGCAAGCTTTGAAAACCTTCCTCACTGTCCACTACACCTCCAATCTTTGTATCATCAGCAAACTTGCTGATCCAATTTACCACATTATCATCCAGATCATTGATATAGATGACAAACAACAATGGACCCAACACCGATCCCTGCAGCACACCACTAGTCACAGGCCTCCACTCAGAGAAGCAATCCTCCACAACCACTCTCTGGCTTCTTCCATTGAGCCAGTGTCTTATCCAATTTACTACCTCCCCATGTATACCCAGCGACTGAACCTTCCTAACTAATCTCACATGAGGGACCTTGTCAAAGGCCTTGCTGAAATCCAGGTAAACAACATCCACCGCCTTCCCTTCATCCACTTTCCTGGTAACCTCCTCGAAAAACTCTAATAGATTGGTCAAACATGACCTACCACGCACAAAGCCATGTTGACTCTCCCTAATAAGTCCCTGTCTATCCAAATATTTGTGGATCCTATCCCTTATCACACCTTCCAATAACTTGCCCACCACCGACGTCAAACTTACTGGCCGATAATTTCCCGGTTTTCTTTTGGAACCTTTTTTAAACAACGGAACAACATGAGCCACACTCCAATCATCCGGCACCTCCCCCATGAATACTGACATTTTAAATATGTCTGCCAGGGCCCCTGCAAGTTCAACACTAGCTTCCCTCAAGGTCCGTGGGAATACCCTGTCCGGTCCTGGGGATTTATCCACTCTGATTTGCCTCAAGACAGCAAGCACCTCCTCCCCTTTAATCTGTAACGGTTCAATGGCCTCCCTACCAGTTTGCCCTATTTCCGTAGACTCCAATGCCCGTTTCCTCAGTAAATACGGATGCAAAAAACCCATTTAGTATCTCCATAAAAAACCCATTTAGTATCTCCATAAAACAGACCAGGAAAGCAAAATAAAACGATTGAACCAAATGTGGGAGAACTGGACATGAGAAAAAACAAACAACTTAAGCAATCGTAAGATGTACGCAAGGCAGTAGAAAAAGTGAAAAAAGTAAAGTATACTTATTAGTCACAAGCAGGCTTACATTCACACTGCGATGAAGGCACTGTGAAAATCCGCGTGTCGCCGTACTCCGGCGCCTCTACGGGTTCACTGAGGGAGAATTTAACATGGCCAATTCACGAAGCCTGCACACCTTTGGACTGGGGAAGGAACCCGGAGCACCCAAACGAAATCCACATAGAAACAGAGAGAAGGGGCAAATTCCGCACAAACAGTGAGCCAAGCCAGGAATCGAACCCGGGTTCCTGGCCCTGTGAGGAAGCAGTGCTAACCGATGTTAGCACTGCTTGACGTTGAGCGTCTTCAAGACAGAAATTGATAAATTCTTGATTTCTCGAGGAATTAAGGGCTATGGGGAGAGAGCGGGTAAATGGAGTTGAAATCAACCATGATTGAATGGTGGAGTGGACTCGATGGGCCGAATGGCCTTACTTCCGCTCCTATGTCTTATGGTCTTATGTGCCACTATGCTAACAATAAGTATTGCAACCACTAATAATAAGAGTGTAAGCTCAGAAGAACGCAGGACAAAAATCACTTGGGAACTAAATTTATAATTCTGAAGTTTTTATCAAATTAATTACTTCAAAAAACTACTTTTACTGTTGGACAATCTGGCAGCGAAAATGGTTGAAAATAGAAGAAATGAATGCAGAGAATGATTTCTGCCTGTGCAGAGGGTGCGTTGAGGACACAGAGATAACTTCTAGCTCTTCTTCAGAAGTCACCTCGGATTTCAGGTGTGGATGTGAACCAAGAAACCTCAAAGCAACAAATGTCTCATCTTTTGGAAAGAAGTGCCTCCTGCAACGCAACCCTCCTCAGTATTGTGCTCTGTCACAGGATAAATTAT
The DNA here is from genome assembly GCF_964213995.1 of Mustelus asterias. Taxonomy (NCBI): domain Eukaryota; kingdom Metazoa; phylum Chordata; class Chondrichthyes; order Carcharhiniformes; family Triakidae; genus Mustelus; species Mustelus asterias. Next base: position 455,460 of record NW_027590160.1, read on the forward strand.
CAATTAGTTTAATATTGAAAGTTGAATTCATATACAATGAACTGGTACGGGAGATACCAAAGAAAAGGCAGCTAAACACATAAGGTTTTTACTTGGAATGTGGATTTTATTGCAAAACCATGATTTATTAAAGATCATTAATTTACCTTGAACCGGTAGCATTGAACCACCATCTTGTTCAATTAATTGGTATTTTAAGTGGCTTCAAAGGTTAATGTTCAGGACGATCACGCCTTCATCATTTAATTCTCTGTTGCTGATGATTAGAGTAATATACAAGTGATACTTCTTGAGGGAAGTTGGTGGTGGAGTGCTATTTTAACGGGACTAATAATCCACATGTGGCAAGTAATGCACGAGGGACATGGGTGTTAATCTCAACAAAACAAATGCGTCAAATCCGAAATGGTGTTAAACAGAATGTCCACCCAGCATCGCTAAGCACAGAAACGACAACCCAGATTTGCAAAATCCTCCGAAGTAACTCGTCAGGACTTATGACAAATTTGTTAATGCTACATTAGCCTGGCATGGTGATACTCGCGGAATAACGTGTTACAGATCAAGTCTCAGCCACCACCATTGCCCTTCCTGGATATATCCACTCCCACCATCATGATAGAGCCAAAAAATCATCAGCATCAACATGGCATCAAGTCAAGCATGAGGACGAAAACATCATACTAATTACGACGTACCATCCCCACTCTCCCGTCAGCTGATCAGGACTGTTTCATGGCGAAGACTCTTGCCGGAAGCATTGAGGGTGGCAAAGGCTTGGAATGCACTCCGGAATGGGCACTTCAGAATCCGTCAGTAAGAATGGCTTGGTAGTACAATCACAGACCGAGATGGCCGGGTCCAAAATGACATAGCTTTAACAGTGACTGTGTCATGTGGTGAGGGAAGCAAAAGAGAGAAAAGCATGCCCGACCTCATCATCACCAACCTGCTGCCGCAGATATAAATGCTCATGACAACATAGGTAGGAGTCACCTCCACACAGTCCTGATGAAGAAGAAGACCTGTCTTCAGACTGACTATACACTGATTTTTTTTAATTGTTTGGCGCTACCACCGTGATAAATAGGACAGACTTCGACCAGATCGAGCAATTCAAGTCTGGGCACCCAGAAGATGCTGAGCGCCATCGGCATCAGAACTGCATCTAAACATAATCCAGAACTTCATGGCCAGCCAGTGAAAATGGGACCCTTCACCTATAAAAGGAAATTATTTGTATTTGCATTTCATTTCTTGCTATTTATTTCAAGTCGCTGACACTAATGATATTGGTTCACTCAAACTGCATTTTTAAAAAGTTATTTTAATCGTTGAAAATGAGTATTATTTAAGATGTATAAACAGACAAAAGTTTTATTTGTTTCAAATTTGTGAAAGTACCATTTAGAGTCATAGAGTCAGAGGGTTGAACTTTCCCTTTCAACCCACCACGGGAATCCAAGCGGATGAGGGGCGGACAATGGAAAGATCCGTTGACCTCAGGCGGGATTTATCAATTTTGCGATGAACGCGGCCAGAACATCCCACTCAAAGAACCCCTACAGTGCAGGAGGACGCCGTTCGGCCTCTGGAGCCTGCACTGAATAAAGTTCCATGCATGTCCTATTCCCATAACCCCGTGAATTTACGTTGCGAACCCTCCTCAATTTAAGGGCAATTTAGCATGGCCAATCAACCTAACATACACATCATTGGACGATGGAAGAAAACCGCAGCACCCTGGAGGAAACCCATGTAGACACGGGGAGAACGTGCAAACTCCACACAAACAATGACCCAAGACAAGAATTGAACTTGGGCCTGTGAGGCAGCAGTGCTAAACATTGTGCTACCGTATCGCCCTACATCTGCTCTGTTTTATGACGTAACCTTTCAATATGTGTGTCATGCTTATAAGCGTTTGTGTGTTTTACTTTAGAATATGGTCAGAACTTCTTGAACCATAAGAACATAAGAACTAGGAAGAGGAGTAGGCCATCTGACCTCTCGAACCTGCTCCGCCATTCAATAAGATCAAGGCTGATCTTTTTCTGGACTCAGTTCCACTTACCCGCCCGCTCATCATAACCCTTAATTCCTTTAATGTTCAAAAATGTATCTATCCTTGCCTTAATAACATTCAATGAGGTAGCCTCAACTGCTTCACTGGGCAGGGAATTCCACAGATTCACAACCCTTTGTGTGAAGAAGTTCCTCCTCAACCCAGCCCTAAATCTGCTTCCCCTTATTTTGAGGCTATGCCCCCTAGTTCTAGCTTCACCCGCCAGTGGAAACAACTTCCCTGCTTCTATCTTATCTATTCCCTTCATAATCTTATATGTTTCCATAAGATCTCCCCTCATTCTTCTGAATTCCAATGAGTATAGCCCCAGTCTACTCAATGTCTCCTCATGAGCGAACCCTCTCAACTTCGGAATCAACCTGGTGAATCTCCTCTTCACCCCCTCCAGTGTCAATATATCCGTTCTCAAGTAAGGAGACCAAAACCGTACACAGTACTCCAGGTGTGGCCTCACCAGCACCTTATACAGCTGCAACATAAACTCACTGTTTTTAAACTCCATCCCTCTAGCAATGAAGGACACAATTCCGTTTGCCTTCTTAATTACCTGCTGCACCTGCAAACCAACTCCTTGAGATTCCTGCAGAAGGACACCCCTGTCCCTCTGCACAGCAACATGCTGCAATGTTTTGCAATTTAAATAATAGTCCATTTTGCTGTTATTCCTACCAAATTGCATGACCTCACATTTACCAACATTGTACTTAATCTGCCAGACCCTTGCCCACTCACTGAGACTAACTATATCCCTTTGCAGACATTCAGCGTCCTCTGCACGCTTTGCTCTTCCACCCATCTTAGTGTCATCTGCGAATTTTGACCCTCTAGACTTGGTCCCCAACTCCAAATCATCTATGTAAATCGTAAACAATTTCGGCCCCAACACTGATCCCTGAGGCACATCACTAGTCACTGATCGCCAACCAGAAAAACACCCATTTACCCCCACTCTTTGCTTTCTGTTAGTTAACCAATCCTCTATCCGTGCTAATACATTACCTGTAGCATTATGCATCTTTATCTTATGTAGCAGCCTTTGATGTGGCGCCTTGTCAAATGCCTTCTGGAAATCCAGGTGCACCACATCCACAGGTTCCCCATTGTCCACTGCACATGTAATGTTCTCAAAGAATTCCACCAAATTAGTCAAACATGACCTGCCCTTCATGAACCCAGGCTACGTCTTGGCAATGGGACAATTTATACCCAGATGTTTCGATATTTCTTCCTTGATGATAGATTCAGGCATTTTCCCTACTACAGAAGTTAAGCTAACCGGCCTATAGTTACCTGCCTTTTGTCTACGTCATTTTAAACAGTGGTGTCGCATTTGCTGCTTTCCAATCTGCGGGAACCACCCCAGGGATGGTACCCTGGGATGCATTCCATCAGGACCAGGAGACTTGTCTACCTTTAGCCTCATTAACTTGCCCAACACTACTTCATTCATGATGATGATAGTTTCTGCGTTCTCACCTGCCATAGCCTTTCTGTCATCAATTTTTGGCATGTTATTTGTGTCTTCCACTGTGAAGACCGACACAAAATACCTGTCCAATGCCTCAGCCATTTTCTCATTTCCAGTAATTACATCCCCCTTCTCGTCCTCTGAAGGACCAATGTTTCCTTTCGCCACTCTTTTTCGTTTTATATATTTGTAGAAACTTTTGCTATCTGTTTTTATATTCTGAGCAAGTTTACTCTCTTTATCCAGCTTACTGTTCTTTATCGCTTTTTTCGTGGCTTTCTGCTGACCTTTAAAGATTTCCCAATCCTCTAGGTTCCCACTAATCTTTGCCACTTTGTATACATTTTCTTTCAATTTGATACCCTCCTTTATTTCCATAGATATCCATGGCTGATTTTCTCTTTTTCTACAGTCCTTCCTTATCACTGGTATATAGTTTTGCTGAGCACTGTGAAAGATCGTGTTTAAAGTCCTCCACTGTTCCTCAATTATCCCACCATAAAGTTTTTGCTCCCAGTCTACCTTACCCCTTTATAGTCTCCTTTGTTTAAGCACAAGACACTGGTATTGAATTTTACCTTCTCACGCTCCATCTGTATTTTAAATTCAACCATACTGTGATCGCTTCTTCCAAGAGGATCCCTAACTGCAAGATCATTAATTATTCCCGTCTGATTGCACAAGACGAGATCTAGGATAGCTTGCTACATACTGTTCAAGGAAGCTATTGCAGATACATTCTGTGAACTCCTCCTCAAGGCTGCCTTGACCAACCTGGTTTGACCAATTAATGTGGAGATTAAAATCCCCCATGATAATTGCTGCACCAGTTTTACATGCATCAGTTATTTCTTTCTTTATTTCTCGCCCCACCATGATGTCATTATTTGGTGGCCTAGAGATTGCGCCAATCAGTGACTTTTTCTCGTTACTATTTCTAATTTCCACCCAAATAGATTCAATATTTTTTTCCATAGAACCTATATCATCTCTCACTACCGCCCTGATATCATCGTTAAATATCAGAGCTACACCACCTCCATTACCTTCCTGTCGGTCCCTCTGAACAGTTTGATACCCCTGGATATTCAACTCCCAGTCGTGACCATCCTGCAACCTTGTCTCTGTAATGGCCACCAAATCATACTCGTTGCAATGATTTGTGCTGTTAACTCATTTACCTTGTTTCGAATGGTACGAGCATTCAGATAAACTGTCCTTATGCTAGTTTTTGTACCTTCTTTTTGAATTCTAACATTTTCATTAACAACATCTCCTGAGTTTTCCTTCCTTTTAACTTATTTCCTGATTTTTGTGGAGTTGGAACCTTCTCCCCACATTTTGTCCTTGTTCCCGCCTTCTCGGACTCCTTACAAAGGTTCCCATTCCCATGATTTGGATACCTGGATGAAATCGATCAAAGGAGAGTTCCGTTTTGGGACGTGGGAAATCACAATGTGTTTATCATTAGTATTCTTCTGCCTTGCTTACTTTAATTATAATTCTCATGTTTAACTGTTCAGTATGTTTCAATAAAGCTTTTGTATCAATTCATATCGAAATGTTTGTTTTGTTTCAATAAAGCATTACTAGAATTTTGTAGTTTAAAAGAGAATAATTATTAACAAATATAATGTTATAATTATAAAACATTGGTACCATGTTAACATCAAAGTGAACGTTTTACTTTAGTCACTGCACTGACATGCTTAATTGCCTCGTAACTTCAAGATTTTTTTCAAAATATATTTCTGCAGCAACAATCAATAAAATATCTGTACATTAACAAAACAAACCTGTTGACGCTAAACAAAGAGTTGAGGGATGGATAGGACGAAGGATAAGGAGGGGAGAGGTAAGAGAGGGGCAAGCGAGAAGAGGGATGTGGAAAAGCAGTGTGGGAAAGAGGAGGGGTGGGGGAAAAGGAGGGAAAAACAGGGAGAGGGAAAAGTTCGGAAGGGAAAAAGGATGGGAGAAAGAGAGGGAGAGGAAAAATGGGAGAGGGAAGGGTTTAGATTTCACACGTAGCGTGGCTCTTCCATCCCTGCATCAAAGTCTCAAAAAGAAAATCAGTTCAGAATCAAGTGAAAAGTCCGATACTCCAGCGGTGGGAGATCAGGACTCCAGATTTTCAAGCTGCACTGGATACTGAGTTCACGTCAGCCCACAGGAGACTTGCATCTGTCACCTTAATGGATACGCTTTCCTGAAGCATTTGAACTCGCCGAGTTACACAAGGATCAACTTTGCATCAGGGAGACTCTTAAAATACACTTAAAATTGCTTAAAACACGTTGCAAATTCCAAACGCTGAAATTCATTCCAGAAGCTGACAACCACTTTGTTATCCAAGAACGAAAATTTTAATGGTATAAGTCAGTGCTTCCCAAACATTTTTCACTGGGCCGCACTTTCGGAATAAAGATTTGCTCACGCCACACCGAATTTTTTATTGATAAGAAATACATTCAAAAACAAAACAAAAACAACTCCTAGCAGTGCTTGATTCATAACATAGAACACAACTACTTTATAATATGATCATGGGACATCCAGAAAGTATAAAACAATGCAGCTGCATAAAAACATGATTCATTCCCAAAATATACTTATAGACGAGCCTCTTACATATATAAGCTTAAGTAAGTATATAAACTCAATGAGAGGTGTGGGCTTGTTTTTGTCGGCTAATCTCATTTATATTTGGTCTAATTTGAGACAAACAAATTCTCATCTCCTCATCAACACAAAGAAGCCTTTCTCTTTTCTGGTCTTTGATATTTGTCAGAGCTAAAAATCCCTGTTCACAACAATACGTCGTGGGGAACTGTAGAAGAATAGCTAATGCTCTTGAAGAGATGCGTAGACACTGTTACTGGTTGTATAACCAAAAAGAGTCCAGTGGCAGACTCCCGTGTTTCATTTTCAAGGTGCGATCACTCGAAATGCAGGCCATTTCCTCCTCCTCATCCAATGTCAGACCTGAACAGCTGGAATTCGCAAAGCGGTCTCTAACAGAGTCGAATTTTTCTATAGACAACGATGGGAATCTTTTCTACCAGTGTTGCAAGATGTTCCTGCCTGAGGCCGTACAATTCATTGCTCGTTTTAAAAATTTTTACCAGTGGGAGCATTTCGGGGTTATGTTGCATTGATCTTCCGAGCCAGAGCTGAAGCTTTTTTCTGAATGCAGTTAGTTTGTCTGTAGTTGTGAGGATATTGTCATCGCGGCCTTGCATACTGGCATTGAGCACATTCAACCGGGAAGAGATATCGGCCAAATATGCCAGCTTTGCACACCAGTCATTGTCATCCAGTTGGTGGTACAATGGGTTCCCTTCTTGTTCCAAAAATTCTCTTAATTCGTTCTTCAGTTCCAACACCCGATTTAAAACTTTTCCGCGGGACATCCAGCGAACCTCTGAGTGCAGAATTAGGCATTGATGTTTTGATTCCATGTCTTTGCAGAGTTGAGCAAATAACCGCGCCTTCAGTGGTTTTGCTTTGATGAAGTTCACAATGCGCACAGTCTGATCGAGAACCAACTTCAAATCAGCTACAAGGGTCTTGGTGATTAATGCCTCTCTGTGTAAAAAACAGTGAGTTGATATTACATCTGAATTTTTCTGTTTGATGAGTGCTGCCAAGCCTCTCACATTCCCTATCACACATGGCGCTCCATCCGTACAAATTCCAATACAAGAATCCCATGAAATCTCAACTTTTTCCAAATACTCAAGCAAGGTTTGGAAAATATCTTGTCCTCTGGTATGTTTTTCAACTTCCTTGCAAAATAGAAACTGTGTGATTATTTCGTCATTGTGAATGAATCTGATATAGGCAATCAACTGTGCTTTTCCACTAATGTCGGTCGATTCATCAACTTGAATGGCAAATTTAGAATTCTTCATACTTTCAGAAACACGCTTCTCAATATTAGCTGACATATCAACTATTCTTCTGCGAATTGTATTATCAGACAAAGGAATTTCCATAACTTCTCGCTCAGCATCATCACCAAACAAAGTTTTCACAATCAAGCTGCAGGCAGGCTGAATCAATTTTTCAGCGATTGTATGTGGTTTTGTCTATTGAGCAATCAATTCAGCCACTTGGTAAGATACAATCTGCATCTTATCTGAGACTGTCATTCATTTATCGAAATACTATTGTTGGCATTTCTGCTGTTCCAAAAGCCTTTCAAAATATTGAACATCCTTGTTTGCCAGATTTCCATGTTTTCACAACAGATGTCTTTTCATCTTGCTTGGGACCATATTGGAATTGGAAAGCTTCTCACCACCGATCAAACACATAGGCCGAGGTACGTTTTCAGCTCCAGTCCATGTGAAACCGAGACTCAGAAAGCTATCCATATATTGTTGACAAACTTTCTTTTTTGGAGGTTTGCTTGGGCCTGCTACTGGTGTAGAATTAAACGACTCTTCTTCAGCAATCTTTTCGAACGGCGATTCTGGATCACAACGTGGACTCGGATCGTCCTCAGCATCACTTGATGATCTTGCTCTCACTTTGGAAAAATATCTATCCATGTTTAAATGTATCCTTGATTGTCCTTGAATCTTCCCGCCACACTTGCCATCCTCTCTCGCCGCACCAGTGTGGCGCGCCGCACCTTTTGGGAACCACTTCTTTACAGTGACAGAGAATGAACAAACTCTCCGGAGGTCAATGAACATTGTGAGAGCTCGATTCAGGCTCGTTTTCAAGGTCACTGTCACAAACATATAAAACCCGTTCGTTGTCTGTTAAGATTTTCTGGCCCAAATAATGTCTGATCAATAAACTCCGTTGCTGTGGTTAGGGGCTCCAGGAAATGACAGAACGAATGGGAAAGTTCGGCTCAAAATTGTAGGCAGGGATGAAAACTGGAATAAAGAACAAAAGGGGCTTCGGAACCCCAATACTTCAAACAACCATGGTTGATTGTGCTGCACACAAGCATGATCGACTGTAAGTCAGACAAGACTGGCCGGCTCCATTTCACAGACACAAGCCCGATCTTCTTCACGACCTCCCAGTGTAACAGGTATCCTTACTGTCCTATTTTCCACCTGAAAACATTAATCTCTCTATAATGTCAGCTCCTTACAATCGCACCCCCCCCCCCCCCCCACCCCGCCCTCCGGAATCATTGTATCTACCAGCTTCGTTCCACGTTGGTCATTGTTTCAACACAAGGTAAAAGAACTGATAATCTCACGTTTTTAGCAATTTTGTTTCCTGCCAAACGATTTAAAGTTCAGCAAAAAATTTACCAGAAAATTTAACTATTTACCGCCACTATTTTATCAGAAGGCAAATCGTGCGCTGAACCTGACAATGAAGTTTGAACCTCTGTTAGTATTTCACCAACGCTCGAGTTGTCATTGTGCGCTCGCCTCCTTGGTTATAACACTGAGCTCTGCGTATATCAGTGTTTGACCAAACTCGGATTATTATTTCATTAGTCCCTGTATCTGTGAACATCACAATAATTTCAGCCTCTCTTCCATTCCTTAATTATTATTCCACTGGTCTGTGACCGTTGATTATTATACGAGACTCTGTCTCACTGCTTATTTTCCTGTTCCTGCTCCTCTCTCTGTTTACACTATGTGGGTCCTTTCTCAGTTGTCACTACATCAATCTATGTCTTTCTTTCAATTATGCCAACAGTATTCACTTCGTATTAAAAAGCGTCACTGGCTCCCCAGCATTTGAGGCACATCCCTCGTCGCCCTTGAACTTAGAGACTCGGTCCACCATTTCAGAGACCAGTTGAGAGTTATCCTACGGCTTTGGCTCTGGATTCAAATGCAGGCAAGGCCAGATAAGGACGGCAGATTTCCTTCCTTAAAGGACATTAGAGAACCAGATGTTTTTTTTCTTCCCGACAATCCCTTCATGGTAATCAATAGATTCTTAATTCCAGAAATGTTCTTATTGAATTCAAATTCTACCATCTGCCGTAGAGGGAGGGGAACCCAGTTCCGCAGAACGTTAGCCGAGTTTCTGGCTTAATATTCCAGCGATAATACCACTAGGTATCATCGCATCGCCGGAGCGCGTCATCCTTTCGAATTCGACTTGATTTTGCGACTGTTTATATTACCCTGGATACTGCCTTTCTTTATATTACACCAGATCGTGCCTCAGGTTGCATAAGCTAGACATGGTTTCTGTGCATATTACGCTAACTGAGCCCTTTCTCATTTATTGCATCATTAGAGAACATATCATTGAACATCGCATTGACCTTGTCTCTATTGCCACTATGCTGTTCAAAACCATGCGCAGGGATCAATTTTAGTGATCTTGTCATTCTTTATTTTGTACTAGGCCCGGCCTCAGTTTCGTTGCACCAGGGCATGACTATGTTTCGATTAAAATAGACGCTAAGTACTGCTTTCAACATGTGTTTGGGTTTATTGATGTAGGCCCCATTAAATGTTATTGTACGAGATTATATCTCTTTTTATGTTATATTACCCCAGACGCTGTTCACATCACACTTGATTTTGTCTCAGTTATTACTGCTCCCAAGCATGTATCTTTCAGCATTGTACTGACAGTGTCTCAGCTGCCACTGTGCATCGTATTATTTTTCCATGTCATTCCTCAGTTCCTATTTCACCTGACGAAGGCTCTGTTTATCTTACACCAAACCATTCGTCAACTGTATCTGCATCAGAGTCTCTGATCTCTGGTATCTGGAGGCCCTTCCTGCATTTGTGGTTTGGCGGGACAAACAAACGGTTCTACAGTTTCCATCTGGGCAAGTATGGGATGTGATAGTCTGCAGCTCAGATATTCTGCCATATGTGTTAATATTCTTTCCAAATAATTCAGACTTACATTATTAAAATATTCAGGTAACATTGAAGAACTGAAAACTGAAACGCTTACCAATGAACATGAAATAATCTGGCACCGAAAATAAATAAGTAATTGAGAAGGTGGCAGAGTTATATGAGAATATCTACCATCAGCAGGGACATCTGAGAGAAATAAAAGGTATGGTTTATGGAGGGTGCTCGGCTGGATGGCTCGATCGTAGAATCCTAATAGTGCAGAAGGAGGCCTTTCGGACTATAATGTCTCCACAGACTCATACTCAGGCTGAAACCATAACCGCATTTACCCTGCCAATGCCCCATAAACTGGCCTACTGAGGGATAATTTAACATGGTCAAACAATCTAGCCTGCACATCCCTGGCCTGTGGGAGGAAACCGGGGCACCTGGAGGAAACCCAGAAAGACACCAGGAGAATGTGAAAACTCCACACAGACAGTCATTCAGGGCCGGAATGGAACATGGGTGCCTGGCACTGTTGAAGAGGCCGAGCCACTGTGTAGTAGTGCCACTGTGCCACCATGCCGTTCATCACAATTCTCAGCCAACAGTTCACCCACAAAAATAATGTAATCATCAATCTTATGGATGTTACAAATGAAAGACATGAAACATTGAGTTAATTTGTTTGTTTAGCGAAGTGTAACACAGGTGTATGTTGCAACGTTATTGTCCCCATGGAGTCTTCCAGTTAGAATAAATGAGGGAGGCTTTGAATGTGTCGCAGATCTAAGGAATAAGGCTTTTAGAAGTCCATTAGCACCTGATAGACAATGCATGCGCCAGCGAATGGGCCCTTCTTTGCTATTTTCTATCCCATTCTCGCTGTTATTGGTGGCCCTGGTAAGTAATAAATCCCAATAATGTTATTTAGTTTTGTGAATTTGAAGAATGTTCTTTTTTTCAGAATCAGGACTATCTTTCCAATATTCAGTGCTGAACATGTGTGAGGGACTTCAGCTGGATTCCTCTGTGCATCGTTGCCTTATATGATATAATAAAGTAAGTGGTCTCACAACACCAGCTTAAAGTCCAACAGGTTTATTTGGTAGCACGAGCTACCGGAGCGCTGCTCCTTCATCAGGTGACTCATCTCCACAACATTATATGATATTATACCGTGCTGTGGTGAATTACCGTGCATGCATTGAACTTCCTTTATGGGACATTTTGAGATAGTATTTTATTTATTATGCTGCACAATCATTGAAATACTGTTTATGAGATTGCTGACAAATGGACTGTAATATAATCAAGGTTGTATGAGCATTACTATGTTATATTGTTGAAAATTGTTTTTCATACAATTTTTTAAAATACAATCTAAATGCTTTTAGTGTTTTGTGGATTATTAGCATATCATAGTGTTGTAACTTACATTTTCGTGCACTCATTACAATATCGGAAAATGAGATATCACAGAGCAATCAGATTAATGAATTGTGATATAAAAATACATTCAGTGATACACGCATTAACAGTGCTAGTGCGATGGCTGGAAGGATGTAATAGTTAGAGTATCGTGAGTTCCCACCGTGCAGACATTTTTTAATGTGGTAATTCAATTAAATGCAGACATGTTCATAACACGTTACCACCATTGATATCACAGGATTCACAAGTTGACATTATTGGAGGTCTGCTGCGATCTCAAACTGTCGGATGTCACAGCGCCGGGATGGCGAGGCAGTGGACGTGTTTGAAAATTGAACAATGGGATTATTGAAAGACCATGAAAATCAGCATGAATTTGATTGATGGATGAATGGATCATACTGCGGTTAAGGCCATTAGCAGCAAATATTCTAACATGGAAACATGGAAAATATAAGCAGGAACTATTCGGCCCCGCGAGACTGATCCGTCATTCATTATGGTCATGGCTGATCGTCAAATTCAATATCCTGATCCCACCTACTCCCATATCGCTTAAGCCTTTTAGCCCCGAAAGCTATACCTAATTTCTTCTTGATCTGCATGAGTTTAAATGGGATTGCTAGCTCTGGGGATTGACTCAGTGGCCGGAAAACAGAGATTGGAGTGGAATTGATAGCAAAAACTCCTTGGTTGGTAATTCTTAATCCAGTGTTAAACGTTGAACTATTGCGAAAGGTTTCAGAAAAACTCGGAGTCTGGAGGTAACAAGGAAACGGATCAGAAAGAATACAGTATACATTATTTGAGTAAATTGCTGATGTCTGGGACACGCTCGGTAATATCCCTCTCTCTCATGATCTCTAACAGCGAATTTTTTGGCGATCATAACTTTATGCCGAGGACAGTGTGGACTCTCGCGGTGTATCACCTACTACCTGGTGGCGATATCGGTGACCGATTTCCTCGTCATCATCACAGCCATCATCCTCAACAGGATTGGGCGCATCTATTTTGGCGACAGTGTGCTTTTCACCAACCCCACGTGCGCGCTCACCATGATTCTAGCTTTTGCCACCATGGATGGCTCAGTCTGGCTGACAGTGGCCTTTACCTTCGACCGTTTCGTGGCCATCAGCTGTCAGAGCCTGAAGACTAGGTACTGCACAGAGAAAACTGCTTTGCTGGTTATAGGAATAGTGTGTGCCCTGAGCTGCGTCAAGAATATTCCTTTCTACTTTACCTTTCAGCCCTTGTTCATCCGGGACGGGGTGGCCTGGTTCTGCGACCTCAAGGCCAATTTCATTACCTCGCCCTTCTGGCAGGCATTTGACTGGCTGGATCACATCGTAACCCCTTTCCTCCCTTTCATTCTCATCCTGCTGCTCAACGCCCTCACAGTAAAACACATCTTAGCGGCCAGTAGAGCCCGCAGGAGTCTCCGGGGCTCCGAGAGTCAGGAAGACCCAGAGATGGCCAAACGCAAGCGGTCGATTGTCCTGCTCTTCACCGTCTCTTTCAGCTTCCTCCTCCTGTGGGCTCCTTATGTCGGATATTTCCTCTATGTGCAGTTTGTAGAAGAGAGCTACTTCAACAGCCTGGATTTCAGTGACCCAGAGTACATCATTCAGGAAACAACCAACATGCTCCAATTACTCAGTTCCTGCAACAATGTCTTCATCTATGCTATGGCCCAGACCAAGTTTCGGCAGGAGCTGATGAAGGTGCTGCAGTGGCCGGTCACTATGATCACTGTTTGCTTAAAACAGCAACAGAAGGAGTAAAACGACCACTCTTAATTTTGGTTCCAACAGAGTGGCACGCTCTCTCTCTCTCTCAACACCCCAATCTCTCTCTCTCTCACCTCCCCCCCCCCTCCTCCGTCCCTCTCCTGTCGATCTATCTCTCATCAGCCTCGCCCTGTGTTGCTGCAGAATCAGAAATTCCTGTTTCCCATCTGCCACAACAGAGAAACTTAAAATCGAGCGCCGACAGTTTCTCCTTGCAATGCTGAACTATCAGAGGAACAGTCTTTCAGGCTGAGCTTCTAAAGCACTCCCTCTGTTCTCCCTCTGAGATATAATGTAAAATATTCCACTGTCGCTGTTTCCAAAAAAACGACTTTCTTTCCTTTCTTTTTTTCTTCCTTTCTTTTTTTCGTCCTTTCTTTTTTTCTTCCTTTTTTCTTCCTTTTTTCTTTCTTTTTTCTTTCTTCCTTTTTTCTTTCTTCCTTTCTTTCCTTCTTTCCATTTTCCTTTATTTTTCTCTCTGTCTCTTTCTTCCTTTCTCAGCACTCCTACTCGAGTCGGACGCCTACACCAGTGAAATGGTATCTGCACGAAGTTCCATCATGATGGTTAAAAGGACGTGTATAATCAAATGGGAAGTCTGTTTTGAATTGTGAGCTGTGACCTTTGTTAAGTTACCTGAGAGGAAGCTGGACAAAGTTGAATGCTAATTTTCAAGCGAGAATTGAATAAATACTGAAATAGGGCAGCATTCTGAAAAGAACAAGGGATCGTAACTGACTGGATAATTCTGCAAGAGACCCAGCACACACACCGTGACCAACCAATATCCTATATCTTTATGGCCAAAGGCAGTGGTATTCCGGACATCGGAACACCTCATCCATCTGGTGGATGAACTGTTCTTTTCTGAACAAATGCTGCAGCCAGTTCGTTCTGCGGATGATCCCCAACCTCATTCACATCGAAATAAAATATCGACCTGCTTACCAGTTGAATGTGGATGGGTGTGGGAGGTTTGGCACAAAGAAAAATAATTACATGGTCTAGTGTAAATTAAACAGTAACATGGAATGTTTAGTGTAATAGACACAATGCAATTTCTAGTGTGACATGAGCAGAACCAAAACGTGTCTTGACGTAATCACGGAACAGATTCTAATCCGCTGATATGAAATGTGGTTTTATGCAAGAGACAATCAATTAATACCAGACATATGAGCTAATATAATGGAGCATGTTCTCCTTCATTGATATCTGCGACAGAGTCCCACATTGTGTGAAGTGAGACACAATAAGTCAAATTATAACTGAATCTCGAGCTTGTGTAATCGAAACAAAGGGAAGGGCCCGGAATAATACTAGGTCATGAAGAAGCAGATGGTGCTTATTTGCTCACATTAAGAATTGTTTTTGATTTTGTTTTGTAAGAAGCTTCAATCTTTTTATGACACATGCATGCATGGGGTAGCACGGTGGCACAGTGTTCAGCACTGTTGCCACACAGCTTCAGGGCCCTGGGTCACTGTCAGTGGGGAGTTTGTACGTTCTCCCCGTGTCTGCGTGGGTTTCTTCCGGGGGCTCCGATTTCCTCCCACAGTCCAAAGATGAGCGGGTTAGGTGCATTGGCCATGCCAAATTGCCTGTTAGTTTCCCAGATGCATGGTTTAGAGGGATTGATGGTGTTACGGATATAAGCCTAGATGGGATTGTTTGTCGGTAAAGACTTTATGAGCCATATGGCCTTCTTGTGCACCATAGACTTTCTACGATTCTACGTATAATTTAGTGCACGAATGGGTATTTTTTAATATATAGACTTCAACATAAATATAATTTTCTCAGGATGTCCGAGAGAGCTTCTCATCCACTGAACTACTTTTCCTGTGTAGTCGACATTGTGATCCAAGAATTATTATTTCAGCGGATGGAGACTGGAATGACCATTTCTTTGTCAGAATGTTTTGTCCTTCTGACACTAAACCAAATAAGGAAATGTGGATGGTTTCAAATAATTGCAACTGGAATCCAATAATAGCACTGAGTACCCAGTGTAGATAATGAATAAAGTTCAATCTGCAATGTTCCAATACACAACTCCAGGGCAGATATCGAAAGGAAACAGCGATAGCGTCAATCTCCCTCTCTGTGTTACCATCAAACACTTTCCACTGCTGCTATGGCACGGGTCAAAATACAGACCGCTCCTGGTTCTAGCAGGGCCATTTGTGTTCTATATTCTGAATAAATAAGCTTGCACATTCAAGTGTCAGAAATTGCGTACCGGCAAGATGGACAGAATGGCCTTTCCTGCACTTCAGGATTCTATGAAACAAACACCGAGTAGAATTGGCTGAAATTATTCGAAGGAAGATGAGAATTATGCATTAATTAATGAGCAGAAATCATTGCTCTCTTAAATATTTGCCGGACGATCGGTTTTATAATTTTGAAGTCCAAGAAAAGTTGAGAAATGAGATTGAAAGTAAAGGTCTCCTCTTGTGTTGAGTGACATGCGCACTCAGCCTAACCATTCGACCCTGCAACAATACAGCGAAGTTGAACATTGCAGACAGACCGATTGGTTGACCTATGGTCTCAGCTGTTTCATATAGTGCAATGATTGTCACGTTCGTCTGCCGCGCGGATAGTCCACGGTTCGAAATTAGGCAGAAACATTCATCAAACTTTCCTATTTAGGATGAGGGAAGTTTTCATGATTTAAATTTGTTGCTGACATTATCCGAATCTCGATGTTACAACCATGTTATCTTTGCTCTGACTTTGTCCTCAAATGTTTTCAGCAAAATCAAAAAAGCGGTATTTTATAACGCAATGACAGGAAGGGAATGTTTATATTTTGAAATCGTGCACATATTAGCAATTCGTTCAGTCCACAACAGAATCTAATGGTTTTATAGATAAAGACTAACATAGTTAATCACCATCTGGAACATGAAGACAGAAACAAGTGAAACTGTAACTGAACAAGAGGGAATGACACATATTGCTCACAAGCATCTTTTTAAAATTGTTCATCATAATAAAGAACTAGGAAAAACCACACCGACAGATGAGGAAATCGAGACTGAGTGCGGATTTGCTGGATTTCCCAACAGATGAACGGGATTTAGGCACCAGAATGTTTCACACCCAGAATAAAGAGGGATCAAGTATAACGAACGGTCAATTCTTAAATCTCTTCCCTTTAAAATATTTGACTTCGTTTAAAAGCTGACTGGCCAATCTGAAATAAGTACCATGGAATGTGTATTACCCCATGACTCGATTTATTTTGTTGGTCAGTCATGTTTGCAATTTCAACTTGCATATTCCAGAGATATTCAATTCAGAATGAGGACATATGTATCAAATAAATGTATTGACATTTTATATCGAACAACTAAACAAATATTGAGTAATCTGGATTGGTATTATTCGAAGGAAGGTGAAAATTATGCATCAATGATTGCGCAGAAATCATTGCTCCCTTAAATATTTGCCGGACCATCGCTTTTTAATTTTGAAGTTCAAGTTCTGTTGAGAAATCACGTTTAAAATAATAGTTTTCTTCTTGAATTAAGTGACATCGGCTCTCAATTTAACCATTAGAATATGCATCAACACAGTGCAGTTGAAAATTGCAGACAGGCCTTTTGGTTGTGCTGCGCAGTTTTCTGTTTCTATCGTGTGGTGTTTTTCACCATCGCCAAACACGCGAAAGATCTCCGGTTCGAAATTGGGCAGAAGCATCAAATATTTCTTGTTCAGTTTGAGGGACGGTTACAGGACTTAACTTTCTTTCTCAACCTTACCGGAATCGGGCATGTCCCAGAGATATATATTTACTCTGAGCTGGGCCTCAAAATCCATACATCTAATTCGGAAGTACTGAATTCACATGACGCAGTAAGAAGAGAAAGATGTTCCTATTTTGACACCGTGCACATATTAGCAACTCCTTCAGTCCACAACAGAGTTTATTGGATTTACAGACGTAGATAACATAATTAATCACCGTCTGAAACATGTCTAATAGTAGTGTGTGCTCATAAAGCCAAACGCAAGTGATACTGTAACTGATATAGAGGGAATTATGAGAGATTTAACAGAGCCGTTTTTAAAAAAATCTGCATCCATATTAGAGAAATAGGAGAATACATTCAGGGAGACGAGGAAATCGCGACTCAGTGCGGATCTGCTGGCACTGCTCTTTTCTCAGATATTCCTTTGATTTCTGATCAAATTTTCAACTCATCAAAGATTCTATCACTTTGATAGTCGCTGTCCAGCTTTTGTTTTCATTAAAACTGGACCTAATACAAAGCAGAATACTGCGGAAAACGGAAATCTGAAATGAAAACACAAAATTCTCAGTCATTTCAGTGGATCTGACAGCATCTGTGGAAAGAAAAAAAGAGTTAATGTTTCGAGTCCTATGCACTGGTGGCCGGCGCGCGCACGATGGCCAGTGCGGGCACGATGGCCAAAGGGCCAAAGGGCCTCTTTCCGTGCTGTAAAACTCCGTGCCTCTATGAATCTTTTTGGAGTTGGCGAGCAGAAAGTAATCACATCGGATGCACCAGAAACAAATCGCAATACTTGCCTTGATTGAAAGGAAACAACCAATGGCACGTCTTGGATTTGAACCCACAACAGTTACAGTGCCCTAAGCAAAAAACCTACCCCTGGACCAAAGAGCCTGCACGTGGGGCGTTTTAAGCAAAATATAACTCAATGAGAATGAGAGAATAATTGACATGAGTTATAGGGAACTAGTTACACCGGGGCATCGGGAGGAAGACACGTGGGTCACAGTTAGGAGGAGTAAAGGTCAGAAGGGTAACGTACCAGAGAGTACTCCAGTGGCTGTCTCTCATAATAGGAAGGGCTCGGCGACAGGTGTGAGAGGGGAGGGGAGTGAACAATTAGTGGAGGGGTCACCTGTGGTTGTCCCACTCCAAAACAAGTATATTGTTTTGGATAGTGTGGAGGAGGATGACTCTCCAGGGGTAAGCCACAGTGACCAGGTCACTGGCACAGAGTCAGGCTCTGTGGCCCGGAAAGGAAAGAGAGGGGTTAGGAGAGCAATAGTGGTGGGGGATGCGTCGGTTAGAGGCATGGACAGGCGATTCTGTGGGTGCGAACGGGACTCCAGGATGGTAGTCTGCCTACCTGGTGCTGGAGTAATGGATGTCTCCGAGCGGATAGGAGGCATCTTAAAAGGGGAAGATAAAGAAACGGATGTCATTGTACACATTGGTGCAAATGGCGTAGATAGGAAGAGCAGGGGGATCCTACGAGAGCAATTCAGGGAGTTGCGAAATAGACTAAAAAGTAGGGCCTCCAGGGTGGCCATCTCTGGGCTGCTCCCAATGCCTCGTGCCAGTGAGGCTAAGAATAGGGAGTTAGTACAATTGAATGCTTGGCGAAAGGACTGGTCCAGGAGGGGGGGCTTCATTTTCCTAGATCAATGGGAAGTTTTCAGGAGAGAATGGCACCTGTACAAGAAGGACGGGTCACAACGAAGTTGGAAGGGCACGAATATCCTGGCTGGGAGTTTTGCTAGTGCAGTTCGGGGGGGTTTAAACTAATATGGCAGGGGGGTGGGGATCAAAATATTAGGTCTACAAGTGTAGAGGCTGGGGACGAGCTTGGGGCTGGGACAAGGCTGGCAAAGAAGAAGAGCACTCTGGGGGAGGATGACCTCACTGGGCCTGGAGGTCTGGAGTGCTTATACTTCAATGCAAGGAGCGTAGCAGGTAAGACAGACGAACTTAGGGCCTTAATGCTCACGAGGAATTTGGATGTGGTTGCGGTGACAGAGACTTGGTTGAAAGAGGGACAGGACTGGCAGCTGAATATTCTGGGGTACAAGTGTTTTAGGCGAGACAGAGGAGGGCCAAAAGAGGTGGGGGAGTAGCAGTATGAGTTGGAGAGCATATTACAGCGGTGCAGAGGGAGGACAATTCAGAGGGGTCGTGTAACGAGTCACTCTGGGTGGAGCTTAGAAAAGGGAAGGGCGCAGTCACTATGTTAGGGGTATACTACAGGCCCCCCAACAGCCCAAGGGAAGTGGAAGAACGGATATGTCAGGAGATACTGGATAGGTGCAGGAAAAATAGGGTTGTTGTAGTGGGAGACTTCAATTTCCCTGGTATAGACTGGAAATCGCTGAGAGCTGGGACTCTGAATGGGGAGGAATTTGTAAAATGCGTACGGGAGGGTTCTTTGGAACAATATGTAGATAGCCCGACTAGAGAGGGGGCTATACTGGACCTCGTACTGGGGAATGAGCCCGGTCAGGTCTTCAAAGTTTCGGAAGGGGAACATGTGGCAAATAGTGACCACAATTCTGTTAGCTTTAGGATAGTGATGGAAAAGGATGAGTGGTGTCCCAAGGGTGAGGTGTTGGATTGGGGGAAGGCTAACTTGAGTGAGATTAGGCAGAAATTGGCAGCTCTTGATTGGGAGAGGCTGTTTGAGGGTAAATCCACATCTGGCATGTGGGAGTCTTTTAAGGAACAGTTGTTAGGGCTACAGGACAGACATGTGCCTGTAAAAAAGAAGGATAGGAAGGGTAGGATTAGAGAACCGTGGATAACCAGGGAAATTGAGGGACTGGTCAAAAAGAAAAGAGAGGCGTATGTTAGGTCCAGGCAGCTAAAAACGGAGGGAGCTCTGGAGGAGTACAAAGAAAGTAGGAAAGTACTCAAACGGGGAATTAGAAGGGCAAAATTGGGTCACGAAATGTCCTTGGCAGACAGGATTAAGGAGAATCCCAAGGCATTTTATTCATACGTTAGGAACAAAACGGTTGCCAGGGAAAAAATCGGACCTCTCAGGGACAAAGTGGGGAATTATGCTTGGAGCCCAAAGAAGTAGGGGAGATCCTAAATGAATACTTTGCGTCGGTATTCACAAAGGAGAGGGATGTGTTGACTGGGAGTGTCTCGGAGGGGAGTGTTGAACCGTTGGAGAAGTCCTCCATTACAAGGGAGGAAGTGTTAGGTTTGTTAGAGAATATAAAGACTGACAAATCCCCAGGGCCTGATGGAATCTATCCAAGGCTGCTCAGGGAGACGAGAGATAAAATCACTGGGCCTCTGACGCAAATCTTTGTCTCGTCACTGGACGCAGGTGAGGTCCCAGAGGATTGGCGGATAGCTAATATGGTCCCGTTATTTAAGAAGGGTAGGAAGGATAACCCAGGTAATTATAGGCCGGTGAGCTTGACGTCCGTGGTAGGGAAGTTGTTGGAGAAGATTCTTAGAGATAGGATGTATGCGCATTTAGAAAGGAATAAACTCATTTACGATAGTCAGCATGGTTTTGTGAGAGGGAGGTCATGCCTTACTAACCTGGTGGAGTTTTTTGAAGAAGTGACTAGAATGGTTGACGAGGGAAGGGCCGTGGATGTCGTCTATATGGACTTTAGTAAAGCGTTTGACAAAGTCCCTCATGATAGGCTGGTGAAAAAGGTTGGATCTCATGGGATAAAGGGGGAGGTGGCTAGATGGGTGGAGAACTGGCTTGGTCGCAGAAGACAGAGGGTGGTAGTGGAAGGGTCTTTTTCCGGCTGGAGGCCTGTGACTAGTGATGTTCCGCAGGGCTCTGTATTGGGACCTCTGCTGTTTGTGATTTATATAAACGATCTGGAAGAAGGTGTAACTGGGGTGATCAGTAAGTTTGCGGACGACACAAAATTGGCAGGACTTGCAGATAGTGAGGAGCATTGTCAGAAGCTACAGAAGGATATAGATAGGCTGGAAATTTGGGCAAAGAAATGGCAGATGGAGTCCAATCCTGATAAATGAGAAGTGACGCATTTTGGTAGAAATAATGTCGGGTGGAGCTATACGATAAATGGCAGAACCATAAAGGGTGTAGATACGCAGAGGGACATGGGTGTGCAAGTCCACAGATCCTTGAAGGTGACGTCACAGGTGGAGAAGGTGGTGAAGAAGGCATATGGCATGCTTGCCTTTATAGGACGGGGCATAGAGTATAAAAGTTGGAGTCTGATGTTGCAGATGTATAGAACGTTGGTTCGACCGCATTTGGAATACTGCGCCCAGTTCTGGTCGCCACACAAACAGAAGGACGTGGAGGCTTTGGAGAGAGTACAGAGTAGGTTTACCAGGATGTTGCCTGGTATGGAGGGGCTTAGTTATGAGGAGAGATTGGGTAAACTGGGCTTGTTCTCCCTGGAAAGACGGAGGATGAGGGGAGACTTAATAGAGGTGTATAAAATTATGAAAGGCATAGATGGGGTGAACGGTGGGAAGCTTTTCCCCAGGTCGGTGGTGACGTTCACAAGGGGTCATAGGTTCAAGGTGAAGGGGGGGAGGTTTAACACAGATATCAGAAGGACATATTTTACACAGAGGGTGGTGGGGGCCTGGAATGCGCTGCCAGGCAAGTTGGTGGAGGCGGACACACTGGGAACGTTTAAGACTTATCTAGACAGCCATATGAACGGAGTGAGAATGGAGGGATACAAAAGAATGGTCTAGTTTGGACCAGGGAGGGGCACGGGCTTGGAGAGCCGAAGGGCCTGTTCCTGTGCTATATTGTTCTTTGTTCTTTGTTCAACTGATTTCATCCACGTCGCTCAGACATCTCTGGCCAAGCCGAAATTGTTGACAAAAACTCAGCACACAACATTTGTGGAATTAATACTGCATTAAAATGTCTGCCCAGTATTGCTATCTTGACTGTTTGGAGCCGGGCACTTTTGTGTATATGTCACCCACTACACTATAGGAAGAATGCCGATCGTGAAGCTGAACGAACGGTAATATCAAACTTTGGGGCGACGGAGGTTGAGGGGAGACCTGATAGAAGTCTACAAGATTATGAGAGGCATGGACAGAGTGGATAATCAGAAGCTTTTTCCCAGGGTGGAAGAGTCAATTACTAGGGGCCAAAGGTTTAAGCTGCAAGGGGCAAGGTTTAAAGGAGATGTACAAGGCAGATTTTTTACACAGAGAGTGGTGGGTACCTGGAACTCGTTGCCGGGGGAAGGAGTGGAAGCGGGTAAGGTAGTGACTTTTAAGGGGCGTCATGACTTTTACATGAATCGGATGGGAAGAGATTGGACTCCAATACTGACTCTCTGCAGAACAACCCAGTCAGTCCCATTCACTTTCTATATTCCCTTTCCCCTGCAAGTTTATTTCCTTCATGTGCCCATCTAATTTCTGAAATATATTAAAAGGGACAGTAAAGTAATATAGGACGGAGACGTGTCTGATGTTGTTTTTTCTTCATCCTTGGGACACGGGCATTGCCGGCTGGGCCAGCATTTATTGCCCATCCCTAATTGCCCTTGAACTGAATGGCTCGCTGGGCCATTTCAGAAGCTGGCTGAGAGTCAACCACATTGCTGTGGCTCTGGAGTCACATGTAGGCCAGACTGGGTAAGGACAGCAGATTTGCTTCCCTAAAGCACATCAATGAACCAGATGGGTTTTTTGGTCAATTGACAATGGTTTCATGGTCATCAGTAGATTCTTAATTCTAGATTTTTGTTTTTAAATTCAAATTCCACCATCTGCCGTGGCAGGATTCGAACCCGGGTCCCCAGAACATTAGCTAAGTTTCTGGATTAATAGTCTAGCGATAATACCACGAGGCTATCAGCTCCCCTGTTGTTATATGGTACAGATTAGATATATTATTTATAGCTCTGTAATAAAATACACTTATTATATCTGGCTGTGTAATTTTGGACTGCAGCAGCTATATTACATATTTCCAACAATCTCTTCCCTCAGAGAATTGTTAGTATCTAGATTTCTCTTCCATAGGCACCAATGGAGGCATTGAATGGGTGACTTTAGCTTACCCATGGGTGACTTTATCTTTCCAAATATTGATTGGAACCTTTATAGGTTGAATAGTTCGGATGGGGCAGTTTTTGTACAGTGTGTGCAGGAGGGTTTCCTGACACAATATGTGGATAGGCCGACAAGAGGTGGGGCCACATTGGATTTGGTACTGGGAAATGAACCAGGCCAAGTGTTAGATTTGGTTGTGGGAGAGCACTTTGGAGATAGTGACCACAATTCGGTGTCTTTCATTATTACAATGGAGAGGGTTAGGGCCATACGGCAGGGCAAGGTTTATAATTGGGGGAGGGGTAATTATGATGCGATTAGGCAACAATTGGGGAGCATAAAATGGGAACAGAAACTGTCAGGGAAAGGCACAAATGAAAAGTGGGGCTTGTTCAAGGAACAAATACAGCGTGTCCTTGATAGTTATGTCCCTGTCAGGCAGGGAGGAAATGGCCGAGTGGGGGAACCATGGTTCACAAAAGAGGTTGAATGTCTCGTCAACAGGAAGAAGGAAGCGTATGTAAGGATGAGAAAACAAGGTTCAGTTGGATCGATTGAGGGTGAGAAGTTAGCAAGGAATGAGCTGAAAAACGGAGAGAAATTTTAAGCGGGTCGGATCAAGGAAAACCCTCAGGCTTTTTACTCTTATGTGAGGAATAAAAGAATGACCAGGGTGAGGTTAGGGCTGGTCAAGGACAGAAGTGGGAACTTGTGCATGGAGTCAGAAGAGATAGGAGAGGTGATGAATGAATACTTTTCTTCAGTGTTCACCAAGGAGAGGGGCCATGTTTTTGAGGATGAGAGTGTGATACAGGCTGATAGGCTGGAGGAGGTAGATGTTCTGAGGGAAAATGTATCAGCAATTTTGGAAAAAACTGAAGGTCGATAAGTCCCCAGGGCCAGATGAAATATATCCTCGGATTCTTTGGGAGGCATGGGATGAAATTGCAGAGCCTTTGGCTTTGATCTTTGGGTCCTCACTGTCCACAAGGATAGTGCCAGAGGACTGGAGAGTGGTGAATGTTGTTCCTCTGTTCAAGAAAGGAAGTAAGAATGACCCTGGTAATTATAGGCCGGTTAGTCTTACTTCGGTGGTCGGTAAGATGATGGAAAAGGTCCTGAGGGATAGGATTTACGACCATTTAGAAAGATGCAGCTTAATCCGGGATAGTCAACTCGGATTCGTGAAGGGTAAGTCTTGCCTCACAAATTTGATTGAATTTTTTGAGGAGGTAACTAAGTGTGTCGATGAAGGTAGGGCAGTTGATGTCGTATACATAGATTTTAGTAAAGTGTTTGATAAGGTCCCCCATGGTCGGCTCATGAAGAAAGTGAGGAGGTGTGGGTTAGAGGGAAATTTGGCCGATTGGATAAGTAACTGGCTATCTCATAGAAGAGAGAGGGTGGTGGTGGATGGTAAATTTTCAGACTGGAGACCAGTTACCAGCGATGTACCACATGGATCAGTGCTGGGTCCTCTGTTATTTGTGATTTTTATAAATGACTTGGAGGAGGGGGCTGAAGGTGGATCAGTAAATTTGCTGATGACACCAAGATTGGTGGAGTAGTGGATGAGGTGGAGGGCTGGTGTAGGCTGCAAAGAGACATTGATAGGATGCAGAGCTGGGCCGAAAAATGGCAGATGGAGTTTAACACTGATAAGTGCGAGGTGATTCATTTTGGTAGGACAAATTTGAATGCGGATTACAGGTTCAACGGCAGGGTTCTGAGGAATGTGGAGGAACAGAGAGATCTTGGGGTTCATATCCACAGATCTCTGAAGGTTGCCACTCAAGTGGATAGAGCCGGGAAGAAGGCCTATAGTGTGTTAGCGTTTATTAACAGGGGGTTTGAGTTTAAGAGCCGTAGGGTTATGCTGCAACTGTACAGGACCTTGGTGAGAACACATTTGGAAAATTGTGTGCAGATCTGGTCACCTCACTATAAGAAGGATGTGGAAGCACTGGAAAGAGTGCAAAGGAGATTTACCAGGATGCTCCCTGGGTTGGAGGGTCGGTCTTATGAGGAAAGGTTGAGGGAGCTAGGGCTTTTCTCTTTAGAGCGGAGGAGGTTGAGAGGCGACTTAATAGAAATATATAAGATGATGAGGGGGGAGATAGGGTGGACGTTCAGAGACTATTTCCTCGGGTGGATGCAGCTGTTACGAGGGGGCATAACTATAAGGTTCATGGTGGGAGATAGAGGAGGGATGTCCAAGGTAGGCTCTTTACTTAGAGAGTGGTTGGGGTGTGGAATGGACTGCATGCTGTGGTAGTGGAGTCGGACACTTTAGGATCATTCAAGCAGTTATTGGATAGGCACATGGAGCACACCGGAATGATAGGGAGTGGGATAGCTTGATCTTCGTTTCGGACAAAGCTCGGCACAACATCGAGGGCCAAAGGGCCTGTACTGTGCTGTACTGTTCTATTTTCTATGTTCTATGAATATATTCAAGGATGAATTAGACAGTTTTTGAATGAAAAGGGAGTCAAGAATTATTGGGAACAGGCTGGAAAATGGAGAGAAAGCTCAGATGTAGAGGGATTTCTTCACTCAAGGATGTGGTGATGTTTTGGATTCTCTACCTCAGAGGACTATAGAACCTCAGTCATCAAGAATTTTCAAGCGAGGCGTTGACAGGTTTCTAGATATTGAAGATATCGATGGATATGGGGGACAATGTGGGGAAAATAATGCAGAGGTAGATCAACCAATAATCTCAATGAATGGTTGAGCAGACTCGATGGGCCGAATGCTGACTGCAGCTCCTATTTGTATGATTTCTGTGCTGGACAGGAAGCAGTGAGCATGGATCTGTCAATCAGCCTCAATCAGCACCTTCGGGAGAATTGGGAGGGTGAATATTAGATACAGCAGAGTGAGAATGGAGGGAGAGTGTGTGGGATGGAGATTCACAGCTTTTGGGGAATGAGAGAGGAAAGAATGTTCATTAGAATCATGGAATTGCTGCATCTTATCAACCGTCCCTGAGCTTTCACAATGAATCCCACTTCTGAGGACACCCTTATCTCTGACTTGTCTGTACTGCTGGCAGTCTCACAAAGCAGCTGCCTGTGTGCTGATACGGGAGGCCCTGCTCGGCAAGTTTAATGCTCCATGACTGTGTCTTTAATGAATGTTCCATGAACTAGAAATGTAGATTTGAATTTCGATCATATTCTGAATTGCAATGTTTTTTTCTAAATTGACTTACAGGATATTAGACAAGGAGAAATCAGACAGAAATCTTCAACATCACATCGAGATCTGACAGAGTGACTCGATTTCTTGGGACCTGAATATCATCGGCCTTTGAATCGAGCAGGAGAAATGCTTGTTTGGCCTCTTGGCTTCAAAAGATTGTAAACATCGCTGTGACTAGAAATGCACTGAGATACACACACCCGAGTGAGAGTGTTCCAGTGCACTGAGTGTGGAAAGAGCTTTAACCAGTTACACAGCCTGAAAATACATCACAGCATTCACAGCAGGGAGAGATTGTACCCGTGTTCTGTGTGAGATTTAACTGATTGTTTAACCTGGAGAGTCACAAGGACACCCGCACCATGGAGAAATCGTGCAAATGTGGGGACTGTGGGAAGGGATTCATATCCCCATCTCAGCTGGAAATTCATCAACGCAGTCACACTGGGGAGAGGCCGTTCACCTGCTCTGTGTGTGGGAAGGGATTCACTCAGTTATCCAGCCTGCAGACACACAATCTCGCTCACACCAATGAGAGACCATTTAAATGCTCTGACTGTGGGAGTGGTTTTAAAAGCTCTCAGGATCTGGCCATCCTGCAGATACACCAGCGAGTTTACACTGGGGAGAGACCGTTCACCTGCTCTGTGTGTGGGAAGGGGTTCATTCATTCATCCCACCTGCTGAGACACCGAGTCACTCATACCAATGAGAGACCGTTTAAATGCTCTGACTGTGGGAGCGGATTCAAAAGCTCTCAGGTACTGATGATTCACCAGCGCATTCACACTGAGGAGAGACCGTTCAGCTGCTCTCACTGCTCAAAGAGATTTAGAACATCATACAACCTGCGGAAACACCAGCGAGTTCACACCGGGGAGAGACCGTTCACCTGCTCAGTGTGTGGGAAGGGATTCACTCAGTTATCCAGCCTGCGGGAACACAATCTCACTCATACCAATGAGAGACCCTTTAAGTGCTGTGACTGTAGAAGTGGTTTTAAAAGCTCTCAGGATCTGGTGTCCCACCAGCGCACTCACACTGAGGACAGACCGTTCAGCTGCTCTCACTGCTCAAAGTGGTTTAGAAAAGCATACAACCTGCGGATACACCAGCGAGTTCACACTGGGGAAAGACCATTCACCTGCTCGGTGTGTGGGAAGAGATTCACTCATTCATCGAACCTGCGCAGGCACAATCTCACTCACACCAAAGAGAGACCGTTTAAATGCTCTGACTGTAGGAGCGGATTCAAAAGCTCTCAGGTACTGATGGTCCACCAGCGCATTCACACTGGGGAAAGACCGTTCACCTGCTCGGTGTGTGGGAAGGGATTCACTCATTCATCCCACGTGCGCAGACACAATTTCACTCACACCAATGAGAGACCGTTTAAATGTTCTGACTGTGGGAGCGGATTCAAAAGCTCTGGAGAACTGGTGTCTCATCAGCGAGTTCACACTGGGGAGAGACCATTCCCCTGCTCTGTGTGTGGGAAAGGATTAACTCATTCATCCAGCCTTCAGAAACACAAAGCCACTCACTCCAAGGAGAGCCCCTTTAATGCTCTGCCCGAGAGGCCGGCTTCAGAAGCTCTCAGGAACTGATGATCCCCGAGCATATTCACACCGGGGAGAGGCCGTTCAGCTGCTCTCACTGCACAAAGAGGTTTAGAACATCATACCACCTGCAGATACATCAGCGAGTTCACACCGGGGAGAGACCATTCACCTGCTCTGACTGTGGGAAGGGATTCACTGCTTCATCCAGCCTGCTGAGACACAAAGCCACTCACTCCAAGGAGAGCCCCTTTAAATGCTCTGCCTGAGAGGCCGGCTTCAGAAGCTCTCAGGAACTCTGATGATCCCCGAGCACATTCACACCGGGGAGAGGCCGTTCAGCTGCTCTCACTGTTCAAGGAGGTTTAGAATATCATCAACACTGCTGAAACACCAGTGAGTTCACACCGGGGAGAAACCATTCACCTGCTCGGTGTGTGCGAAAGGATTTACTCGGTTATCCAGCCTGCCCAG
The DNA here is from genome assembly GCF_964213995.1 of Mustelus asterias. Lineage (NCBI taxonomy): Eukaryota > Metazoa > Chordata > Chondrichthyes > Carcharhiniformes > Triakidae > Mustelus > Mustelus asterias. Next base: position 484,075 of record NW_027590160.1, read on the forward strand.
ACACAACATCATCACACCCAGGAGAGACCCTTTAAATGTGGGCGTGGCTTCAAAAGCTCTCGAGAACTAATGTCCCACCAGTGAGTTCACACCAGGCAGAGGCTGGTCACCTGCTCTGACTGGGAAGGGATTCACTCAGTCAGCAAACTTGGTGAAACACCAGTGAGTTCACAAGTGATTACAGTTCTGGGATTATTCTTGTGAATCTTTCTTGCCCCTTCTCCACTGCCTCTATTTCCTTTTTCTAAATGGAGATCACAAATAGAACGCAGAACAGTACAGCACAGGAACAGACCCTTCAGCCCACCATGTTGTGTCGAACATGATGTCAAATTAAACTATTCCTTTCTGCCTGCCCTTGGTCCATATTCCTCTATTCCTTGCATATTCATGTGCTTATTTAAAACCCCCTTAAATGCCCCTATCGTATCTGCCTCCACCACCATCCCTGGCAGCGTGTTCCAGACACCTACCATTCTCTGTGTAAAAAACCTTACCTCTCACATCTCCTTTGAACTTTCCCCGTCTCACCTTAAGTGCATGCTCCCTGGTATTAGACATATCAACTCTGGGGAAAAGATTCTATGTCTCTCATTTTATAGACTGCTATCAGGTCTCCCCTCACCCTCCACCGCTATCGAGAAAACAACCCTCGTTTGTCAGTCGCTCACACCCTCCAATCCAGGCAGCATCCTGGGAAACCTCTTCTGCACCTTCATCAAAGCCTCTGCATCCTTTCTGTAATGTGGTGACCAGAATTGAGCGCAATATTCGAAGTGCAGCCCAAACAAAGTTTTATAAAGCTGCAACATGGCATGCTGACTCTTGTACTCAATAAAGGCAAGCATGCCATATGCCTTCTTTACCGACTAAATATTTGTGTGGCTAATTTCAGGAAGTTATGGACTTGAACCCCAAGAGCCCCCTGTACATTAACTGTATACTTATCCTTAATATTTGATCTCCCAAAGTGCAGCACCTCACACTTGCCCGGATTAAAATCCATCTGCCATTTCTCCGCTCATATCTGCAGCTGATCTACATCCCACTGTAACCTTTCACAACCTTCTACATTATCTACAACTCCATCTAGTTTTGTGACATCTGCCAGCTTACTAACCCACCCATCCACGTTTTCATCCAAGTCATTTATATATATCACAAACAGCGCAGTTCCCAGTACGGATCCCTGCAGAACACCACTAGTCATGGACCTCCAGTCAGAAAAACACCCTCCAACACTACTCTCTGACTTCTATGGGCAAGTCAATTCTGAATCCAAGTGGCCAAGTCACCGTGAATCCCATGCATCTTAATCTTCTGGATGAGCCGACCATGAGGGACCTTGTCGAAAGCCTCACTAAAATCCATGTTCACAACATCCACTGCCCTACCCTCATCGATCACCTTCGTCACCTCCCCGATAAAATCGATCAAGTCAGTAAGATGTTGACGGTGCTCCCACTGCAGTCCTGTGATGAAAATATAGACTGGTTGGTGAAATGTAGATAACAGGTAGAATTGATATCTAATGAGGACTTTAGACTTCAGAATTGAATACAGGGCTCATTGTTACTAACGGGGAAAGAAGGGTTAAAACCCTGACCCAGAACCCTTTTCACACACACGTGGACATCTCTGAATCTGACGCACACCAAATGGAACGTTACACAAGGGGCTGGAACTCACTGGAATTTCTTAACAACCTTTCAATAGAAATGTCCTGGTACCGACCGTGACAAAGGACACAACAGACAGCAAGAACCAGGAGGAACCTTTAACCCAGAGAATGTTAATCACCTTGTTCAGGACACCGGTGCCAGGCACAGGAGGATCCCAGGAAAAACGGAACATTTAATTCCTGTCTGTTTCACAATTCTAAATGACTGATTCTTTAACAAAGGAATGTTAAAAACAGCATTGTGATATTCCAAGGTCAACTGTGTCTGGGAAAGGAGCACACTGATGTGTTTTTATTTTAAACAGGAGGATCCATTGAAAAGCAGCTCTGGACGGTACGAACACCTCCTGACCTCCTTTCAATTCATTTCAAATCACCCATCACTTTCCGTGGAATATTCTTTATTCTTTCCTGGGATGTGGACACTGCTGGCAAAGCCCCAGCACACGTTGCTCAGCTCCTAATTGCCCTTGAATGGAGTGACTTGCTCGGCCATTTCAGAGGGACAGTTAAGATTCACCCACATCGCTGTGTGGGTCTGGATTCACATGTAGGCCAGACCGGGTAAGGATGGCAGATTTCCTTCCCTGATAGGGAGCATTAATAGGGTGAACCAGACAGGTTTTCACAACAATCGATGATAGTTTCATGGTCACCGTTTCTGAGACTAACTTTATATAATTCCAGATTGATTCACTGAATTCAAATCCCACCAGCTGCCTGTCCCCAGATCCTTTGCTGGCTCTCTGCATTACTCGGCCAGAGACATTCCCACTATCCCAACACCTCCCCCTGAATGGAATACTCCACAGACCCTTAGTTAAACGGGAAGGAGAAAAGAGAAAGGCTTTGACCTTTCACAGAAAGCAGGCAGTCTGCAGTTAGCTTGGAAGCCGTCAGCTGTGGGACCAGGAGCTGTGAACCAGCTGTGGGACCGGGAGCTGTGAACCAGCTGTGGGACCAGGAGCTGTGAACCATTAAAAATGTAACAAGTCAGAAAGATTAAAAAACAGAGTGTCGATTAACAGTTAATCGAGAAAGCTTAACATTAACAATTGAACAGACTTCTCTCCATCCCTCTCAGACCAGGACATGAAGTGACCGCTCCAAAAACATGGGTAACTTGTAAAACCAACAGCTCTCAACACCTCTCTGTAAACATATCTCCCTCCACCTCTCTCTACCAAGTTGGCTTCTCAAGACCACTTTTTTATACTTTAAAAATGTCGAAAGACCATCTGAGCCAATTCCCATAAATCTTCAATTATAAACTAAAATAGACACGAGTTTCCGGGCGATTTAAAAACAAATGAACTGTCTGCTGAAAGGGTTAACTTTTCTACAGAACCTAAAGGGGTGGGGAGTGAGCAGCAAACACTTGGCACACAATTACATCACTTTACACAAGTTTAAAACAAAACAAATGGTTTTAAACTTCATCTATTATTGTTTTTGTTATATTCCTCAATCTATTTAATTTGATCAGTTTTTGTTGGGGATGGGTAACTTCTGTTCTTTATAAACTGCTTCACTCATTTTGTTTATTCTACATGGGCTCAGAGAATCAGAACCCAGACTTTATCATCCTTATGCTTTTTCCCCTTTTGCCACCACTCCCTCTGTTTTGCGGGAGGGTCGTGGGGTTTCCAATCAGAACTAATCATTTTATCATAAAAGTTAAATACCGCGGATGCTGGAATCTGAAACAACAACAGAAAATGCTGGAAAAGCTCAGCAGGTCTGACAGCATCTGTGGGGACAGAGTGGAGCCAATGTTTCAGGTATGGATGACCCTTCATAAGAGCTGTTATGAAGTGTCTTCCAGACTTGAAACGTTGGCTGTATCCTCTAATAATTTTATCGATATGTTTCTTGTTCTTAGTTTCCAAATAGCAGGTAAGAGACCTGTCCAGTACCCACTCAAGCTCTGATTTTTCACTGGCCATGCTTGGGTAAGATTATAACCATTAGAATCTACTCTGAGGTCTGCTTTTCAGTCCAGTGCTGAAGTATACCGTTACTGCACCGACTAACGGGTCACATGTCCCTCACAGTTCTTATCACAAATTTGGGATAAAATAATTTAAACAATGCCTGAGAACGCTTTTTAACTTCTTAACCAACTATCTGCCACTGTTTGTTGATTGGTCAGACCTCCTGTTCACAGATTCGGGTATCTCAGCCGCTGAACACCAGCCGGTCCTGGAATAAGTTTAATTCTAACTCATTCTGAGTAAATATTCTCACCAGGTCCTCTGTTGGGGCCCTGCTGAGCAGCTTCAATGGTCCGTGATTGCAGAATCTGAGCAGTCACAGGAATGTGGTCAAGATAGTCCAGTCCCATAATGCCTCACATTCAATCTGCAGTCCTTCAGTTATAACAGGATATGTGGCTGTATGTAGCTGCCTCGGCCACGATCAGCGCCAACACTGCCTTCCTGAACTGCTACAATGCCTGAGGTGTAAGTACACCCACAGTGCTGTTAGGGAGGGATTTCCAGCTACACATTCCAGACTTTCACTGGACTGTAGGTGGATATCAGATTGATATATTCCATTCAACCACACCCAAGGTGAGTTATTCCAATTCCTTTATTGTCCAGGACAAAATATTCACAATATCTTTAAAACAGAAATTAAACATTCCCATTTGATTTCAGGTATTAACACATTCTGTTAGTTTGTTCTTTATTGTTGATGTCAGGCTGGGGTTGTTCCCCTTGGAGCAAAGGAGGTTGAGGGGAAATTTGATAGAGGTGGACAAAGAACATAGAACATAGAACATAGAACATAGAACATTACAGCGCAGAACAGGCCCTTCGGCCCACGATGTTGCACCGACCAGTTAAAAAAAAAACTGTGACCCTCCAACCTAAACCAATTTCTTTTCGTCCATGAACCTATCTACGGATCTCTTAAACGCCCCCAAACTAGGCGCATTTACAACTGATGCTGGCAGGGCATTCCAATCCCTCACCACCCTCTGGGTAAAGAACCTACCCCTGACATCGGTTCTATAACTACCCCCCCTCAATTTAAAGCCATGCCCCCTCGTGCTGGATTTCTCCATTAGAGGAAAAAGGCTATCACTATCCACCCTATCTAAACCTCTAATCATCTTATATGTTTCAATAAGATCCCCTCTTAGCCGCCGCCTTTCCAGCGAAAACAATCCCAAATCCCTCAGCCTCTCCTCATAGGATTTCCCCTCCATACCAGGCAACATCCTGGTAAACCTCCTCTGCACCCTCTCCAAAGCCTCCACATCCTTCCTGTAATGTGGGGACCAGAACTGCACACAGTACTCCAAGTGCGGCCGCACCAGAGTTGTGTACAGTTGCAACATAACGCTACGACTCCTAAATTCAATCCCCCTACCAATAAACGCCAAGACACCATATGCCTTCTTAACAACCTTATCTACTTGATTCCCAACTTTCAGGGATCTATGCACACATACACCTAGATCCCTCTGCTCCTCCACACTATTCAAAGTCCTCCCGTTAGCCCTATACTCAACACATCTGTTATTCCTACCAAAGTGAATTACCTCACACTTCTCCGCATTAAACTCCATCCGCCACCTCTCGGCCCAACTTTGCAACCTGTCTAAGTCTTCCTGCAAACTACGACACCCTTCCTCACTGTCTACCACACCACCGACTTTGGTGTCATCAGCAAATTTGCTAATCCACCCAACTATACCCTCATCCAGATCATTAATAAATATTACAAACAGCAGTGGCCCCAAAACAGATCCCTGAGGTACACCACTTGTAACCGCACTCCATGATGAATATTTACTATCAGACAAGATTCTGACAGGTTTAGATAAGGTGGACAAAGAAAAGCTGTTCCCATTCGCTGATGAGACAAGGACGAGGGGGGTCACATATTTATGGTTTTGGGTCAGAGATGCGGGGCGGGGGGAATGGGAGGAAGAATATTTTGATGGAGTGAATGGTAATGACCTGGAACTCGCTGCCTACGAGGGTGGAGGAAGTGGAGACAATAAACAATTACAAAGGAAATTGGATGGGCTTCTGGGGGAGTTTCAAACAGAAATGCTGACTAAATATCTCTGAACTTCCTCACACCCTGTCATTCTGTGATCCTTGTGAAATTTAAAACCAGGTATTCGCAACAAGACTCAAAGAGCATCAGCCCACTGGAGGCAAAGTTGTGAGACCGGCCAGTCCAGCAGAAAGAAACCCTCCGACCCTCCCCATTGACCAACTGTGAGAATGAACAAAATACAGTCCTGGATGTAATTGAGAGCAGAAACAATAACAGCAGAATCCAACCCCTGTGAACTTGTTGGTGCCTCAGCAGCTGTGATGAAATTCTGAACCCTTTTTATACACTGAGCAGGTTGACGGTTTCTCCCCAGTGTAAACTCACTGATGTCTCAACAGGTGGGATAACTGAGTGAATTCCTTCCCACACTGAGAGCAGGTGAATGGCCTCTCCCCATGTGAACTCGCTGGTGTCTCTGCAGGTTGGATGAATGAGCGAAACCCTTCCCACACTGAGAGCAGGTGAACGGCCTCTCCCCGCTGTGAATGCGCTGATGTGTCCGCAGGACGGATGACCGAGTGAATCCCTTCCCACACTGAGAGCAGGTGAACGGCCTCTCCCCGCTGTGAATGCGCTGATGTGTCCGCAGGTCGGATGACCGAGCGAATCTCTTCCCACACTGAGAGCAGGTGAATGGCCTCACCCCAGTGTGAACTCGCTGGTGTCTCTGCAAAGTGGATGACAAGGTGAATCCCTTTCCACACTGAGAGCAGGTGTACGGCCTCTCCCCAGTATGAACGCGTTGATGTGTCTGCAGGTCGGATAACCGAGTGAATCCCTTTCCACAATGAGAGCAGGTGAATGGCCTCACCCCAGTGTGAATTCACTGGTGTGTCCATAGATTGGATAACTGGTTGAATCCCTTCCCACACTGAGGGCAGGTGAACGGCCTCTCCCCAGTGTGAATTCGCTGGTGTCTCTGCAAAGTGGATGACACAGTGAATCCCTTTCCACACTGAGAGCAGGTGAACGGTCTCTCTCCAGTGTGAACTCGCTTGTGTGTCTGCAGGTGGGGGAACCGAATGAATCCCTCCCCACACTCAGAGCAGATGAATGGCCTCTCCCCAGTGTGGTTGCGCCGATGAGCATCCAGCAGAGAGGGGTATCTGTATCTCTTCCCACAGTCTGCACATTTCCATGGTTTCTCCATGGTGCAGGTGTCCTTGCCTCTCCCTTGGGTGGCCAATCAGTTGAAGCCTTGTCCACACACAGAACACGGGTACAGTCTCTCCCCGCTGTGAATGGTGTGATATTTATTCAGGCTGTGTAACTGGTTAAAGCTCTTCAGTCAGTGCACTGGAACACTCTCACTTGAATGTGGAAGTGTGTTGGTACTTTTCTAGTCACATTAATGTTTGAAATCTTTTCAAATCTTCCAGATTCAATGGCCGATGATATTCAGGTCCCAAGGAATATGACTCTGCCAGATCTAGACGTGACGTTTGAGATTTTAGCCTGTGATTCCTCTTTCAATTTCCTGCAAAACAAGTTGACACAAGTCATCACTGTCAGTACAGGATCGAAATTCAGAACAGACAATTCCAGTTTCTATGGAACATTCTTTCCTCTCTCATTCCCCAAAAGCTGTAAATCTCCATCCCACACACTCTCCCTCCATTCTCACTCTGCTGTATCTAATATTCACCCTCCCAATTCTCCTGAAGGTACTGATTGAGGCTGATTGACAGATCCATGCTCTTTGCTTCCTGTCCTGGACACAGAGAGCTGGAAATCTCCATGCAGGCTGCCAGACAGATATATGCCCATATGACTGGACTAAAAAATGTGTGGAATATACAGACTGGATTCACTTCCTTACCCTTCAGTCCCCAATTTCCCCCAGAATGAGAAAAGAAATGGAAAGGGGGAAACATTGATTTCCTCCCAGATGTTGTATAGAGGCGGTAGTTTCAATCATTGGCCAACTTCCGCATTGTGACGGCACAATGGAACATCGCCTGAATTAGCCAATAGGAATAAGTCTGTTCCCATGTGACGTCCTGTGGTTCCAGTGCGCAGGCCCGGGCGCGCGTCCACGGGAGCCCCGCCCCCACCCATTGTTCCCCTCCCCCTGCACCAGATCCAGCCAAGGTTTCCAGGCAACCGGCTGACGGCTCCGGCCAGAGCGAGAAGCCGCTCGGTGATCTCCCCCTCCCCCCTCTCTCTACGGCGGCTGCTGCTCCAAAAAGAGATCGAGAGCGACCGCTGGCGGCAGCCGCACTGCGCCTGCTCCGGACAGCTCGGCTCAGCAGCGCTCTCTGCGCCTGCGTGCTGGGCTGCCAGCTGAGGGAGTGGGGGAGGGGACTTTGCAAAATCTCTTCCCATCATTTTCTTCCAAGTCCCGCAGTTTGATTTGAAACAGAACAGCTTCTGTTTGTAGCTTCATCACAGACTCAAACTTCACCACAGACTCCAACTTCACCACAGACTCAAACTTCACCACAGACTCAAACTTCACACACAGACTCAAACTTCACACACAGACTCCAACTTCACCACAGACTCAAACTTCACACACAGACTCAAACTTCACACACAGACTCAAACTTCACACACAGACTCAAACTTCACCACAGACTCAAACTTCACACAGACTCAAACTTCACACACAGACTCAAACTTCACACACAGACTCAAACTTCACACACAGACTCAAATTTCACACACAGACTCAAACTTCACACAGACTCAAACTTCACACACAGACTCAAACTTCACACACAGACTCAAACTTCACCACAGACTCAAACTTCACACACAGACTCAAACTTCACCACAGACTCAAACTTCACACACAGACTCAAACTTCACACACAGACTCAAACTTCACACACAGACTCAAACTTCACACACAGACTCAAACTTCATCCTCTGGACAACATCTGTGAGGAAAACACTTTCTTTCTCCCCCTGGGAAACACAGAGACAGAGAAATTCTCTGGAACTGGAATTAGAGCCAAATATACTGAGGGGGAAATGTTTGTGATTTTGTGAAACCTGTTTTTGTTGTCTGAGCTGACTGGAATTAGAGCCAGAGCAGGAGTAATCCAGGAGAATGATTTGGAGATAAAGCAAAATCCTGCAGATGCTGGAGTTCTGAAAAGAACTGACCTGCTGAGTTTATCCAGCATTTTCTCTATTTATTATAATGATTTTGTTACCTGGGTTTGAATCCCACCACGGTTCAATAAAAATATTGATGAGCATGAATTAATTGTTGTAAAAACACATCTGCTTCTCTAATGCCCTTTAAGGAAGGAAATCTGCCGCCCTGATCCAGTCTAACCGACATGTGACTGGATTCACAAACAATTCAAGGGCTGACTGGGTAAACAGGGAATGTCACCATCAGAAAAACAGAGCCCCCTGGAGGGCAGAAGGGTTAGGACAGGTTATGGAGAAGGTTAAAACTGTCATCATTGAGAACAACACAGACTTTAACAGAACAACTGGTCCCAAAAACAATCTCTTGTAGTTAATGTGGCAGGGTGTGGTGAATCAGGTTTAAAAAGAGTCAAATTATATATGTTTTCTAGTTTGGACAATCACATTTAAATCTGTAACTCAGATGAGGATATGAATTGGTGTTTGGTGGTAAGATCTAAACCTGTGTATTATGCCTGGAAGCCTTAAACCCAGAGTGAGAATATTTCAAACCAGGGTTCAAAATAAACGGCTGTGGAGGGTGAATTCACTCTCAAAAGAAAACAAAGAAAATTACAGCACAGGAACATCCCTTCGACCCTCCAAGCCTGCACCAACCACGCTGCCCGACTGAACTGAAACCCCCTACCCTTCTGGGGATCATGTCCCTCCGTTCCCATCCTATTCATGTACTTGTCAAGACGCCCCTTAAAAGTCACTATTGTATCTGCTTCCACTATCTCCCCCGGCAGCGAGTTCCAGGCACCCACCACCCTCTGGGTAAAAAAACTATCAGGTCTCCCCTCAACCTGCGTCGTTCCAGTGAGAACAAACCAAGTTTCTCCAACCTCTCCTCATAGCTAATGCCCTCCATGCCAGGCAACATCCTGGTAGATCTTTTCTGTACCCTCTCCACCCTCTCTAAAGCCTCCACATCTTTCTGGTAGTGTGGCGACCAGAATTGAACACTGTATTCCAAGTGCGGCCTAACTGAGGTTCTATAAAGCTGCAACATGACTTGCCAAAAGGCCCGCAGAAATTATGTCTTGGGAGGAACTACTGGAAGAAAATAAATCATCCTGTACATGGGAGAGACAGAAACTGTGAGGACCATCTCCTCCAATCACAGATTCTGTCTCTCCCGGTGTTGCTACATCTGCAGAGACAGAGTCTCAAACTGGAGGAACAGCTTTGCCACCTATTTTGAGAAAAGAAGTTCACTGACTCAGCAGCCTATCGGTGATGTGTGGAGGAGTTGTGTCTTCCTGCTACAGAACTAGTTTCATAGCAGTGTGAGCCTCAAAAGGAATGATCCAACCATCGGCAGACCTTTCCTCATTCTGCTGAACAAGTTTCGATTATTTTTATATATCTCAGGAGGTGGGGTGTACAGCTCAGGAATTTGAGTAAACAGATATTGTGAACGTACTTACAATCACTTGGGTCGTCACATTAGAAATTGAGATCCATTCATCCAGGTTCATATTCTAAACTGCTTTTATTTGCAGTTGAACGTTCACAGACAACATACAGAATCCCCGGTCAGAGCTGATCTCAGCTGGTGTAGTGAGGTTATTGATGGGTTATCAATGTAAATCCACACACAATGAAGATCAGAATCGGGAGAGATTTTTCCTGCTCCACCGTCTGAACCAGTAAACATCTGATTCAGTTACCTTGTGTCAAATAGTTAGAATTCTCATTTTGGAAAGAGAGTATGGGAGTATTTTTAAAATAAGTTAACAAAAAATATCATTCATAGATTCCAATTTAAAAGATTTAATATATACACAGTCTTCAGTATTTGTGCTATCTTATTCAAAGAAGTAAACTAACAGAAACACAAAAGGTAATGTTACTACGTGACTACATCACTAATAAAGGAGTTACTGAGAATGGAAAACGATCCCCTGGAAACCAAAAAATAGCCCTTAAAAATCAAAGACCAGCTTTCCAGAAAATCTCAATACAAGCATTGAAAATAAATACTTTGTGCCCTGCAGATGGATCTTTCAGAGAATGAATTGTAGATTTTGCCCAAAGATCAAATTAGAATTGAAGCAAAAGTTCTTAACTTTATTCTAAACAGGTTCCTGTTGAGAGTTCTTCAATTAAGGGGGAAGATCACTGGTGGTGCTTTTAAAAAGTGGCATTGCAGCCCTGAAAATCAGTGACACTTCCAGAATATTAAATTCCAGCTAGTTATAGGGTTTGTTAACATCAGCAGAAATAAAATATTGTCAGACTGTCAATACTGAACAGCAGCAAAAACAGCAAAATCCAACCCCTGCAGTCACTTGTGAACTTGTTGATGTCTCAGGAGCCATTGTGACTGAGTGAATCCCTTCCCACACTCAGAGCAGTTGAATGGCCTCTTAGTGTGAGTGCGTTGGTGAGCCAGCAGGTTGAAAGACTTTGCGAATCCCTTCCCACACACGGAGCAAGTGAATGGCCTCTCCCCTGTGTGAACTCGCTGGTGAGCAGAGAGGTTGGATGACCGATTGAATCCCTTCCCACACACGGAGCATGTGAATGGTCTTTCTGCAGTGTGAGTGCGTCGGTGAGCAGTGAGGTTGGATGACTGCCTGAAATTCTTTCCACAGTCAGTGCAGCTGAATGGCTTTTCTTCAGTGTGAATTTTCTGGTGTCTCAGCAGGGTGGGTAAAACTGTGAATCCCTTTCCACACACAAAGCAAGTAAACGGTCTCTCCCCAGTGTGAATTCACTGGTGTGCAATGAGGGAGGATGCCTGTCTGAAACTCCGTCCACAGTCAGTGCAGCTGAATGGCTTCTCCTCAATGTGAACTCGCTGGTGTGACAGTAAGTGGGATGACCCAGTGAATCCCTTCCCACAGTCGGAGCAGGTGAACAGCCTCTCCCCAGTATGAACTCGCTGGTGTGACAGTAGGTGGAATGACTGAGTGAATCCCTTCCCACACACGGAGCAGATGAATGGTCTCTCCCCGGTGTGAGTGCGTTGGTGCACAGTGAGTGCTGAAGAATGCCTGAACCTCTTCCCACAGGAGGTGCAGGTGAATGGCTTTTCCTCAGTGTGAATTCTCTGGTGAGACCAAAGGCCAGATGACTGAATGAATCCCTCCCCACAGACAGAACAGGTGAACGGTCACTCACCAGTGTGACTGCGCCGATGGTTTTCCAGCAGGGAAGGGTAACTGAATCCTTTCCCACAGTCCCCACATTTCCACGGTTTCTCCATGGTGCTGGTGTCCTTATGTTTCTCCAGGTTAAACGATCAGTTGAAGCCTCATCCACACACAGAACACGTGTACAGTTTCTCCTTGCTGTGAATGGTGTGATGTTTTTTAAGGCTGTGTAACTAGATAAAGCTCTTTCCACAGTCAACTCACTGAAACACTCTCACTCGGGTGTGCGTGTATCTTGGTGCTTTTTCAGTCACACTGATGTTTGAAATCTTCTCCTCCGGACAGAAGACAAACATTTCTCCTTCCACGTTCAAAGTCTGAGGATATTTAAGTCCAAGTGAATTGAGACTCTGTCTGATTATGATGTGATGTTTCTTCACCTCACCTGTAAAAGGAGTTTACAAAATTAATCACTGTCAGTCCAGGATAGAAATTTTGAACAGGCAATTCTAATTCTCTGGAACATTTCTTCCTCTCTTGTTCCCCAAATCAATAAATTCCTGTCCCACACACTCTCCCTCCTCCCTGGGCTGAAATCCAAACCCATCTCACCATTTCTTTTCTCCACTCCCAGTTTGCTCCTTCCCTCTCCTCTGTCTGGGTTCAGTTCTGATGTGGAGATGCCGGCATTGGACTGGAGTTTTAACAACACCAGGTTAAAGTCCAACAGGTTTATTTGGTAGCAAACACCTAATGGTAGCTAATGGTGTTTGCTACCAAATAAACCTGTTGGACTTTAACCTGGTGTTGTTAAAACTCTTACAGGGTTCAGTTCTCCAGCTCCTGTCTGCAGACTGACAATAAAACCAATGAGTCTTATTGGGGGTGTTGGGGCCTCCAGCGGGTGTTTGTGAATCCTCCCCGCCCACCTCCCAGGGTTTCCTTCCTTCCCAGAGATCAGAGTCCTCATTGATTTGAGGCCAAAGTGTAACCTCTTATTTATTGTCCCCCTCCTCCATCCTCTGATGTGAACCATCCTCCAGTGGCTGAGCCAGGATGGGGCCGTTAACCTGGGCCTGTTCCCGGGAGGGAGAAGCCCCGCAGCTGCAAACCAGGGAGCTGACAATGATTCTGAAGGGTTTGCGGATCCACAAAGTGTTTCCAAATCCTCCCAGCCACCGCCTAACGCTGACTCCGCTTCTCCGGGACAAACAAGCGCCAAGGACAGCAATGACACAGCGCATGCTCCACATCACAATGCCCGGGCACTGATTGACGGCAGCTCCGGGCCAATCAGAAGAGGGGGCGGGGTTGGAGGACCGTGTGGCAGCGGCTGGTCCTCCAACAATCGGAGTGAATGAGGGGCGGGGCTGGAGGACCGAACGGGAGCGGCTGGTCCTCCAACCAATCGGAGTGAATGAGGGGCGGGACTGGAGGACCAGCGGGAGTGGCTGGTCCTCCAACCAATCGGAGTGAATGAGGGGCGGGGCTGGGGGACCGAACGGGAGCGGCTGGTCCTCCAACCAATCGGAGTGAATGAGGGGCGGGGCTGGAGGACCGAGCGGGAGTGGCTGGTCCTCCAACCATTCGGAGTGAATGAGGGGCGGGTCCTGAAGCATGCGCAGTGCGGGTAATGGCGACGGACAAGCGGTTTTAACTCGGAAGCGAGATCAATACGAGGTAGAGGGCGGCGCGCGGGGAATGATAAATGTGGCGGGTGGGTGGAGAGGCTTCGTAAACATGTTGTTCAAACCCAAACCCCGGAAATGAACTTCCCGGTCCCCCCCTTTGTACCCAATGGAGCGGCAGCTTGTAGTGTTAGACCCGGGCTGACTGCCGCCATTGAGGCTGCATGTGGGAGGCCGGCAGGGATTGTGATCGGAGAGTGAAGCCCTGACGTCACAATGGAATGGGTGAGCGTGTGATGTCACAATGGAATGGGTGAGAGTGTGACGTCACAATGGAATGGGTGGGAGTGTCACATCACAATGGAATGGGTGAGGGTGTGATGTCACAATAGAATGGGTGAGGGTGTGATGTCACAATGGAATGGGTGAGGGTTTTCCCACGTCGGTGGTGACATTCACGAGGGGTCATAGGTTCAAGGTGAAGGGGGGGAGGTTTAACACGGATACCAGAAGGACATATTTTACACAGAGGGTGGTGGGGGCCTGGAATGCGCTGCCAGGCAAGGTAGTGGAGCGGACACACTGGGAACGTTTAAGACTTATCTAGATAGCCACATGAACGGAGTGGGAATGGAGGGATACAAAAGAATGGTCTAGTTTGGACCAGGGAGCGGCGTGGGCTTGGAGGGCTGAAGGGCCTGTTCCTGTGCTGCATTGTTCTTTGTTCTTTGGGGACAAGTGAATCACTCTGACTATAAAAAGTGTAAGAAAATACTGAAGAGGGAAATCAGGAGGACAAAAAGAGGGTCTGATATGGATCTGGCAGGTAAGATTAAAGAAAATTCCAAGAGGTTCTATAGCTATATTAAGAGTAAAAGGGTGGCGAGAGAGAGAATAGATCCCCTTAAAAATCAGTATGGCCATCTGTGTGGGTAGCCGCAGGAGATGGGTGAGATTTTTAATGAATACTTCACCTCTGTGTTTACTGCGGAGAGCACCATGGGTGCGAAAGAAATAAGGGAAACAAGTGGTGATGTCTTGGGCACACGCATGTTACTTGGGAGGAGGTATCTGCAGCCTTATAAAAGCAAATTACTGCGGATGCTGGAATCTGAAACCAAGAGAGAAAATGCTGGAAAATCTCAGCAGGTCTGGCAGCATCTGTAAGGAGAGAAAAGAGCTGATGTTTCTTGTCTAGATGACCCTTTGTCAAAGCTCTGAAACATCAGTTCTTTTCTCTCCATGCAGATGCTGCCAGACCTGCTGAGAATGGGGAGAGAGTGTGTGGGGTGGAGATTTACAGCTTTTGGGGAATGAGAGAGGAAAGAATGTTCCATAGAAATTGTCTGTTCTGAATTTCTATCCTGTACTGACACTGATGACTTTTGGAAACTCATTTTCCAGGATATTGAAAGAGGAATCACAGGCTGAAATCTCAAACGTCACGTCAAGACGTGACAGAGTCATATTCCTTGGGAGCTGAATATCATCGGACTTTGAATCCAGAAGGAGAAATGATTGTCCAGTCTGTCGATTTGAAAGGATTTGAAATGTCAGTGTGAGTGAAAAAGCATCAACACACTGCCACACTTGAGTGAGAGTGTTCCACTGCACTGACTAAAGAGCTTTAACCAGTTACACAGCCTGAATAAATATCACACCATTCACAGCGGGTAGAGACTGTAATCTTGTTCTGTGTGTGGACGAAGTTTCAACTAATTGTCCACTCAAGAGACAGGTAAGGACACCTGCACCATGGAGAAACCATGGAAATGTGCAGACTGTGGGAAGGGATACAGATCCCCATCAGAGCTGGAAACTCATCGGCGCAGCCACACTGGGGAGAGACCATTCATCTGCTCTCACTGTCGGGAGGGATTTAATCAGTTATCCCACCTGCAGTCACACCAGCGCGTTCACACTGAGGAGAGGCCATTCACCTGCTCGCAGTGTGGGAAGGGATTCATTCAGTTATCCAGCCTGCAGACACACCAGCAAGTTCACACTGGAGAGAGGCCATTTACCTGCTCTCAGTGTGGGAAGGGATTCACTCGGTCATTCCACCTGCAGAGACACCAGCGAGTTCACACTGGGGAGAGGCCATTCACCTGCTCTCAGTGTGGGAAGAGATTCACTCGGTCATCCCACCTGCAGAGACACCAGCGAGTTCACACTGGGGAGAGGCCATTCACCTGTTTTCAGTGTGGGAAGGGATTCACTCAGTCATCCAACCTGCGGACACACGAACGAGTTCACACTGGGGAGAGACCGTTCACCTGCTCTCAGTGTGGGCAAGAATTCACTCAGTTAGCCGACCTGCAGAGACACCAGCTACGTCACACAGGGGAGAGGCCGTTCACCTGCTCTCAGTGTGGGAAGGGATTCACTCAGTCATCCCACCTGCGGATACACCAGCGAGTTCACACTGGGGAGAAACCATTCACCTGCTCTCAGTGTGGGAAGGGATTCACTCAGTCATCTGACCTGCGGACACACCAGCGAGTTCACACAGGAGAGAGGCCGTTCACCTGCTCTCAGTGTGGGGAGGGATTCACTCGGTCAACCCACCTGCAGACACACCAGCGAGTTCACACTGCGGAGAAACCATTCATCTGCTCTCATTGTGGGAAGGGATTCACAAACTCATCTGACCTGCTGACACACCAGCGAGTTCACACAGGGGAGAGGCCGTTCACCTGCTCTCAGTGTGGGAAGGGATTCACTCGGTCAACCCACCTGCGGACACACCAGCGAGTTCACACTGGGGAGAGGCCATTCACCTGCCCTCAGTGTGGGAAGGGATTCACTCAGTCATCTGACCTGCGGATACACCAGCGAGTTCACACTGGCGAGAGACCATTCACCTGCTCTGTATGTGGGAAGGGATTCAGAGTTTCATCCCACCTGCTGAGACACCAACAAGTTCACGAGTGATTCCAGGGGTTGGATTCTGCTGTTATTGTTTCTGCTCTCAGTTACATCCAGGACTGCATTTTGTTCATTCTCACAGTTGGTCAATGGGGAGGGTCAGAGGGTTTCTTTCTGCTGGACTGGCCGGTCTCAGCCTCCAGTGGGCTGATGCTCTTTGAGTCTTTTTGTGAATACCTGGTTTCAAATGTCACAAGGATCACAGAGTGACAGGGTGTTAGGAGGTTTCGAGATATTTAGTCAGAAGAAAACAGAGGTTGGCAGTGCAAAGGTACATTTCTGAATGGAGGGCTGTGACAAGTGACATTCCTCAGGGATCAGTGCTGGGACTTTTGCTGTTTGTAATATATATAAATGATTTGGAGGAAAATGTAACTGGTTTGATTGGTAAGTTTGTGGACAACACAAAGGTTGGTGGAATTGCAGATAGCGATGGGGTCCGACAGAGGATACAGCAGGATATAGATCAGTTGGAGACTTGGGCGGAGAGACGGCAGATGAAGTTGAATCCAGACAATTGTGAGATAATGATGGGAAATATACAGTAAATGGCAGAACCCTTAAGAGTATTCATAGGCAGAGGGATGTGGGTGTACAGGTACACAGGTCATTAAAAGTGGCAACGCAGGTGGAGAAGGTAGTCAAGAAGGCACACGGCATGCTTGCCTTCATCAGCCGGGACATTGAGTTTAAAAATTGGCAAGTCATGTTGCAACTTTATAGAACCTTAGTTAAACCGCACTTGGAATCTCGTGTTCAATTCTGGTCACCACTGTACCAGAAGGATGTGGAGGCTTTGGAGAGGGTACGGAAAATATGTATCAGGATGTTGCCTGGTATGGAGGGCATTAGCTATGAGGAGAGGTTGAAGAAACTTGGTTGGTTCTCAGTGGAACGAAGGAGGTTGAGGGGGGCGACCTGATAGAAGTCTACAAGATTATGAGGGTCATGGACAGAGTGGATAATCAGAAGCTTTTTCCCAGGGTGGAAGAGTCAGTTACTAGGGGCATAGGTTTAAGGTGCGAGGGGCAAGGTTTAAAGGAGATGTACAAGGCAGGTTTTTTACACAGAGGGTGGTGGGTGCCTGGAACTCGTTGCCGGGGACGGTAGTTGAAGAAGATACGACAGTGACTTTTAAGATGTGTCTTGACAAATATATGAATAGCATAGGAACAGAGGGATATGTTCCCGGAAAGGTCGGGGATTTTAGTTCAGACGGGCAGCATGGTTGCTGCAGGCTTGGAGGGCCAAAGGGCTTGTTTCTGTGCTGTAATTTTCTTTGTTCTTCATTCTGTTTGGAACACCCCAATTTCCTTTTTAATTGTTTATTGTCTCTACTTCCTCCACCCTCGTAGGCAGCGAGTTTCAGGTCATTACCATTCGCTGCATCAGAATATTCTTCCTCACATCTCCCCCACTACCCCCACCCCCGGCCCGGTCCCCTTGCATCTTTGACCCAAAACAAGAAATCTGTGTCCCCCCTCGTCCTTGTCCCTTCAGCTAATGGGAACAGCTTTTCTTTGTCCACCTTATCTAAACCTGTCAGAA
This sequence comes from Mustelus asterias, assembly GCF_964213995.1. Taxonomy (NCBI): domain Eukaryota; kingdom Metazoa; phylum Chordata; class Chondrichthyes; order Carcharhiniformes; family Triakidae; genus Mustelus; species Mustelus asterias. The sequence continues at coordinate 502,185 of NW_027590160.1, forward strand.
TCTTGTCCACTTCTATCAAATCTCCCCTCAACCTCCTTTGCTCCAAGGAGAACAACCCCAGCCTGACATTGACAATAAAGAACAAACTAACAGAATATGTTACTGTCTGAAATCAAATGGGAATGTTTAATTTCTGTTTTAAAGATATTGTGGATATATTGTCCTGGACAATAAAGGAATTGGAATAACTCACCTTGGGTGTGGTTGAATGGAATATATCAATCTGATATCCACCAACAGTCCAGTGAAAGTCTGAAAAATGTACAAAGAACAATACAGCACAGGAACAGGCCCTTCGGCCCTCCAAGCCTGCACTGATCACGTCTTCCTAACTGGACCATCCGTTTGTATCCCTCTATTCCCAGTCTGTTCATGTGGCTATCTCAATAAGTCTTAAATGATCCTAGCGTGTCTGCCTCAACCACCTTGCTTGGTAGTGCATTCCAGGCCCCCACCACCCTCTGTGTAAAATACGTCCCCCGCATATCTGTATTGAACCTTGCCCCCCTTACTTTGAACTTGTGACCCCTTGTGTTTGTCATTTCTGACCTGGGAAAAAGCTTCCAACTGTTCACCCTATCTATGCCCTTCATAATTTTATAAACTTCTATAAGGTCGCCCCCTCAACTTCCGTCTTTCCAGGGAGAACAACCCTAGTTTACTCAATCTCTCCTCATAGCTAATACCCTCCATATTTGGCAACATCCTGGTAAACCTTTTCTGCACTCTCTCCAAAGCCTCCACATCCTTCTGGTAGTGCGGCGACCAGAACTGGACACAGTATTCCAAATGTGGCCTAACCAACGTTCTATGTAACTGCAACATCATATGCCAACTTTTATACTCTATGCCCCATCCAATAAAAGCAAGCATGCCATATGCCTTCTTCGCCCCCCCTTTCCACCTGTGTTGCCACCTTTATGGTTCTGTGGACTTGCGCACCCAGATCCCTCTGCGTGTCTCTGCTCCTGATGGTTCTGCCATTTATTGTATAGCTCCCCCCTGCATTAGATCTACCAAAATGCATCACTTCGCATTCATCTGGAACTCCCACCTACCTGATGAAGGGGCAGCCTGTCCCGAAAGCGAGTGGCTTTTGCTACCAATTAAACCTGTTGGACTTTAACCTGGTGTTGTTAGACTTCTTACTGTGTTTCCCCCAGTCCAACACCGGCATCTCCACATCTTAAATTCCATCTGCCATTTCTCTGCCCAATTTTCCAGCCTATCTATATCCTGCTGTATTCTCTGACAGTGTTCATCACTATCCGCAACTCCAGCAATCTTTGTGTCGTCCGCAGACTTGCTAATCAGCCCAGCGACATCTTCCAAATCATTTATATATATCACAACAGCAGAGGTCCCGGTACAGAGCCCTGCGGAACACCTGAGTCATGATGTGGAGATGCCGGTGTTGGACTGGGGTAAACACAGTAAGAAGTTTAACAACACCAGGTTAAAGTCCAACAGGTTTATTTGGTAGCAAATGCCATTAGCTTTCGGAGCGCTGCTCCTTTCGACCACCTGCTCCATCTGACGAAGGAGCAGCGAACAAAGAACAATACAGCACAGGAACAGGCCCTTCGGCCCTCCAAGCCCACGCCGCTCCCTGGTCCAAACTAGACCATTCTTTTGTATCCCTCCATTCCCACTCCGTTCATGTGGCTATCTAGATAAGTCTAAACGTTCCCCGTGTGTCCGCCTCCACCACCTTGCCCGGCAGCGCATTCCAGGCCCCCACCACCCTCTGTGTAAAATATGTCCCTCTGATATCCGTGTTAAACCTCCCCCTCCTCACCTTGAACCTATGACCCCTCGTGAACGTCACCACCGATCTGGGAAAAAGCTTCCCACCGTTCACCCTATCTATGCCTTTCATAATTTTATACACCTCTATTAGGTCACCCCTCATCCTCCGTCTTTCCAGTGAGAACAACCCCAGTTTACCCAATCTCTCCTCATAACTAAGCCCTTCCATACCAGGCAACATCCTGGTAAACCTCCTCTGCACTCTCTCTAAAGCCTCCACGTCCTTCTGGTAGTGTGGCGACCAGAACTGGGCGCAGTATTCCAATGCAGCCGAACCAACTTTCTATACAACCGCAACATCAGACCCCAACTTTTATACTCTATGCCCCGTCCTATAAAGGCAAGCATGCCATATGCCTTATTCACTACCTTCTCCACCTGTGACGTCACCTTCAAGGATCTGTGGACTTGCACACCCAGGTCCCTCTGCGTATCTACACCGTTTATGGTTCTGCCATTTATCGTATTGCTCCCCCCTACGTTAGTTCTACCAAAATGCATCACTTCGCATTTATCAGGATTGAACTCCATCTGCCATTTCTTTGCCCAAATTTCCAGCCTATCTATATCCTTCTGTAGCCTCTGACAATGTTCCTCACTGTCTGCGCTCCGAAAGCGAATGGCATTTGCTACCAAATCAACCTGTTGGACTTTAACCTGGTGTTGTTAAAACTCTTACTGTGAACACCCTAGTCACAGACCTCCAATCAGAAAAAGCCCCCTCCACTGCTACCCTCTGTCTTCTGTGGCGAAGCCAGTTCTGTACCCATCTAGCTAGTTCACCTTTGATCCCGTGAGATTTAACCTTTTGCACCAGCCTGCCATGAGGGACCTTGTCAAATGCTTTACTAAAATCCATGTAGACGACATCCACGGCCCTTCCCTCGTCAATAATTTTTGTTACCTCCTCAAAAAACTCAACCAAATTTCCCTCGTACAAAACCATGTTGTCTATCGCTAATGAGATTATTCAGTTCTAAATGTGTATAGATCCTATCTCTAAGAATCTTCTCCAACAATTTCCCTACCACGGACGTCAAGCTCACTGGCCTATAATTGCCCGGGTTATCCTTGCTACCCTTCTTAAATAACGGGATCACATTTGCTATCCTCCAATCCTCTGGGACCTCACCTGTGTCCAATGAAGAAACAAAGATTTCTGTCAGAGGCCCAGCAATTTCATCTCTTGTCTCTCTCAGTAACTGGAAGTCCCTTCTTCACAGCACTGTGGGTGTACGTACACCTTAGGCATTGCAGCAGTTCAAGAAGGCACCCTTGGGGTTGACCATGGCCAAGGCAGCGACATACAGCCACATATTCTGTTATAATTGAAGGACTGCAGATTGAATGTGAGGCATTGTGGGACTGGAGTATCTTGACCATATTCCTGTGACTGCCCGGAAACTCATGTGTCTATTTTAGTTTATAATTGAGGATTTCTGGGAATAAGTTAAATGCGGAAATATTAAGTATAGCCTGGAGGAATTTGGAATAACTGAGAATTTTATCCCCAGATAAAGAACAAAGATTTTGCTGGTGTTTGGGTGTAACGTGTTTGGGATTTTAAATCAACAAAGATGTTGCCTCTAAAATCAGTCCTTGGAAGTTGGCTTAAAAAAGGTTAAGTTATAATGAAGAATCTTGTATCTTATTTTAATCAAGGAGTTGTGAGCTTGTAGTGCTCTGTCGCTTTAAGAAGCTATAGCTGCGAGAGAGAATGCTGAGGATTCATTGTTTGAAATTTACGAGCTGTGAGAATCTGTGTGTTTTGTCTGTTTTATGTGGATGTTTGTAGATGTGTTTTATCATTGTTTTGGGCTACATTTGTTAAGGTTTATCTTTCTGGAGAATTAACCTTACCTTGAGTCTTTAATTGAAGGCATTTTTGGGAGTTTAAAAACAGGATCACAAGAACGCTTAAGTAATTAATTTTGGTTATTGTTGTTGTAAAGCACATGCTAAGTTTCTCTGTTTGTGCGTGGATGATATTTGTGGGTTGAACGCTTCAAGCTTTGAGGTTTTCTGTCTGTGATTTAAATCAAACAGATTTTTAAAAAAGGAAGTGTGATGAATAAAACTTTTGTTGTTCAGAAGTTATGAACCTGGAGCCATATTTACTGTCCAGAGACAGGATTCCAGGATATTTTACTAAACATGTGGGAATTTTAATCCGGATACAATTCACCCATGTGAGAATGAGAGTTTTAATTTGTAATGGTTATTTAAAATTTAACACATGTGAAATGATTCTGACCAATCCTGTGTTGGATTGATCTTGGGTTAAACTTCCTGTCAGGTCCAAAGATTTATTCCTGACGCAAGTAACACAAAGAAAAGGAAAATTCTGGAATTGGATACTGAAGAAAAGAGTTTACAAAGAGAGATTATGAAATAGAAATGTTCCCAGATCATGTGGTCATTAGATTAAAACAAAGGAAGAGTGCTGACGTCCATGAGAACTTTTAATCCACCCCATTTCTAACTAAGGGAGTCTAAGTACAAAGAAAGCCCAAGAAAGACCCCCCCAAGGGGGGTCTGGAAAGCATCATGATGGGGGCACCTGTCCATGAGATGATCACAAAGCCCCATAATGCCCAGATACTAATTTTATTGAACCTATGATGTATGTAATCTATCACCATTCTGATTGGATTGTGTCCAGCCGGGATGGGCTGAGTAACTGGATAAGAATTGATGATATTCTGTGTTGGGTGGAGTTGCACATGGTCAGCCCCTGTGGCTTCTCCCCACTGGCATAACTCAATAAACTGTTTGTCGATTGAATCAGGCACAACACACTGGGAAGAGATACAAAGTGCCCTCTCCACTGGAAGCTCATCGGCACAGCCACACTGGGGAGAGGCCGTTCACCTGCTGGGTCTGTGCGAAGGGATTCACTGATTCATCCACTCTGCAGAGACACCAGCAAGTTCACACTGGTGAGAGTGCATTCACCTGCTGTCAGTGTTGGAAGGGATTTACTCGGATATCAAACCTGCAGACACACCAGTGAGATCACACAGGGGAGAGACCATACAGCTGCTTTCAGTGTGGGAAGGGATTTACTCGGATATGAAGCCTGCAGACACACCAGTGAGATCACACTGGGGAGAGACCATACAGCTGCTTTCAGTGTGGGAAGGGATTCAGTAAGTCATCCAACCGACAGAAACACCAGCGAGTTCACACTGGGGAGAGGCCATTCACCTGTTCTCAGTGTGGGAAGGGACTTTGTAATTCATCCACCCTGCTGAGACACCAGCGAGTTCACAAGTGAATATGGGCATTAGAGTCTGCTGTTATTGTTTCTGCTCTCAATTACATCCAGGACTGCATTTTGTTCATTCTCACAGTTGGTCAATGGGGAGGGTCGGGGGGTTTCTTTCTGCTGGACTGGCCGGTCTCATGACTTTGCCTCCAGTGGGCTGATGCTCTTTGAGTCTTGTTGCAAATACCTGATTTCAAATTTCACAAGAATGACAGAGTGACCGGGTGTGAGGAAGTTCAGAGATATTTAGTCAGCATTTATTTTTGAAACGCCCCAAATGCCCATCCAATTTCCTTTGTAATTGTTTATTGTCTCCACTTCCTCCACCCTCGCAGGCAGCGAGTTCCAGGTCATTACCATTCGCTGCATCAAAATAATCCCATCATAATCACACCTCCCCCAATTATCAACCTTGCCCTGCCGTATGGCCCTATCCCTCTCCATTGCAATAATGAAAGACACCGAATTGTGGTCACTATCTCCAAAGTGCTCTCCCACAAACAAACCGAACACTTGGTACTGGGTAATGAAACGGGCCAAGTCCAATGTGGCCCCACCTCTTGTCGGCCTATCCACATATTGTGTCAGGAAACCCTCCTGCACACACTGTACAAAAACTGCCCCATCTGAACAATTTGACCTATAAAAGGTTCCAATCAATATTTGGAAAGTTAAAGTCACCCATGACAACTACCTTGTGACTTCCACACCTATCCATAATCTGCTTTGCAATTTCTTCCTCCACATCTCTATTACTATTTGGGGGCCGATAGAGAACTCCGAACAACGTGACCGCTCCTTTCCTATTTCTAACTTCAGCCCATATTACCTCAGTAGGCAGATTCCCCTCGAACTGCCTTTCTGCAGATGTTAAACTATCCTTGATTAACAATGCTACTCCTCCACCTCTTTTACCACCTTCCCTACTCTTACTGAAACATCTATCCCCCGGAACTTCCAACAACCATTCCTGTCCCTGTTCTAACCATGTCTCCGTAATGGCCACAACATCGTAGTCCCAAGTACCAATCCACACTCCAAGTTCACCTGCCTTATTCCAGATGCTCCTTGCATTGAAGTAGACACACTTCAACCCACCTTCCTGTCTGCCGGTACACTCCTGCGACCTTGATACCCTCCTCAGTACCTCACAACACTCAACACTGGCTCCTGGACTACAGCTTGTTTTCCCATTCCCATTTCAAAGTTTATTTTTAGAAAGGTAAAATTATGAATAACACTGATGACTTTCACTCACTCAATTGGGTGACCACCCCAAGTAGAAATGTGAATCTTCCTTGGGGTCCTGAACCAAAGGTAATTTCCCAAAATCCTGCCCCAGGGGCACTCAGTACCTCCACAACTAGAGTCCAACCTGCAAAGCCCAAGATCACTCACAAATCCCACTGAGCATTCTGACACAGCTCTCAGCTACAATACAGGTATAAATGTTATACTGTTAGTCAGAGCACAGAACATTGTTCAAAAATTCCTATCTTGCCTATGTAGGTTTATAATTAAAACTTCACCCAAAGACTTGTCTGTAATCTAGAAACTGTTTGTTCCTCAAACAAGTAAACAACCTTGCTGATATTAGAACCTTGATGTGGAGCATTTGATTAACATGTGATTTTACTCTAATGCAGGGGTGTTACATCTATCACCCCTTTTACTCAATCTATTCATTCACTCTGGCATTTTCCCCCTTTTCCTCATTGGCTTAGCCCAAGGTAGCCAACTTCCATTCCCTTTACAATCTCCTTCTCACAACTAATTTTTAGATATATTTGAAGTGGTATAATTGGATATAAAAGCAGTGATAACATATAATTGCTGTATAAATTGCATAGATTCAAAAAGATTCTCAAGCTGTCCCTTAACCTGCTCCATCTTGTAATAATTCTTATTCAGTATTATTTCTCCCTCGCCTTTATTTGTCCCAGTCCAAAATTCCATTTACTTTAATTTGTTCTTACAGTCAGTTTCTCTGGAGTTTGTGTCAGTGCCTTGATCATTTCAAAATGATTTCTTACTCTTCAGGTCATATTAACCATTTCATGTCACGCTGTTAGTCAAGCAGCTGAGAAAGTCCCATTTGAATCATAGAATCATTACAGTGCAGAAGGAGGCCATTTGGCCCATCGTGTCTGCACCGACCACAATCCCATCCAGGCCCTATCCCCAAAACCCCATTTATTTACCCTGCTAGTCCGCCTGACGCTAAGAAGCAATTTACGATGGCCAATCAACCTAACCTGCATGTCTTTGGAGTGTGGGAGGAAACCGGAGCACCTGGAGGAAACCCACGCAGATACGGAGAGATTGTGCAAACTCCACACAGACAGTGACCCGAGGCCAGAATTGAACCCGGGTCCTTGGGCGCTATGACGAAGCACTGCTAACCATTGTGCCACCGTGCCACACTTCATTCTTCAATACAGCTGCACTGTGCACTCTCGCATATTAGTTCATTCACAACTTACAAACCAATTCTGCAATCTCACATCAGTGTTCCAATTCCTTCTTTAATTCTCTGTTGGAGTCTCACATTCATAAGCCATCTTCACACATTTCCCTCCATGTTAAATGTTGTCTCTCATGTTGTTGTTATTAACCAGACATGTACTTTGTCTTGCTTGTTGTTATCTCTCTGTCCTCTCCCACAAATCCTTGTTGTGTATTTGTGAAAGGTTTATCAGGTCTATAGCGATGGTGCTGGGTATTTTACCAATCATCATCCTGAATTCCACTCTCAAAGGATGCACCATCCAATAATTCTGCTGGAAACTTCAAAAGAAAGTCAAAAGCCGGGGTCAAAGGGGTTTTCCATCTCAACGTATTTGCTTATTTCCCCCTGTACAATCCCAACGTCTCAGATGGCGGCCAGATTATAAAATTCAGTTCTCTCAAATAGTTCATGGACAAAGAAACAAACAAGGGGTGGCACGGTGGCTTGCACTGCTGCCTCACAGCACCAGGGATCTGGGTTTGATTCCCGGCTTGGGTCACTGTCTGTGCGGAGTTTGCACATTTTCCCCGTGTCTGCGTGGGTTTCCTCCGGGTACTCCGGTTTCCTCCCACAGACTGAAAGACGTGCTGGTTAGGAGCATTGTCCCAAACAGGCGCCGGAATGTGGTGACTCGGGGAATTTCACAGTGACGTCATTGCAATAAGCCTTACTTGTGACACTAATAAATAAACTTTAAATATCTCCAAGAAAAAGCTGTCACCTCATTTACCTCGTCTATACTTCCCCTTTACCAGAATGTTCCATACCCGAATGTATGCATTCCTTTAAACTGCACTTTCCGGAGTTCTGGAGAATCTTTTAAAACATGAAATATACTCATAATATCTTTAAAAAGAAACCGAACATTTCACAGTAACTTCATTGCAGTGTTAATGCAAGTCTAGTTGTGACACTAATAAATAAACTTTAAAAACTTTAAGAATATTTGAAGTCAAAGTTTATTCATTAGTCACAAGTAGGCTTACATTCACACTGCAATGAAGTTACTGCGAAAATCCCTTAGTCGCCACACTCCGGCGCCTGCTCTGGCACACTGCGGGAGAATTTAGCCTAGCCAATGCACCTAACTAGCACGTCTTTTTGACTGTGGGAGGAAACTGGAGCCCCCGGAGGAAATCCACGCAGACACAGGGAGAACGTGCAGACTCCGCCCAGACAGTGACCCAAGTCAGGAATCGAACCGGGTCCCTGGCCTATTTGCTACCAAATAAACCTGTTGGACTTTAACCTGGTGTTGTGAGACTTCTTACTGTGAGACAGCCATGAGAACCATTGTGCCACAGTGCTGCCCCAAATTTGTGTTTGATTCCAGGCATTATCAACTTTGTTCTTTCCCTTAAACAACAGGTGATTTCCATTTTCAATGCTTGAAATAGCAACTCACATCAGATGTTTATCAATTCCAGTATCCTAAGCAGGCTTGGTGGTTTTCTGAAAAGTAAAGTCTTTTATTCTCTGCTTTAATTCTCAAAACTGTTGACTTCACTCAGAGCTGGAAACCATCATCACCTGTTTAAAAAACACAAACAATCCATCTGGCTCTGGCCAAGATCTCAGTGAGTTAATATGTCCAAGTATAGGTTACATTAAAAAACAAAGGCTGTGTGGAGATTTATAACAATCAACTGTCTGCTGAAAGTGTTAACTTCTCTGTGGAACCGAGAGAGGCGGGGAGTGGGCAGAGGAAACTTGGCAATTGCATCAACTTACATAATTTAAAAAACTTCTCTCGTGTTATTTTCTTCAATTTTGTTCCAATTTCATCTCTTTTATCTATCCTTTTTTGAACACCAATTTCAACTTTCAATATTTTCCACTTAATCAAAGTTGAAAGAAATACTTTGTGAAATATGTTGTTAACCGAATCTCAACAATTTTAACTCAGATGTTTTGGAAAGTTGGAACTGGTTTGCTGCCAAACTGCAGCCTGATCTTTGTGTTTTGGGAGCAAATTGGCCTTCACAATTCCAACCTTGAACAACTTAATTTCAAACCCAAATACATTCCTTTCACATTTTAGTACAGTCTGAATTTATTTCAAACAGAAACACACGGCAGTTCAAATTAAATTAATTTTTATTCCCTTTCCAAACTAATTCTTCGAATCTGTGATGCTTTCAAACAACACCCTGCTTCAACAATTATGACTCAAATGTACAGCATTCCTTCAACTGGGCAAACCAACTTGGAGTAAGCGTTGTGGATCATGATGGTGCAGAAGCCATGGCTAACCTCACACACCTGCATTCCCTTATCACACAGGAGAGGCAGAGGAGAGGGAGGAGTGCTTTCAGTGATTCTTTTTTGGAGAAAACAACTACATCTGCTCGCTGGTGACTGATTTGTGTCTCAGGTTGTTTGATGTTAGCTAAACACAGGGAGTGGTCTGCTTCAGGGGAGGTGTCACTTTGTGGCTGAATTAACTTCCTCAAAGTCCCCACGGCATTTTCTAACCCTTCACGTGATTTGATATTTTCTGACTGTAAATCAACATCTTGTTCCAGAGTTTGGCCGAACAGCAGTAGATTTTTCTGAGCTCCACTCACCCTATCATCTGCCCCCTGTTCCCAATGTAACTGATTGTCCAGGTCAGACGTGCTCTCCTGCCAGCAATCAGCTCCATTCTGCAGCTTATCCACCAGTTCCCTCAACTCTTTATATTTTGTACTCAGCTGTGAGGCACAGGTTTCCAATGTAACTGGAAATTAATTTATTCTGGACTTTTTCCAACTCGCTATTTCCTTTCTGAATCTCTTTAGAAAACCTATCAAGGACCCGCTCGTAATCTCCGTCACATTCTTCTCCACCTCCCAGGGTATCTTTTGCTCCTGATGCCCTTGACTCCGTTGTCAAACTGTCAGTCACATTGTAGCAGATGCCAAAGCCATTGTTGTATTTGTTTTTTTGAGGCAGCAGTGCTCACCACTGTGCCACTGGGTGGAATGCTGGCCCAGTGGAGAGATACATAGAAACTAGAAGCAGGAGTAGGCCATTCGGCCCCTTGAGCCTGCTCCACCATTCATCTTGATCATGGCTGATCATTGAATTCAATTTCCTGATTCGCCCCTTCCTTCCATATCCCTTGATCCCTTTAGCCCCAAGAGTATATCTCATATCTTCTTGAAATCAGGCAATGTTTTGGCCTCAACTATCGGGTGACATGGTGGCACAGTGGTTAGCACTGCTACCTCACAGCGTCAGGCATTTAATTCCAGCCTTGGGTGAGTGTCTGTGTGGAGTTTGCATGTTCTCCCTGTGTCTGCGTGGGCTTCCTCCGGGTGCTCCAGTTTCCACCCACAGACCAAAGATGCCCAGATTCAGTGGATTTGCAATGTTGAATTCCCTCTTCGTCTCCCAAGCTGTGTGGGTTAGATAGGTTAGCCATGGTAAATGTGTGAGATTACAGGGATAGGGCAGGGGAAAGGGCCTGGTGCTCTGTTAGAGAGATGCTGCAGACTCGATGGTCCGAATGGTCCCTTCTGTACTGGAGGGATTCTATGATTCAATGAACACAGGAATGGTCTGAATCATTTCACATGTCCCAAATTTTAAATCACCATTACAATTAAAACTCTCTCATACTCACATGTGTGAGTTTGAATCCGGATTAAAATTCCCACAAGTTTAGCAAAGTATCCTGGAATCATGTCTCTGGCCAGTAAATGTGGCTCCAGGTTCACAACTTTTGTGAAAAAAAGCTTTATTAATTACACGTCCTTTATTTAAATCTGTTTGATTTAAATCACAGACAGAAAACCTGAAAGCTTGAAGCATTCAACCCACAAATATCATCCATACACAAGCAGAGAAACTTAGCATGTGCTTTACAACAATAACTGAAATTAATTCCTGAAGCGTTCTTGTGGTTCTGTTTCTAAACTTCGAGAAATGCCTTTAATTAAAGACTCAAGGTAAGGTTAATTCCCCAGAAAGATAAACCTTAACAAATGTAGCCCAAAACAATGATAAAACATATCTACAAACATCCACATAAAACAAATGAAACATGCAGGTTCTCACAGCTCGTAAATTTCAAACAATGAATCCTCAGCATTCTCTCTCGCAGCTATAGCTTCTTAAAGCGACAGAGCACCACAAACGTTTCACAATATACATTAATGATTTGGAAGGTGGAACTGAAGACACTGTTGCTAAGTTTGCAGGTGATACAAAGATATGTAGAGGGACAGGTAGTATTGAGGGAGCAGGGGGGCTGCAGAAGGACTTTGATGGGCTAGGAGAGTGGGCAAAGAAGTGGCAGATGGAATACAATGTGGAAAAGTGTGAGGTTATGCACTTGGGTAGGAGGAATGGAGGCATCGACTATTTTCTAAATGGGGAAATGCTTCGGAAATCAGAAGCACAAAGGGACTTGGGAGTCATTGTTCAAGATTCTCTTAAGGCTAACGTGCAGGTTTAGTTGGCAGTTAGGAAGGCAAATGCAATGTTAGCATTCATGTCAAGAGGGCTAGAATACAACAGCAGCGATGTACTTCTGAGGCTGTATAAGGCTCTGGTCAGACCCCATTTGGAGTATTGTGAGCAGTTTTGAGCCCCACATCTAAGGAACGATATGCTGGTCTTGGAAAGGGTCTGGAGGAGGTTCACAAGAATGATTTCTGGAATGAAGAGCTTGTCGTATGAAGAATGGTTGAGGACTCTGGGTCTGTACTCATTGGAGTTTAGAAGGATGAGTGGGGATCTTATTGAAACTTAGTCGGAAAAACTAGAACTAGAGGGCACAACCTGAGGCTAAAGGGATGATCCTTTCAAACAGAGATGAGGAGGAATTTCTTCAGCCAGAGAGTGGTGAATCTGTGGAACTCTTTGCCGCAGAAGGCTGTGAAGGTCAGTTCATTGAGTGTCTGTAAGACAGAGATAGATAGGTTCTTGATTAATAAGGGGATCAGGGGTTATGGGGAAAAGGCAGGAGAATGGGGATGAGAGAAATATCAGCCATGATTGAATCGCGGAGAAGACTCGATGGGCCGAGTGGCCTAATTTTGCTCCTATGTCTTATGGTCTAAGCTCACAACTCCTTGATTAAAATAAGATACAAGAGCCTTAATTCCCCTTCATTATAACTTAAACTTTTTTTAGCCAACTTCCAAAGCCTGATTTTATAGGAAACATCTAGTCTTTGTTGATTTAAAATCCCAAACATGTTGCCAGCTGCAAAATCTTTGTTCTTTATCTGGGGTTGAGGTGACAACACGATAAAATTCTCACAGTTCTTCCAAATTCCTCCAGGCTCTGCTTAAAATTTACACATTTAACTGGTTCCCATAAATCCTCAATCAAAAACTAAAATAGACACATGAGTTTCCAGGTGATTGACAAACAAATGAACTGTCTGCTGAAAGGGTTAACTTTTCTACAGAACCTAGAGAGGTGGGGAGTGAGCAGAAAAAACTTGGCACACAATTACTTCACTTTACATATGATGGGGGTTTTTCTCGGAGGCTAAGTATTGAGCTGAACCCGGCTAATACAAAGATTTGCAAAAGACAGTATACTGGTTAAAGGCATTACTTATTGACCAACACGTGCTGGGAGAAAGGCAGCTGGGCAGTCCAACTACTTTCTAAAGTTACAATACATTGGCCGTGTCGTTATACTATTTTGAAAGTTCATTTCACCCGCCCACTCTGTCACCCTAACTGGATGCTCCAATCGTGTTCGTGCACAATATTTACCTTGGCCAATAACATCCTATCTTCTGGCAGAATGGGAATTCATTGGTCTGTAGAATCTGAAAGTTCCTGCCCACTGTTACTTTGCAACTTTCACTTACATAGGTCCACAGGGTTCAAAGGTTGCTTTCTAACTGACTCTCAGCAACTTCTATTACATAGGTTATATGGTTCAAAATTTCCTTTCCACTGTCTGCTGAGCCATCCCTTATCAGTAAAAAATGAATAAGTCTATACATTCTAGTGTCTGGGAAGCGTTTACTTTTATAACTCATACTGATAAAAACTGTGCTCTGTGGCTTCACTGTTCTGACAGAGTGTGGCCTGTCTCACACAGCTTTTATCCCATTATGCTTTCGGGCAGTCTGCAGTTTGGCCAAGGTGTACATTTTAGTCCAAAAAGTACATGTTTAAATTCTCTAAAAGTGGATATATGTATCTCTATGCAGACAGTACCTTTGTATAATATAAATAAGGCACGTTGTGGTCCTTATTCTATGTTAGTCTAAGTCAGTCCACCCTGTTTCAATAGCTTTTATTAGTTTTTAATCTCAAGGTATTCTGAACCCCTCTAACAAAATAACTTTAAAAAACTTAAAGTTTATAATTAATCTCAAGTAAGCTTACATTAACACTGCAATGGAGTTATTGTAAAAAATCCCCTCTCTAACAACAAAAGAAACTTGATTTTAAACTTCATCTATGAATTTTTTTGTTATATTCCTCAACCTATTTTCATTTGATCAGTTTTTGTTAGGGATGGGTAATTTCTGTTCTTTATAAACTGGTTCACTCATTTTGTTAATTCTACATGGGCTCGGAGAATCAGGACCCAGACTTCATCATCCTTATCCTTTTTCTCCTTTTGTCACCACTTTCTCTCTGTTTTGCGGGAGGATCGTGGGGATTCCAATCAGACCAAATCATTTATTATAAAAGTAAAACAAAAACAGAAAATGCTGGAAAATCCCAGCAGATCTGACAGCATCTGTAGGGAGAGAATAGAGCCAACGTTTCAAGTCTGGATGACCCTTTATCAGAGCTCCTATGAAGTGTCATCCAGACTCAAAATGTTGGCTCTATTCTCAAATCATTTTATCGATAAGTTTCTTGCTCTTAGTTTCCAAAAGACAGGTAAGAAATCTGTCTGGTGCCACTCGAGCTCTGAATTTTTCACTGGCCATGCTTGGGTAAGATTATAACCATTAGAATCCACTCTTAGAGATCCACTTTTCAGTCCAGTGCTACTTGGAGTGTACCGTCACTTCACCAATTACCGGGTCACAAGACCTTCACAGTTCTTATCACAAATTTATGATAAAATAATTTAATGCCTGAGAACGCTTCTTAATCTACTACCTACCACCGTTTGTTGATTGGTCAGACCCCCTTTTTACAGATTTGGATATCTCAGCCACTGAATATCAGCTGGTTATTCATAGATTCATAGAATCCTACAGTGCAGAGGAGGCCATTTGGCCCATCGAGTCTGCACCGATCACAATCACGCCCAGGCCCTATCCCCGATGTATTTACCCTCGCTAGTCCCCCTGACACTAAGGGGCAATTTAGCATGGCCAATCCACCTAACCCACACATCTTTGGACTTTGGGAGGAAACCGGGGCACCCGGAGGAAATGGGGACAGGGGGAGAATGTGCAGACTCCACACAGACGGTGACCCAAGCCAGCCAGGAATCGAACCCGGGTCCCTGGCACTGTGAGGCAGCAGTGCTAACCACTGTGCCATCATGGCACCCAAACTTATGGAATAAGTTTAATTCTAACTCATTCTGTGTAAGTATTCTCATAAGGTCCTCTGTTGGGGCCCTGCTAAGCAGCTTTAATGGTCAGTGATTGCAGAAACTGAGCAGTCACAGGAATGTGGTCAAGATAGTCCAGTCCCATAATGCCTCACATTCAATCTGCTGTCCTTCAATTATAACAGAATATGTGGCTGTATGTAGCTGCCTCGGCCATGGTCAACCCCAACACTGCCTTCCTGAACTGCTACAATGCCTGAGATGTAAGTACACCCACAGTGCTGTTAGGGAGGGATTTCCAGCTACACATTCCTGACAAGATTCTGACAGGTTTAGATAAGGTGGACAAAGAAAAGCTGTTCCCATTCGCTGATGGGACAAGGACGAGGAGGTCACAGATTTATGGTTTTGGGTCAGAGATGCGGGGAGGGGGGATGTGAGGAAGAATAATTTGATGCAGCGAATGGTAATGACCTGGAACTCGCTGCGTACGGGCGTGGAGGAAGTGGAGCCAATAAACAATTACAAAGGAAATTGGATGGGCATTGGGGGGTTCCAAACAGAAATCCTTACTAATTATCTCTGAACTTCCTCACACCCTGTCACTCTGTGATCCGTGTGAAATCTGAAACCAGGTATTCGCAACAAGACTCAAAGAGCATCAGCCCACTGGATGCAAAGTCATGAGACCGGCCAGTCCAGCAGAAAGAAACCCTCCGACCCTCCCCATTGACCAACTGTGAGAATGAATAAAATGCAGTCCTGGATGTAATTGAGAGCAGAAACAATAACAGCAGAATCCAACCCCTGGAATCACTCGTGAACTTGTTGGGGTCTCAGCAGCTGGGCTGAAACTCTGAAACCCTTTCCACACTGAGAGCAGGTGAACGGCCTCTCCCCAGTGTGAACTCGCTGGTGTGTGCACAGGTTGGATAAGTCAGTGAATCCCTTCCCACACTGAGAGCAGGTGAACGGTTTCTCCCCAGTGTGAATACGCTCGTGTGTCCGCAGATTGGATAACTGACTGAATCCCTTCCCACACTGAGAGCAGGTGAACGGCCTCTCCCCAGTGTGAACTCGCTCATGGGTCCGCAGGCTGGATAACTGAGTGAATTCCTTCCCACACTGAGAGCAGGTGAACGGCCTCTCCCCAGTGTGAACTCGCTCATGTCTCCGCAAGCTGGATGAATCACTGAATCCCTTCCCACACTGAGAGCAGGTGAATGGTCTCTCCCCAGTGTGAACTCGGTGTGTCCGCAGACTCGATAACTGAGTGACTCCCTTCCCACACTGAGAGCAGGTGAATGGTTTCTCCCCAGTGTGAACTCGCTGGTGTGTCGGCAGGTTGGATGATTGAGTGAATCCCTCCCCATACTGAGGGCAGGTGAACGGCCTCTCCCCAGTGTGAACTCGCTGGTGTGTCTGCAGGCTGGATAAATGAGTGAATTCCTTCTCACACTGAGAGCAGGTGAATGGCCTTTCCCCAGTGCAAACTCGCTGGTGTTTGCGCAGGTTGGATAACTGACTGAATCCCTTCCCACACTGAGAGCAAGTGAACGGTCTCTCCCCAGTGTGAACTCGTTGGTGTGTCTGCAAGTTGGATAATTGACTGAATTCTTTCCCACACTGAGAGCAAGTGAACGGCCTCTCCCCAGTATGAACTCGCTGGTGTGTCTGCAGGCTGGATAACTGACTGAATCCCTTCCCACACTGAGAGCAGGTGAACGGCCTCTCCCCAGTGTGAACTCGCTGGTGTGTCCGCAGGTGGGATATTTCACTGAATCCCTTCCCACACTGAGAACAGGTGAATGGCCTCGCTCCAGTGTGACTGTGCCGATGAACTTCCAGCTCTGATGGGGATCTGTATCTCTTCCCACAGTCCCCGCATTTCCATGGTTTCTCCATGGTGCATGTGTTCTTGCCTCTCTCTTTGGTGGACAATCAGTTGAAGCCTCGTTAACAAACACACAACACGAGTGCAGTCTCTCCCCGCTGTGAATGGTGTGATATTTATTCAGGCTGTGTAACTGGTTAAAGCTCTTTAGTCAGTGCACTGGAACACCCTCACTCGAGCGTGGCAGCGTGTTGGTCCTTTTCCAGTCACACTGACATTTGAAATCCTTTCAAATCGACAGACCGGACAATCATTTGTCCTTCTGGATTCAAAGGCCGATGATATTCAGCTCTCAAGGATTATGACTCTGTCAGATCTGACATGACATTTGAGATTTCGGTCAGTGATTCCTCTTTTAATATCCTGTAAAATGAGTTTACAAAAGTCATCAGTGTCAGTACAGGATAGAAATTCAGAACAGAGAATTCCAGTTTCTATGGAACATTCTTTCTCTCTCATTCCCCAAAAGCTGTGAATCTCCATCCCACACACTCTCCCTCCATTCTCACTCTGCTGTATCTAATATTCACCCTCCCAATTCTCCTGAAGGTGCTGATTGAGGCTGATTGACAGATCCATGCTCACTGCAGTCTCCTGATTCTTTTCTCCTCTCCAGACTCTCTCTCCTCCTGTCCTTAAACTGGTGACTCAGGCTGTGGATCAATGGCACTCCGTCACTCTCATTCTCACAAATAATGCAGCTCACAACAACAAATCATATTTAATGATTTTATGACTGATTTTAAACATGCGGAAATATTCACCTTTTCCCAGTTGGGTCTTTGGTTGAAGTTGCTGCTGGGGTGAAGGCGGAAGCGGCAGAGTGAGATTCCGGAACAATGTGAGGGGGCGGGGCTGGAGGACCGAGCGGGAGCGGCTGGTCCTCCAACCAATAGGAGTGAACGAGGGGCGGTGACCCAAACCGCTGCTGGAGCCCGCTGCGCAAGCTCAGTGCGGGGCTGTGACTGGAGCATGCGCAGTGCGGATGCAGACAGTGGTGTGGAATCCGCAGGGAGACATGAGGCCCGGACAGGAGAGGAACAGAGCCGGTGAGTGGACTGGGAGGTTCCATTAACACCTTCTGGAGGATTCACGATCCGAATAAGAAGCTATGGTTCGATTGGAATATCCCTCGGGTAAGGGGTTTGGATGGGGAGGATCGATTGGAATATCCCTCGGGTAAGGGGTTTGGATGGGGAGGAGTTTGTAAGGTGTGTTCAGGAGGGTTTCCTGACACAGCATGTGGATAAGCCTACAAGAGGAGAGGCTGTACTCGATCTGGTACTGGCTAATGAGCCTGGACAGGTGTCGGATCTCTCAGTGGGGAAGCATCTTGGGGATAGTGATCATAACTCTATCTCCTTTACGCTAGCATTGGAAAGAGATAGGATCAGGCAAGCTAGGAAAGTGTTTATCTGGAGTAAGGGGAAATATGAAGCCATCAGGCAGGAAATTAGAGGCGTAAATTGGAAGGAGGTATTCTCGAGGAAAAGTACCGAAGTAAGGTGGCTGATTTTCAGGGAATGTTTGTCTGGAGTTCTGCATGACAACGTTCCGATGAGACAGGGAGGTGTTGGTAGGTTACGGGAACCGTGGTGCATGAAAACTGCGCTGAATCTAGTCAAAAAGAAAAGGAAAGCGTACAAAAGGTTCAGAGAGCTAGGCGATGATAGCGATCTAGATGAGTATACGGCTTGTAGGAAGGGACTTAAGAAAGAAATTAGGAGAGCCAGAAGGGGTCACGAGAAGGCTTTGGCAGGTAAGATTAAGGAGAACCCTAAGGCGTTCTATAAATATGTGAAGAGTAAAAGGATGAGATGTGAAGGAATAGGACCTATAAAATGTGAAGGTGAGAAAGTCTGTACAGAACCGGAAGAAATAGGAGGTGCTGAATGAATATTTTACCTCGGTATTCACGGTGGAAAAAGAACTGGGTGGTTGTACTACAGGATTGAGGTGGACTGAAAAGATTGAGTGTGTGGACATTAAGAAAGAGGATGTGTTGGAAATTTTGAATAGCATCAAGATAGATAAGTCGCCGGGTCCGGATGGGATGTACCCCAGGTTACTGTGGGAGGCGGGGGAAGAGATTCCTTTTGCCACTGTTGTGCCCTTCTCACTAAAGTTTTAAAGTTTATTTATTAGTGTCACAAGTAGGCTAACATTAACACTGCAATGAAGTCACTGTGAAAATTCCCCTAATTGCACCTGTTCGGGAACACTGAGGGAGAATTTAGCATAGCCAATGCACCAAACCTAAAGCACGTCTTTCGGATTGTGGGAGGAAACCGGAGAATCCAGAGGAAACCAAGCAGACATGGGAAGAAAGAGAGAGCGAGTGACCCAAACCGGGAATCAAACCCAGGTCTCTGGTTGTGTGATGCAGCAGTGCCACCCCGTCGATATCATCCTCTAATCTAAGGCTTTGCCCTTTGATATTTACCACATCACCAATTTTGTGCCATCTGCAAACCTACTGATCATACCTCCTACATTCTCATCCAGATCATTAACTTACACTAAAAACAAGGGACCCAGCACTAATCCCTGCAGAACACCACTGGACACAGACAGCTCATCAGAAAAACAGCATTCGACCATCCCCCTCTGAGTCGTGCCACTTTTGGATCCAGTTTGGCAAATTACACTGGATCCCGTGCGCTCTTATCTTCTTCATCAGCCTCCCATGCGGAACCTTGTCAAAAGCCTTACTGAAGTTCATGTACACTACATCAACTGCACTCCCCTCATCTACACACCTCCTCACCTCCTCGAAAGTTCAACCAAATTTGTAATACTTGATCTCCCTTTGCCAAAATCATGTTGACTATCCTTGATTAATCCTTACCTCCCCAAGTGGAAAGTAATCTGTCCCTCAGAAGTTTTTCCAATAGTTTCCCTACTGCTGAAGTTGGACTCACTGGCCTGTAATTTGCTGGTTTTTTCCCTATGTCCCTTCTTGACTAATGGTACCACATCAGCTGTCCTCCACTCCTCTGGCACCTCTCCTGTGATGTGGAGATGCCGGCATTGGACTGGGGTAAACATAGTAAGAAGTCTCACAACTCACCTTGATGAACTCCCACTCATCTGATGAAGGAGCAGTGCTCTGAAAGCGAATGGCTTGTGTTCCCAAATAAACCTGTTGGACTTTCACCTGGTGTTGTATGACCTTTCCTGTGGCCAAAGAAGATTTGAAAGTTATTGTCAGAGTCGCTGCAATCTCCTCTCTTGCCTCCCACAGCAGTCTGGGATACACCTCATCTGGAGCTGGGGATTTATACAATTTTAGGCCCAGTTAAAACCATTAATACCTCCTCCCTCTCGATGTGAAGTTGTTGAAGTGAATCACAAAGCTGCTCCCTGGTATCTATACGACTCACCTGATGAAGGTGCAGTCTCAAACAAACAGCCAAAAGCTCGTGATTCCAAATAAACCTATTGGACTTTACCCTGGTGTTGTGAGACTTCTTACTGTGCTTTCTATACCTACATCACCCTCCCCCACAGTGAATACAGATGCAAAGTATTAATTTAAAACCCCACCAATATCTCCCAGTTCCACGTACAAATTACCACATTGCTCCCTAATGGACCCTATTCTTTCCCTGGTCACCTCCTGCCCTTCACATGATGAAAGAACACCTTTGGATTTCCTCCCAGATGTTGGACGGAGAAGGAGGTTTTGGTCTGAAGCTCATCGGCCAACTTCCGCATTCACACAAAGGAGGAACCGTGATTGGCTGGAGGACCCAGAGTCCTTCCGGTCCTCCAACTCTTTCTATTGGTCAATACCTCAGTATGCCGGTCAGGGGATGGGTTCCCCCGCACATGCGCAGTTTCCCTCTCCCTTGAACATGCGCAGACCCGGGCCGGTGGGGGGGGAGGGGGAGATCACCGAGCGGCTTCTCGCTCTGGCCAGAGCCGCCAGCCGGTTGCCTGGAAACCTTGGCTCGAGGAGGTTCTGGGGGAGGGGGACAATGGGTGGGGGCGGGGCTCCCATGTCCGCGCGGCAGAGAGCCCACCCCCTGACCTTCAAGCTGAGGTGTTGACCAATGGGAAGAGTTGGAGGACCGGAAGGACTCTGGTCCTCCAGCCAATCAGAGCGCGGGCTTTGTGACAATGCAGATTGAGCTTCAGACTGACTGAAACCTCCTCCTGTCTCCAACCTCTGTGAGTAAAACACTTTATTTTCTCCCCCTTTCCATTTCTTTTCTCATTCTGGGGGAAACTGGGGACTTGCAGCAAGTGATCACGAGAAATAGAAGCAGGAGTGGCCAGCAGGCCCTTCAAGCCTGTCCCGCCATTCAGTGCAATCACAGCTAATCTATTCCGGCCTCAACTCCTTCACAGTGCCACTTCCCATAGCCCTCTATCCCTCGATCTATTAAATATTTATCCAGCTCACTTTAAATACTTCTAATCATCCAGCCTCCACCACCCTCTGGGACAGAGAATTCCAGAGATTCACCATCCTCTGCGAAAATAAATTTCTGCGCACCTCAGGTTTAAATGACCGACCCTTTATCTTGTAGCTTGTTTGTGATTCTTCCACTCGTGAAAATATCTCACCATCTACCCTGTCAGCCTGATCTTATATGTTTCAATAAACTCACCCCTTTGTCTTCTAAACTTGAAAGAATGCAGATCCAGACAATTTATTCTCTCCTGTCCTCTCATCCCAGGAATTAGCCTGGTGAATCTCCTTTGGACTATTGCCAATGTTACTATATCTTTGTTTAAGTAAGGGGATCAAAACTGTACGCAGTGTTCCAGGTGAGGCCTCACCAACACCCTGTGCAGTTACCACAAAACCTCCCTGCTTTTAAATCTAACACCTTTGCCATAAAGGTCAAAATTCCATTTTCCATCTTACCTATTGTGTGAACCTGCCTGCTAGCTTTTTGTGATTCATGCACAAGAACACCTAGATCCCTCTATACTTCAATCACTTGCAGCGCCTCTCCATTTAGATAATCTCCCTTTTGAAATACATAGGTGGCACGGTGGCACAGTGGTTAGCACTGTTGCCTCACAGTGACAGGGATCCGGATTCGATTCCCAGCTTGGGTCACTGTCTGTGAAGTTTGCACGTTCTCCCCATATCTGCATGGGTTTCCTCTGGGTGCTCTGATTTCCTCCCACACTCTGAAAGACGTGCTGGTTCGGTGAATTGACCCGAACAGGTGCCAGACTGTGGTGACTAGGGGAATTTCACAGTAACTTCATTGCAGTGTTAATGTAAGTCTTACTTGTGACGAATAAATAAACTTTAACTTTATGATCTCACACTTCCCCAAGTTCAACTCCATTTGCCAGGTTTTTGTCACCCAATCTATCTAGATCCCATTGCAGAATCAAAATATCCTCATCACAACATGTCCTTCCACCTATCTTTGCATCATTTGGAAACCTTATATTCTGTTCCTTCCTCCAGGTCATTAATTAAATAATGAACAATTGCGAGCCAAGAACTGATCCCTGTGGTACTCCACTAGTTACATCTTTCCTCTCTGAAAAGGACCCATTTATTCCAACTTTCTGTTTTCTATGTGACGGCCAGTTTTCAATCCATGTGAACACACTTCCACAATTCCATGGGCCTTTACTTTATGCGCCAGCCTCTTCTGAACCACCTTGTTGAATCCCTGGAGTGCAGAAGGAGGCCATTTGGCCCATCTAGTCTGCACCAACTCTCAAACAGAGCATCTTTCCCAGGCCCTATCGCCATTACCACACATTTTTACCCCACTAATCCCTAAATCTATTGGGACACAAAGGGGCAATTTAATAGGGCAAATCGACCTAACTTTGGACTGTGGGAGGAAACCGGAGCACCCGGAGGAAACCCACGCAGAGAACGTGCAGACTCCATGCAGACAGTGACCCCAGGCTAGAATTGAATCCGGGTCCCTGGTGATGTGAGGCAGCAGTGCTAACCACTGTGCCGACCTTTGTGCCATTCTTACGATTGAATTACTCCCGTTCCTGATGTTCAAAAGGCATTGCACCACCAGCCTTTGAAGGGCAATTAGGAATGGGGAGCAGATAGTGGCCCAGCCAGCGATGCCCACATACCATAAAAGAATGAAAAAAAGAGAATTGCCTGTTCTGAATTTCTCCCTGGTACTGATTTTGTCAACTCCTTTCACAGGATATTAGAAGGTGAGGATCTACAGTCAAAAGTCTCAAACCAAACGTCACGTCAAGTTCTGGCACAGTCACTGAATTCATCAGGAGCTGATTATCATCGGCTTTGGAATCTCGAAGGAGAAATGTCCGTCTCTTCTGTTTGTCCCAAAAGGGTTGAAACATCAGTGTGATTGGAAAAGCACCGAGACACCCACACACCTGAGTGAGAGTGTTCCAGTGCACTGACTGTGGAAAGAGATTTAACTTGTTGCACAACCTGGAAAAAACTTTGCACAATTTGGATCAGGGAGACCATGCACCTGTTGTGTGTGTGGACAAGTCTTCAACTAATCGTTAAACTTTGAGAAGCAAAAGGACAGCAGCACCATGGAGAAACCGTGGCAATGTGAGGACTGTGGGAAGAAATGGCGATTCCCGTCTGAGCTGGAAATTCATCGACGCGTTCACACTGGAGAGAGGCCGTTTACCTGCTCGGACTGTGGGAAGGGATCTGCTCATTCATGCAACCTGCTGACACATCAGCGAGTTCACACCGGGGAGAGGCCATTCACCTGTTCTGACTGTGGAAAGGGATTCACTCATTTAACCCACCTCCACACACACAAGCGAGTTCACACTGGGGAGAAACCGTTCTCCTGCTCTCAGTGCGGGAAGGGATTCTCTCAGTTATCCCACCTTCTGAGGCACCAGCAAGTTCATACCAAGGAGAGGCCTTTCACCTGCACGGAGTGTGGAAAAACATTCACTACTTCATGGAACCTGCTGACACACCAGCGAATTCACACTGGGGAGAAGCCATTCACCTGCTGTGCATGTGGGAAGGGGTTCAGTCGGTTATGCAGCCTGCAGACACACCAGCGAGTTCACACCGGGCAAAAACCATTCACCTGCTCTGAGTGTGAGAAGGGATTCGCTCAGTTATCCCACCTGCTGTCACACCAGCGAGTTCACACCGGGGAGAGGCCGTTCGTCTGCAGCATGTGTGGGAAGGGATTCAGTGAATCATTCACCCTGCTAATACACCAGCGAGTTCACAAGGATGAGAGGCCATTCACCTGCTCAGAGTGTGGGATGGGATTCACGAAGTCATCCAACCTGCTGACGCACCAACATGTTCACACAGGGGAGAAGCCATTCACCTGCTCTGTGTGTGGGAAGGGATACACTCAATTATGCAGCCTGCGCAGGCACCAGAAAGGTCACAAGTGATGAGAGATTTTGCTGCTCCTGCTGTTGTTAATCACATCCTCGACTGAACCAGGTTCATTGTGATTGTTGGGAGGGTCGGAGGTTTCTTTCTGCTGGACTGACCCGTCTCACAACTTTACGTCCTGTCGGTTTTTGAGAGTTGTTGCAAGTATATACTTTCAATTTTTATTTACATCACAGAATAAAATGGCGTTTGGAACGTAAAAGATATTTGTTCAAAACTGTTTGGAACTCCCGAAATCATGATCAAGCTATCCCACTCCCTATCATCCTGGTGTGCTCCATGTGCCTATCCAATAACCGCTTAAATGTTCCTAAAGTGTCTGACTCCACTATCACTGCAGGCAGTCCATTCCACACCCCAAAGAGAATTGTTGCAAGTATCTACTTTCATGTTTTATTTGCATCACTGAATAAAATGGTGTTTGGAATGTCAAAGATATTTGTTCAAAACTGTTTGGAACTCCCGAAATCATGCCAGGTTTCCATGGAGATGGGCTGTGGTGGTTTGAATGTTCTTCTGCTTAATTTCTCTGGCTGTTTCTCACAGAAGGAAATTGCGAAGCTATAGGTCTACGTTAGCTGTGATCGAGTGGGACACTACATTAAAATATATGATCTCGACAATTAAGGGCGAGTATTTAAGGAATGCAGTGCTGGAGTGGTATTGCCACTGGAATTGTGATCCAGAGACCCAGGTTAATGCACAGAGGTCACGGGTTAAATCCCTCCACAGTACATCAATCTGTAAGAATCTGGAACTAAACCTCTAATGGTGACCATGAAACCATTGTCGGTTGTCGGAAAAACCCATCTGGTTCACTGATGTCCTTTGGGTAAAGAAATCTGCTGTCCTGGTCTGGTCTACATGTGACTCCAGAGCCACAACAATGTGGTTCACTCTCAAATGCCTTCTGAAATGGCCTAGCAAGTCACTCGGTTGTATCAAACCACGAGAAAGACTATAAGGAATGAAATTGAACTTTCTACGGTACCAAACATCATAAACAGCAAGCGATAGACAGAGCTGAATGATCCCACTGATCAGATCTGAGCTCTGCAGTCCTGCCAGTAATATTCGTGCTGTACAAGTGTGACACTATGAGCATTTCCATCATGAGAGAATCGAACCATCGCCCCTTGACCTTCACTGACACTGCCATTACTGAATTCCCTAACTATCAACAGGCTGGGGATTACTATTGACCAGAAACTGAACTGAACCAGCCATATAAATACAATGGTTGTAAGGGCATGTCGGAGGCTGGGAATCCTGCAGCCAGTAACTCACCTCTTGACTCCCAAGAGCCTGTCCACCGTTTACAAGTCAGGAATATGATGGAATGCTCTCCACTTGCCTGAGTGAGTGCAGCTCCAGCAACACTCAAGAAGCTCGCCATCATCCAGGACAAAGCAGCTCGCTTGATCGACACCCCACTCTCAAACATTCTCTTCCTCCACCACCGACGCACAGGGGCAGCAGTGTGTACCGTCCACAAAATGTAGTGCAGGAACTCAGTGAGGCTCCTTAGACAGCACCTTCCCATCCTGTGACCTGTACCATCTAGAGGGACAAGGGCAGCAGAAACATGGGCACACTGCCACCTGGAATTTCCCCTCTGAGTCACAGAGCAGCGTGACTTGGAAATATATCGCTGTTCATTCACTGTCACTGGGACCCAGAACTCCCTCACTGACAGCACTGTGGTTGTACCTGCACCACATGGACTGCCAACGGTTGAAGGCAGCAGCTCACCAACACCTTCTTAAGGACAATCGGGGAGGCAATAAATCCCAGCTTAGCCAGCGATGCCCACATCACATGAATGAAAAGAAATTGAAAATTGGATTGGGACAATTAAGGGCTTGGGAAAAATAATACTGAGTAAGAACTGTCCACAAGTTGGATAGGGGTAAAGAGAGCTGGAGAATCTTTTACATCCATGCTTGATCTGTTGCTTGAAGCATCTGTCCTTATGTACTAGTAACCTAGAACTCACAGCGCTCCTTCAGGAGAAGTAAAGATCGAGTAGATGTTACCCCAGGCGGGACCAGAACAGAACTGGAAAATAACGGAGTGAAATTGAGTGAGGGGTCAGAGAGAGAGTTCTCCCCCCTCAAGGTGTGGACTGTAAGAATCCTGGGGGACCCCCAACTTTGGGTTTTTTTGCTAATTAGTGAATATTATATTAGATTCTATGACTGGCTGTGCATTTATTTTGAATTTGATTGTGACATTTCTCCTGTTTTTATTCCTGTTGTGATTACGCTCTGGGTAAGGATGGTTGACAGGTGACAGGATGGGAAATTGTGGTTTGGGTCATTGACCAAATGTTTTATTGATCCGAAAGGTGTAAAAGGGGCCAAACTTCAGCAGAAATCCAGCAGAGCTGAGAACAGACGACTTGCTGTGTGGGAACAGGGAGATAAACAGCTCCTAGAAGACAGAGAAAACAGGAGTGCCAAGGCCACCATGTTTTCACTGCTTGGCATGGGAATGCTGACTCCCTGTACCAGGGACGGAGCGTGGGAAGACAATTGTTTGAGAGTTTGACGTGGCTTGTGCAAGTACAGATGGTTCAATGACAGGTTTTCTAATTGGTCCGTTTAAATGTTAGCCGGGCAATGATTGGGTTAAATCAGTCTCCATAGTCTTTGTGATGTAACAAAGTATAAGAAGGGATTCCCCGAGCACAGAGATTAGTCGAGGTTTTACATATTGCATTGACTGGTGCCATGGCATCTGGGGCAGAGCAGGGAGCATTTCCGTGGAGATGCTGCTTCTACCCAGAGTGTAATGGTAATGCTGCTGCACTTTGATACGACTGCTCAGACATTAGCCTGTGTCAGCTCTTATTGATACTGAATAAAATCTAACCACTGTCACCAATAAGGGTTATCACTGGCAATCATTTCAGAGTTTGGGAAAAGGGGAGAAAGGGTTAATTGACTCCCTGAACCCCATTTTCTAACATCGCTGAGTCAAAAATAAAATCCCATCTCCCCCTCTGACTCACTTTCTGTTAAAGAGCCTGCCAACCCCTCTCACCCACTTTCCCTAAAGTGCATCAATCTCATCAGGAAAAGTCCAGAACAATCAAATATTTTTACTGATAAAAGTATATTAATGAAACAGAACATGGTTAAAACAAACAGAAAATGACTTGAGGATCAAAGACAATCAGAGTAAAAGGATGTTCACAATGTTCTGGACACAACTGGATTCTCTTCAGCTCCTCTGTCCCCTGTTCCTGTGACTCCCCGCTTTGGACACAGGGACACTGAACCCGGGGGTCACATCACCATCAGCCGTGGTCACCTCCTCCGGTGCCCTGATTGGTTGGAGGCCCATTTCCCAGTCAGTTCTCCAGTACCTTCCTGTCTCTGTATTAGTGCGACACCCAGGGCAGTTTCCCAACTGGGGCTCAGGCCCCATTATTCTCAGCTAAATTCAGCCCTCAGCTCCGTCGCCTGGCTGTCATTGACACGAGCAATAGAGAGACAGAAAGGTACCCCAGGCTCAAATGGGAAGTTGAAACTTGTGGCTCTAAACCAACACTTCAACATTTGTCAGTCAAATCCATGTTATTTACACTGGGGGTTTTTATGATGAGATTAATTGAAGTGTTCGGCTCGTCAGCAAACTCGAGAAGCACTGATTCCAGATTGTTCAATACTTCTGCCTTGAATCACAAAAGCTTCTCACTTTATCCCCTTCCTGAACTGAATTCCATCATCCTGAGCAGCTGTGGGTGTCACCTCTCTGTGTAAACTCCTGCCCCTTTTTATAAGGCTCTCTCATTCCTTATTGTGGGTCAATTCTTTAATGGTTGAGGATCGCTCTGTGATGTAGTGAGTGTTTATCCGGTCAATCAATGTTTCTGATGTCAGTCACAACGTCCATCGTTACTTTTCACCTGTTTCTTACTCTGTGTTTTATAAAAATTAAGTTTTAAATTTTTTACAGAATGGTCAGCTTTAAGGTTTCTGTAGTTCGTGATGAGGTCATCCAAAGGTCAAAGCCTTTCTCTTTTCTCCTTCCTGTTTAACTAAGGGGTTGTGTGGAATATTCCATTCAGGGGGAGGTGGTGGGATAGTGGGAATGTCTCTGGCCGAGTAATGCAGAGACGCAGCAAAGGATCTGGGGACAGGCAGCTGGTGGGATTTGAATTCAGTGAATCAATCTGGAATTATATAGTCTCAGAAATGGTGACCATGAAACTATCATCGATTGTTGTAAAAACCCATCCGGTTCACCCTATTAATGCACCCTATTAGGGAAGGAAATCTGCCATCCTTACCCGGTCTGGCCTACATGTGAATCCAGACCCACACAGCGATGTGGGTGACTCTTAACTGTCCCTCTGAAGTGGCTGAGCAAGTCACTCCGTTCAGGGGAAATTAGGAGCTGAGCAACGTGTGCTGGGGCTTTGCCAGCAGTGTCCACATCCCAGGAAAGAATAAAGAATATTCCACGGAAAGCGATGGGTGATTTGAAATGAATTGAAAGTAGGTCAGGAGGTGCTCATATCGTCCAGAGCTGCTTTTCAATGGATCCTCCTGTTTAAAATAAAAACACATCAGTGTGCGCCTTTCCCAGACAGAGCTGACCTTGGAATATCACAATGCTGTTTTTAAACATTCCTTTGTTAAAAAATCAGACATTTAGAATTGTGAAACAGACAGAAATTAAATGTTCCGTTTTTCCTGGGATCCTCCTGTGCCTGGCACCGGTGTCCTGAACAAGGTTATTAACATTCTCTGGGTTAAAGGTTCCTCCCGGTTCTTGCTGTCTGTTGTGTCCTTTGTCACAGTCTGTACCAGGACATTTCTATTGAAAGGTTGTTAAGAAATTCCAGTGAATTCCAGTCCCTTGTGTCACGTTCCATTTGGTGTGCGTCAGATTCAGAGATGTCCACGTGTGTGTGAAAAGGGTTCTGGGTAAGGGTTTTAACCCTTCTTTCCCCGTTAGTAACAATGAGCCCTGTATTCAATTCTAAAGTATAAAGTCCTCATCAGATATCAATTCTACCTGTTATCTACATTTCACCAACCAGTCTATATTTTCATCACAGGACTGCAGTGGGAGCACCGTCAACATCTTACTAACTTGATCGATTTTATCGAGGTGATGATGAAGGTGATCGATGAGGGTAGAGCAGTGGATGTTGTGTACATGGATTTTAGTAAGGCTTTCGACAAGGTCCCTCATGGTCGGCTCATCCAGAAGATTAAGATGCATGGGATTCATGGTGACTTGGCCACTTGGATTCAGAATTGACTTGCCCATCGAAGTCAGGGAGTAGTGGTGGAGGGTGTTTTTCTGATTGGACTTGCCCATCGAAGTCAGGGAGTAGTGGTGTTCTGCAGGGATCCGTACTGGGAGCTGCGCTCTTTGTGATATATATAAATGACTTGGATGAAAACGTGGATGGGTGGGTTAGTAAGCTTGCAGCCGACACAAAGCTAGATGGAGTTGTAGATAGTGTAGAAGGTTGTCAAAGGATACAGTGGGATGTAGATCAGTTGCAGATATGAGCGAAGAAATGGCAGATGGATTTTAATCCGGGCAAGTGTGAGGTGCTGCACTTTGGGAGATCAAATATTAAGGATAAGTATACAGTTAATGTACAGAGGAATCTTGGGGTTCAAGTCCATAGCTTCCTGAAATTGGCCACACAAATATTTAGTTGGTAAAGAAGGCATATGGCATGCTTGCCTTTATTGAGTACAAGAGACAGCATGCCATGTTGCAGCTTTATAAAAGTTGTTTGGGCCGCACTGAGAATGTTGCGTTCAGTTCTGGTTGCCACATTACAGAAAGGATGCAGAGGCTTTGATGAGGGTGCAGAAGAGGTTTCCCAGGATGCTGCCTGGATTGGAGGGTGTGAGCGACTGACAAACGAGGGTTGTTTTCTCGATAGCGGTGAGGGTGAGGGGAGACCTGATAGCAGTCTATAAAATGAGAGACATAGAATCTTTTCCTCAGAGTTGATATGTCTATACCAGGGAGCATGCACTTAAGGTGAGACAGGGAAAGTTCAAAGGAGATGTGAGGGGTAAGGTTTTTTACACAGAGAGTGGTAGGTGTCTGGAACACGCTGCCAGGGATGGTGGTGGAGGCAGATACAATAGGGGCATTTAAGGGGGTTTTAAATAAGCACATGAATATGCAAGGAATAGAGGAATATGGACCAAGGGCAGGCAGAAAGGAATAGTTTAATTTGACATCATGTTCGACACAACATGGTGGGCTGAAGGGTCTGTTCCTGTGCTGTACTGTTCTACGTTCTATTTGTGATCTCCATTTAGAAAAAGGAAACAGAGGCACTGGAGAAGGGGCAAGAAAGATTCACAAGAATAATCCCAGAACTGTCATCACTTGTGAACTCACTGGTGTTTCACCAAGTTTGCTGACTGAGTGAATCCCTTCCCAGTCAGAGCAGGTGACCAGCCTCTGCCTGGTGTGAACTCACTGGTGGGACATTAGTTCCCGAGAGCTTTTGAAGCCACGCCCACATTTAAAGGGTCTCTCCTGGGTGTGATGATGTTGTGTCTGGGCAGGCTGGATAACTGAGTAAATCCTTTCGCACACACCGAGCAGGTGAATGGTTTCTCCCCGGTGTGAACTCACTGGTGTTTCAGCAGTGTTGATGATATTCTAAACCTCCTTGAACAGTGAGAGCAGCTGAACGGCCTCTCCCCGGTGTGAATGTGCTCGGGGATCATCAGTTCCTGAGAGCTTCTGAAGCCGGCCTCTCAGGCACAGCATTTAAAGGGTCTCTCCTTGGAGTGAGTGGCTTTGTGTCTCAGCAGGCTGGATGAAGCAGTGAATCCCTTCCCACACACAGAGCAGGTGAATGGTCTCTCCCCAGTGTGAACTCGCTGATGTTCCCTCAGGCTGGATGACCTTTTAAACCTCTTTGAGCAGTGAGAGCAGCTGAACGGTCTCTCCTCAGTGTGAATGCGCTGGTGGGACACCAGATCCTGAGAGCTTTTGAATCCGCTCCCACAGTCAGAGCATTTAAACGGTCTCTCATTAGTGTGAGTGACTTTGTGTCTGCGCAGGTGGGATGAAGTAGTGAATCCCTTCCCACACACCGAGCAGGTGAATGGTCTCTCCCCGGTGTGAACTCGATGGTGTTTCAGCAGGCTGTATGATGTTCTAAACCTCTTTGTGCAGTGAGAGCAGCTGAACGGTCTCTCCTCAGTGTGAATGCGCTGGTGGGACATCAGATCCTGAGAGCTTTTGAATCCATTCCCACAGTCAGAGCATTTAAATGGTCTCTCATTGGAGTGAGTGGCTGTGTGTTTCTGCAGGCTGGATGACTGACTGAATCCCTTCCCACACACAGAGCAGGGGAACGGCCTCTCCGCGGTGTGAACTCGCTGGTGTCTCCGCAGTTCGGATGAAGTTCTAAATCTCTTTGTGCAGTGAGAGCAGCTGAACGGTCTGTCCTCAGTGTGAGTGCGCTGGTGGGACATCAGTCCATGAGAGCTTTTGAATCCGCTCCCACAGTCAGAGCATTTAAAGGGTCTCTCCTGGGTGTGATGATGTTGTGTCTGGGCAGGCTGGATAACCGAGTAAATCCTTTCGCACACACCGAGCAGGTGAATGGTTTCTCCCCGGTGTGAACTCACTGGTGTTTCAGCAGTGTTGATGATATTCTAAACCTCCTTGAACAGTGAGAGCAGCTGAACGGCCTCTCCCCGGTGTGAATGTGCTCGGGGATCATCAGTTCCTGAGAGCTTCTGAAGCCGGCCTCTCAGGCACAGCATTTAAAGGGTCTCTCCTTGGAGTGAGTGGCTTTGTGTCTCAGCAGGCTGGATGAAGCAGTGAATCCCTTCCCACACACAGAGCAGGTGAATGGTCTCTCCCCAGTGTGAACTCGCTGATGTTCCCTCAGGCTGGATGACCTTTTAAACCTCTTTGAGCAGTGAGAGCAGCTGAACGGTCTCTCCTCAGTGTGAATGCGCTGGTGGGACACCAGATCCTGAGAGCTTTTGAATCCGCTCCCACAGTCAGAGCATTTAAACGGTCTCTCATTAGTGTGAGTGACTTTGTGTCTGCGCAGGTGGGATGAAGTAGTGAATCCCTTCCCACACACCGAGCAGGTGAATGGTCTCTCCCCGGTGTGAACTCGATGGTGTTTCAGCAGGCTGTATGATGTTCTAAACCTCTTTGTGCAGTGAGAGCAGCTGAACGGTCTCTCCTCAGTGTGAATGCGCTGGTGGGACATCAGATCCTGAGAGCTTTTGAATCCATTCCCACAGTCAGAGCATTTAAATGGTCTCTCATTGGAGTGAGTGGCTGTGTGTTTCTGCAGGCTGGATGACTGACTGAATCCCTTCCCACACACAGAGCAGGGGAACGGCCTCTCCGCGGTGTGAACTCGCTGGTGTCTCCGCAGTTCGGATGAAGTTCTAAATCTCTTTGTGCAGTGAGAGCAGCTGAACGGTCTGTCCTCAGTGTGAGTGCGCTGGTGGGACATCAGTCCATGAGAGCTTTTGAATCCGCTCCCACAGTCAGAGCATTTAAAGGGTCTCTCATTGCTGTGAGTGAGATTGTGTCTGCACAGGTTTGATGAATGAGTGAATCCCTTCCCACACACCGAGCAGGTGAACAGTCTCTCACCGGTGTGAACTCGTTGGTGCTCCCGCAGGTGGGATGATGTTCTAAATGTCTTTGTGCAGTGAGAGCAGCTGAACGGTCTCTCCTCGGTGTGAATGCGCTGGTGGATCATCAGTTCCCGAGAGCTTTTGAAACCACTCCCACAGTCAGAGCATTTAAAGGGTCTCTCATTGGTGTGAGAGAGATTGTGTTTCTGCAGGCTGGATAACTGAGTGAATCCCTTCCCACACATAGAGCAGGTGAATGGCCTCTCCCCAGTGTGAACTCGTTGGTGTCTCTGCAGATTAGGTAAGTCAGTGAATCCCTTCCCACACACAGAGCAGGTGAATGGTCTCTCCCCAGTGTGACTGTGTTGATGAATTTCCAGCTCAGATGGGAACCTGAATCCCTTCCCACATTTCCACGGTTTCTCCATGGTGCGGGTGTCCTTGTGACTCTCCAGGTTAAACAATCAGTTAAATCTCACACAGAACACGGGTACAGTCTCTCCCCACTGTGAATGCTGCGATGTATTTTCAGGCTGTGTAACTGGTTAAAGCTCTTTCCACACTCAGTGCACTGGAACACTCTCACTCGGGTGTGTGTATCTCAGTGCATTTCTCGTCACAGCAATGTTTACAATCTTTTGAAGCCAAGAGGCCAAACAAACATTTCTCCTGCTCGATTCAAAGGCCGATGATTTCAGGTCCCAAGAAATCGAGTCACTCTGTCAGATCTCGATGTGATGTTGGAGATTTCTGTCTGATTTCTCCTTGTCTAATATCCTGTAAGTCAATTTAGAAAAAACATCGCAATTCAGAATACGATCAAAATTCAAATCTACATTTCTAGTTCATGGAACATTCATTAAAGACACAGTCATGGAGCATTAAACTTGCCCAGCAGGGCCTCCCGTATCAGCACACAGGCAGCTGCTTTGTGAGACTGCCAGCAGTACAGACAAGTCAGAGATAAGGGTGTCCTCAGAAGTGGGATTCATTGTGAAAGCTCAGGGACGGTTGATAAGATGGAGCAATTCTATGATTCTAATGAACATTCTTTCCTCTCTCATTCCCCAAAAGACGTGAGCCTCCATCCCGCACACTCTCCCTCCATTCTCACTCTGCTGTATCTAATATTCACCCTCCCAATTCTCCTGAAGGTGCTGATTGAGGCTGATTGACAGATCCATGCTCACTGCTTCCTGTCCAGCACAGAAATCAGAACAAATAGGAGCTGCAGTCAGCATTCGGCCCATCGAGTCTGCTCAACCATTCATTGAGATTATTGGCTGATCTACCTCTGCATTATTTTCCCCACACTGCCCCCATATCCATCGATATCTTCAATATCTAGAAACCTATCAATCCCTCTCTTGAAAATTTTTGATGACTGAGGCTCTATAGTCCTCTGGGGTAGAGAATCCAAAACATCACCACATCCTTGAGTGAAGAAATCCTCATCTGAGCTTTCTCTCCATTTTCCAGCCTGTTCCCAATAATTATTGACTCCCTTGTCATTCAAAAACTGTCTAACTCATCCTTGAATATATTCAATCCCTCCACTGGTCCCTATGGAAGAGAAATCTAGATACTAACAATTCTCTGAGGGAAGAGATTGTTGGAAATATATAATATAGCTGCAGTCCAAAATTACACAGCCAGATATAACAAGTGTATTTCATTACAGGGCTATAAATAATATATCTAATCTGTACCATATAACAACAGGGGAGCTGAAAGCCTCGTGGTATTATCGCTAGACTATTAATCCAGAAACTTAGCTGATGTTCTGGGGACCCGGGTTCGAATCCTGCCACGGCAGATGGTGGAATTTGAATTTAAAAACAAAATCTGGAATTAAGAATCTACTGATGACCATGAAACAATTGTCGATTGACCAAAAAACCCATCTGGTTCATTAATGTGCTTCAGGGAAGGAAATCTGCCGTCCTTACCCAGTCTGGCCTACATGTGACTCCAGAGACACAGCAATGTGGTTGACTCTCACCCAGCTTCTGAAATGGCCCAGCGAGCCATTCAGTTCAAGGGCAATTAGGGATGGGCAATAAATGTTGGCCCAGCCGGCAATGCCCGTGTCCCAAGGATGAATAAAAAAACATCAGACACGTCTCTGTCCGATATTAGTTTACTGTCCCCTTTAATATATTTCAGAAATTAGATGGGCACATGAAGGAAATAAACTTGCAGGGGAAAGGGAATATAGAAAGGGAATGGGACTGACTGGATTGTTCTACAGAGAGTCGGCATGGATTCGAGTTACTGAATGGACTCCTTCTGCGCTGTAATGACTCAATGAGTGAAAATATATAACATTGCTTCAGTGTTACATTACAAGATGAGAAATAATAATAAATGTACTTTGTTACAGAACCATAAATAATATATCAAATCTACAATATAACAACACTAGGCATATCTCTGTCCTATATTAATTTATTGTTCTCTTAAATGTCAGCCATCTCCTGGGGAAACCAGCCCTTTAATTGTGAACATTCGGAAAGGGACCATCCTTTTAGCCAGACAGATCAATGTGTCAAGCTGAGGGAGCAAAGGATGTCAATGTATTTAAGAGAGAGAGAGAAAGAGACTTGGGCCACCCTTTCCAGAGTCTGCAACCTCCCTGGATTCACTTCCTTTCCCGTCAGTTGCTGCAAGTCTCCAATTTCCCCCAGAATGAGAAAAGAATTGGAAAGGGGATAAAAGAAAGTGTTTTACTCACAGATGTGGGAGACAGAAAGAAGTTTGAGTCTGTGTCTGAAGCTCAATCTTCATTCAGAGAAAGAGTAGCAGCAGCTTTGCGGGTGAACAAACTCATTGTCTGGTTTCCGCATTCAGAAAATGGGGGGCTCTGGTTGGCTGCAGGAGAAAGGTACTTCCGGTCTTCCAACTCTTCCCATTGGTCAATACCTCAGCGTGGTGGTGGGAAGGGGCGGGCAGCCCTCCGCACATGCGCAGCTTCCCCTCTCCCTTGGACATGCGCAGTCCTTGGCCGGGGGGTGGGGGAGATCACCGAGCGGCTTCCCGCTCTGGCCGGAGCCGCCAGCCGGTTGCCTGGAAACCTTGGCTCGAGGAGGAACAGGGGAACGGGAACAATGGGTGGGGGCGGGGCTCCCGCGTCCGCTCGCCGAGCCTGCGCACTGGAACCCCAGGACGTCATCGCGGAACAGGCTGATGTCTATTGGCTGATTCAGGTAGGGCTCCGTTGTGACGTCACAGCGCGGAAGTTGTCCAATGAGCTTCAGAGTGAAACTCCCTCCTCTGCACGCGAGGGGAAATGGCGGCGCAGATCTCCAAGAAGCGAAAGTTCGTGGCGGACGGCACCTTCAAGGCCGAGCTCAACGAGTTCTTGACCCGCGAGTTGGCCGAGGACGGCTACAGCGGTGTGGAGGTGCGGGTCACACCCACCAGGACCGAGATCATCATCTTGGCCACCAGGACTCAGAATGTGCTGGGTGAGAAAGGACGTCGAATCCGTGAGCCGACTGCTGTTGTTCAGAAGCGGTTTGGTTTCCCAGAGGGAAGTGTTGAGCTCTATGCCGAAAAGGTTGCCACTCGAGGGCTTTGTGCTATTGCTCAGGCAGAGTCCCTGCGTTACAAGTTGCTCGGAGGCCTGGCTGTACGTAGAGCCTGCTATGGTGTTCTCCGCTTCATTATGGAAAGTGGAGCCAAGGGCTGCGAGGTGGTAGTTTCCGGAAAACTCCGAGGCCAGAGAGCCAAGTCCATGAAATTTGTTGACGGTCTGATGATCCACAGTGGTGATCCAGTGAACTACTATGTTGATACAGCTGTGCGTCACGTACTGCTAAGGCAAGGTGTGTTGGGAATTAAAGTTAAGATCATGCTTCCATGGGACCCAAGTGGTAAAATTGGACCCAAGAAACCTTTGCCTGATCATGTCAGCATTGTTGAGCCCAAGGATGAGATCTTGCCAACTACACCCATTTCAGAACAGAAGGGAGGCAAACCAGAGCAGCCTGTGATCCAGCAGCCTGGACCAGTTCCAACTGCATAGTTGGTATGTCAGCGTCTAAAGAAACTTTTAATTTTCTGTATTTTGTTTGAATAAAACAAAAGAAAAACCATCTGGGAGGAAATCAATGTTTCCCCCTTTCCATTTCATTTCTCACTCTGTGGGAAATTGGGGACTTGCAGCAACTGAAGGGTAAGGAAGTGAATCCAGTCTGTACATTCCACACATTGTTAGTCCAGTCAGATAGACATATATCTGTCTGGCCGCCTGCATGGAGATTTCCAGCTCTCTGTGTCCAGGACAGGCGATTCCCTTCTTTTTGAGGTCTGCCCCTTTTGATCTATCCCTCATTTAATTTAATTTGGTTTACTTGTTTTGCCAAAAAGATTAAAAGAATGTTTATTTGTCCCTCAGTTGATTTGATTTCGTTTAATTGTTTTACCGAAAAGATTGACAGGAAGCCGTGAGCATGGATCTGTCAATCAGCCTCAATTAGCACCTTCAGGAAAATTGGAAGGATGAATATTAGATACAGCAGAGTGAGAATGGAGGGAGAGTGTGTGGGATGGAGATTCATAGCCTTTGTGGAATGAGAGGGGAAAGAATGTTCCTTAGAAACTAGAATTATCTGTTCTGAATTTCTATCTTGTACTGAGTGATGACTTTTGTAAACTTCTTTTACAGGATATCAGGTGATGAGGATTTACAGACAGAAATCTCAAACCAAACGTCCCGTCCTCACTCAATTCATCAGGATCTGATTATCATTGGCCTTTGAATCCAGAAGAAGAAATGTTTCTCTGTACCGTCTGCTTCAGAAAGTTTTGAACATCAATGTGAGTGGCAAATCACCGAGACACACACATACTCGAATGAGAGTGTTCCAGTGCACTGACTGTGGAAAGAGCTTTAACTAGTTATACAGCCTGAAAAAATATTACAGCATTCACAGCGGGAGAGACTCTACTCGTGTTGTGTGTGTGGATGAGGTCTCAACTTTGAATCAAAACAATTCTGTGATTTCTTTTATTCATTCATGGGACATGGGCGTCGCTGGCTGGCCAGCATTTATTACCCATCCCTCGTTGAGTCAGAAGGTTTTTGTTTTAGTTTAGTTAGGGTATCATGATTGGTACATCATAGAGTACATATGGGAGAAGGAAAGCAGAGGGATTCAGTGTAGAAGTATTGAACAATCTGGAATCAGTGCTTATAAGAACATAAGAACTAGGAGCAGGAGTAGGCCATCTGGCCCCTCGAGCCTGCTCCGCCATTCAGTAAGATCACGGCTGATCTTTTTGTGGACTCAGCCCCACTTACCCGCCCACTCACCATCACCCTTAATTCCTTTACTGTTCAAACATTTATCTATATTTGCCTTAAAAACATTCAATGAGGTATTTATTTTGTTTGAGACTCTCCCACTCCTGAAAATATCTCACCATCTACCCTGTCAAGCCCCCTCAGGATCTAATATGTTTCAATAACTCCTTTGTCTTCAAAACTTCAAGGAACACAGACCTTGACAATTTACTCCCTCTTGATAGGACAACCCTCCCTCCAGGAATTAGCCTGGTGAGTCTCCTTTGGACTACGTCCAATATTACTATATCCTTGTTTAGGGAAGGGGATCAAAACTGTATGCACTATTCCAGGTGAGGCATCACCAACACACTGTACAGTTGCAACAAAACCTCCCTGTTTTTAAACTCCAACCCCTTTGCAATAAAAGCCAAAATGCCATTTTCCTTCTTACCTCATGTGGGACCTGCCTGCTAGCTTTTTGTGATTCATGCACAAGAACACCAAGATCCCGCTGTACTTCACTCATCGGCAGCCTCTCTCTATTTAGATAATCTCCCTGTTGATTCCTCCGACTGAAATACATGACCTCACACTTCCCCACTTTAAACTCCATTTGCCAGGTTTTGAAGACAGAGGGGTGACTTTATTGCATCTTCCCCAACTCTTGACTCATCTTTCCCAGGCCCTATCCCTGTAGCCCCACATTTTTGCCCCACTAATCCACCTATTGGGACACAAAGGGGCAATTTAGCATGGCCAATCAATCTAACCCGCACATCTTTGGACTGTGGGAAGAACCTGGAGCACTCAGAAATCCACACAGACATGGAGAGAATGCGCATACTCCACACAGACTGTCACCCAAGGCCGGGATTGAACCTGAGTCCCTGGCACTGTGAAGCAGCAGTACTAACCACTGTGCTGCCATGGCGCCCTTTTAAAATAAACTACAAGCACAGATTTCTCTCGATCTACCCTCCTTCTTACATCCTCAAACAATTCAAGCAAATTTGTCAAACATGATTTATCTTTCATAGAACCATGTTGACGAGGTTTGATTCTATTCAGCTTTCCTCAATGATTAGCTATTTGCTCTTTGATTATTGACTCCAGCGTCTTGCCAATAATAGATGTTAAATTAACTGACCTATAGTTCCCTGCCTTCTGCCTTTCTCCCTTTTTGACCAAGGTAGTCACATTGGCTGATTGCCAATCTTCTGATCTCTCCCGAAATCTAGCAAGTTACGAAAAATTTCAACAAAATTCACCACAATCTCTTCAGCAACCTCCTTTAAAAAGCTAGCGTGCGGTTCATTGGGTCCTGGTGACTTGTCCGCCCTTAGCCACTGAAGGGAAAGGAAGTGAGCCCAGTCTATATAATCCATACGTCTTTGGTCCAGTCAGATAGACATATATCTGTCTGGCAGCCTGCATGGAGATTTCCAGCTCTGTGTCCAGGACAGGAAGCAGTGAGCATGGACCTGTCAATCAGCCTCAATCAGCACCTTCAGGAGAATTGAGAGGGTGAATATTAGATACAGCAGAGTGAGAATGGAGGGAGAGTGTGTGGGATGGAGATTCACAGCTTTTGGGGAATGAGAGAGAAAAGAATGTTCCATAGAAACTAGAATTGTCTGTTCTGAAGTTCTATCCTGTACTGACACTGATGACTTTTGTAAATTCCTTTTACAGGATATCAGAAGGTGAGAATTTATAGACAGAAATCTCAAACCAAACTTCACATCAATATCTGACAGAGTCACTCAATTCATTGGGACCTGAATATCATCGGCCTTTGAATCTAGAAGGGGAAAGGTTTCTCTGTTCTGTCAGCTTCTGAAGATTTTAAGCATCTGTGTGACTGGAAAAGCACCGAGACACACACACACCTGAGTAAGAGTGTTCCAATGCACTGAGTGTGGAAAGAGCTTTAACCAGTTACACAGCTTGAAAATACATCGCAGCATTCACAGCAGGCAGAGATTGTACCCGTGTTCTGTGTGAGATTTAACTGATTGTTTAAACTACAGAGTCACGAGGACCCGAACCATGGAGAAACCGTGGAAATGTGTGGACTGTGGGAAGGGATACATGTGCCCATCTCGGCTGGAAATTCATCGACGCAGTCACACTGGGGAGAGGCCCTTCAGCTGCTGTGTGTGTGGAAAGGGATTCACTCAGTCATCCGAACTGCGGACACACCAACTAGTTCACACTGGGGAGAGGCCCTTCAGCTGCTGTGTGTGTGGAAAGGGATTCACTCAGTCATCCGAACTGCGGACACACCAACTAGTTCACACTGGGGAGAGGCCCTTCAGCTGCTGTGTGTGTGGAAAGGGATTCACTCAGTCATCCGAACTGCGGACACACCAACTAGTTCACACTGGGGAGAGGCCATTCACCTGCTCTCAGTGTGGGAAGAGATTCACTCAGTTACCCAGCCTGCAGACACACCAGCGAGTTCACACTGGGGAGAAGCCGTTCACCTGCTGTGTGTGTGGGAAGAGATTCAGTCAGTTATCCAACCAGCAGAGACACCAGCGAGTTCACACTGGAGACAGGCTGTTCACCTGCCCGAAGTGTGAGAAGGTATTCACCAACTCTTCCAGTCTGCAGACACACCAGCGAGTTCAAACTGGAGAGAGACCATTCACCTGCTCTCAGTGTGGGAAGGGATTCAGAGTTTCATCCCACCTGCTGAGACACCAAGAAATTCACGAGTGATTCCAGGGGTTGGATTCTGCTGTTATTGTTTCTGCTCTCAATTACATCCAGGACTGCATTTTGTTCATTCTCACAGTTGGTCAATGGGGAGGGTCGGAGGGTTTCTTTCTACTGGACTGGCCGGTCTCACGATTTTGCCTCCAGTGGCTGGTGCTCGGAAGTTAAGAGATATTTCGTCACTATTTCTGTTTGAAACTCCCCCAGATGCCCATCCAATTTCCTTTGTAATTGTTTATTGTCTCCACTTCCTCCACCCTCGTAGGCAGCGAGTTCCAGGTCATTACCATTCACTGCATCAAAATATTCTTCCTCACATCGCCCCCCTCCCCCGCCATCCCACATATCTGAACCAAAATCTGCACCCCCCTCGTCCTTGTCTCTTCAACCAATGGGAACAGCTTTTCTTTGTCCACCTTATCTAAACCTGTCAGAATCTTGTCCACCTCTATCAAATCTCCCCTCAACCTCCTTTGCTCCAAGCGGAACAACCCCAGCCTGACATTGACAATAAAGAACAAACTAACAGAATATGTTAATACCTGAAATCAAATGGGAATGTTTAATTTCTGTTTTAAAGATATTGTGAATATATTGTCCTGGACAATAAAGGAATTGGAATAACTCACCTTGGGTGTGGTTGAATGGAATATATCAATCTGGTATCCACCTACAGTCCAGTGAATGTCTGGAATGTGTTGCTGGAAATCCCTCCCTAACAGCACTGTGGGTGTACTTACACCTCAGGCATTGTAACAGTTCAGGAAGGCAGTGTTGGGGTTGACCATGGCTGAGGCAGCTACATAAAGCCACATATTCTGTTATAATTGAAGGACTGCAGATTGAATGTGAGGCATTATGGGACTGGACTACCTTGACCACATCATAGAAATCATAGAAACCCTACAGTGCAGAAGGAGGCCATTCGGCCCATCGAGTCTGCACCGACCACAATCCCACCCAGGCCCTACCCCCACATATTTGACCCGCTAGTCCCTCCAACCTACGCATCTCAGGACTCTAAGGGGCAATTTTTAACCTGGCCAATCAACCTAACCCGCACATCTTTGGACTGTGGGAGGAAACCAGAGCACCCGGAGGAAACCCACGCAGACACGAGGAGAATATGCAAACTCCACACAGACAGTGACCCGAGCCGGGAATCGAACCCAGGACCCTGGAGCTGTGAAGCAGCAGTGCTAACCACTGTGCTACCGTGCCGCCTCATTCCTGCGACTGCTCAGTTTCTACAATCACGGACCATTAAAGCTGCTTAGCAGGGCCCTGACAGAGGACCTGGTGAGAATATTTACTCAGAATGAGTTAGAATTAATCTTATTCCAGGACCGGCTGGTGTTCAGCGGCTGAGATTCCTGAATCTGTAAAAAGTGGGTCTGACCAATCAACACACAGTGATAGGTAATTGGTTAAGAAATATTCTCAGGCATTATTTAACTTATTTTATCATAAATTTGTGACCCGATAATCGGTGAACTGACGGTATACTCCAAGTAGCACTGGATTGAAAAGTGGACCTCTGAGCGTAGCTTCTAATAGTTATAATCCTACCCGAGCATAGCCAGTGAAAAACCAGAGCTTACCTGCCATTTGGAAACTAAGAACAAGAAACTTATCGATACAATGATTAGAGAATAGAGCCAACATTGAGTCTGAATGACACTTCAGAAGAGCTCTTATGAAAGGCCATCCAGACTCGAAATATTGACTCTATTCTCTCTCCACAGATACTGTCAGACCTGCTGAGACTTTCCATCATTTTTTGTTTTTGTTTCAGATTCCAGTATCCGCAGTATTTTACTTTTATGATAAAATGATTAGTTCTGATTGGAATCCCCACGACCCTCCCGCAAAACAGAGGGAGTGGTGGGAAAGGGAGAAAAAGGATAAGGATGATAAAGTCTGGGTTCTGTAACAAAATGAGTGAACCAGTTTATAAAGAACAGAAGTTACCCATCCCTAACAAAAACTGATCAAATTAAAACAATTAGGTTGAGGAATATAACAAAAAAAAGATGAAGTTTAAAAAAGTTTGTTGTTACTGAACTGTATTGTTGTCATTTTGTTGTTACCACACTGTATTCACCTCAATGTTTGTGGAATCTGTGCAGCGAGCAGGAATTGTTTAAACTAAGAATTTCTTCTTTCATTTTGATCAGCGAGAGGACATTATATTCTGTGAAATCTGCCTCAAGAATAAGGCTGATTGTTCAGTCTGAGTGTGAAAGAAAGATACAGGGGGCGATCTTACCGGC
This sequence comes from Mustelus asterias, assembly GCF_964213995.1. NCBI lineage: Eukaryota > Metazoa > Chordata > Chondrichthyes > Carcharhiniformes > Triakidae > Mustelus > Mustelus asterias. The sequence goes on from NW_027590160.1 coordinate 545,406, forward strand.
TCGACTCGCCGCTCGATTAGACCGGTGAGCCAGGAAGATAGCGTGCGAGACTAAAGGATTGCTCTCTTCCCGGCCTGTGTTTTGCCGGCTTCATTCCCAGAAAGGGAGTGAAGGCTATTTGCACAGATTTGCCTACATTACAATGTGATTGGTGGGTTCAGCATGGCTGCTTCCCCCCCTCGCTGGCGAGACGTCACATCGCCGAGAATCACTACTGGTCTTCACCAGCGGGGACCAGGTGCTTGGGCCACACTGGGGGGGGGGGGGGGGGTGGGGGGGGCAGGTGGGGATGGGCTCGGAGGCCATTGAAGCCACATGGTTGTCAGTGGCAGTGCCAATTGGGCAATGCCACATTCAGTACCCTCCTGGCACCCTGGCAGTGCCCAGTTGAGCACCATAAGTGTCTCATGGACAGTGCCAAAGGGATAGGTGGGGGTGGGGCTTAGTGGATGGGTATTTACAATGACTGGGGGCTTATGCAAGGAGGGTGGACGCCAAGGGGGGGGAGCTTTGCATGGGGGAGGGTGATCGGTGGGGGGGCGGGGTGGTGAATCTCTGCCAAGGGGAGTGGATGTGCACGGGGGAGCGTTCAGGAATTGGCCAATTGGAGGGGGCATCATGGTGATTGAATAAGCAGTGACCCTTAATTGAGTTACAATTAATAAATCAGTCGTTATAGTCAAAGACTGAGTTTTTATTTGCTGTTAAAATGTAAAAGCTTAATTGCTGTGTATGTAACGAATGTGCAATGAAGATAAATTTTTAAAGTTTATTTATTTATTTGTGTCACAAGTCGGCTCACATTAACACTACAATGAAGTTACTGTGAAAATCCCCTAGTCGCCACACTCCGGTGCCTGTTCGGGTTACACTGAGGGAGAATGTAGCATGGCCAATGCACCTAACCAGCACGTCTTTCAGACTGGGGAAGGAAACAGGAGCAGCTGGAGGAAACCCACGCAGACACAGGGAGAACGTGCAGACACCACATGGACAGTGACCCAAGCCGAGAATCAAAACCAGATCCCTGGCTCTGTGAGGCAGCAATGCCAACCACTGTGCCACCGTGCCGCAGCTGGCGTAGTGTACTGGCGAGAGAGATCTTCAAACTCTGATTAGCCTCAACATTTGAAACTGTGTGAATAAGGGTATTGTACACAATCAGATAAAGGGATAACATGAACCAGTTCTCTTGTATTCCTGTCTGAGACAGTGATAGAAAGTGGTGTCAGTAATTGAGGATCCAATTCAATTAATCTGGTGACCAAATTGATCAATTGTCATGTTACAACAGGCCCAACTCTGATGTGTGGTAATGGTCACTTTGGGGATAAAAGTAGAGGTTCTGAAGGTTTTTCATGTGAACCAAATTCTGAAGACTCCCAAGGCTGAATTCCAAGGAAATTGCTGTCAAAGAAGGAGCCAGACTCCCAAAGTTGATTTCCACAAGAATTCCTGACAAAGAAGGAGCCAGAGAGGGTTACTCTTCTACAGACTGATCACCCGCATGAAGCTGTAAAAGTCAATGTCTTAAAGTTTATTTATTAGTCACAAGTAGGCTTACATTCACGCTGCAATGAAGTTACTGTGACATTCCCCTAGTTGCCACAATCTGGCGCCTGTTCAGGTACACTTAATGAGAATTTAGCATAGCCAATCCACCTAACCTGCACATCATTGGCTGTGGGAGGAAACCGGAGGAAACCCATGCAGACATGGGGAGAATGTGCAGACTCCGCACAGACAGGGACCCAAGCCAGGACGCTGTAAGGCAGCAGTAACCATTGTGCCACTGTGTTCAGTAAACCTTTTTCATTCAATAAACTTCTTTTTAAATTTACGATCCAGAGAATTCTGCCTTTACCACAAAGAGGTCAGGGAACAGATAAAGAGAAAACATTTGTGTCCAGAACATTGTGAACATCCTTTACTCTGGTTGTCTTTGATCCTCAAGTAATTTTCTGTTTGTTTTAATCATGTTCTGTTTCATTAATAAACTTTTATCAGTAACAATATTTGATTTTGCTGGACTTTTCCTGATGAGATTGATACACTTTAGGGAAAGTGGGTGAGAGGGGTTGGCAGGCTCTTTAACAGAAAGTGAGTCCCTCTAAGGTAATTGGCAAAGGGGTCAGAGGGGGAGATGAGATTTTATTTTTTGACACAACAAATTGTTCTGATCTGCTTGAAAGATTCAATAGTATATTTCCAAAGGGTAAAGACTTGAAAGGGAAGAATTTGCAGGGCTGTGGGGAAAGAACAGAGCAGTTGGATAAATCAGAGAGTTCTTTAAAAGAGATAGCAGGGACATGATGGGCTGAATGGTCTCCTCCTGCAGCCTGTCAATCTCAGCCTCCTGCTTTTGTGCAGGTTAAAAGGGACAGATTTCAGTGCAGCCTCTTCCCTGTATCTGTATTTAAAGAGACAGGTTTCTCTTTAGCTCTGAGTAACTGATATAACAATTGGTTGGAGGCCCATTTCCCACTCAGTCCTCCAGCACCTTCCTGTCTCTCTATTAGTGCGACGTCCATGGCAGTTTCCCAACTGGGGCGCAGGCCCCATTATTCTCAGCTAAATTCAGCTCTCAGCTCCATCGCCTGGCTGTCATTGACACGAGCAATAGAGAGACAGAAAGGTGTCCCAGACTCAAATGGGAAGTCGAAACGTGTGGCTTTAAATGAACTGTTAGGATCTCTGACGATCAACAATTTTTAAAAATGAATTCTAAACCCAGTAAACAAATTAAAGAATCACACGACAAAACTTCAAGTTTTCTGATGTTTCCTCCAACAAACTGGAAGCAACAATGATTAAACACTTTTTCATAGGGAACATAGCCCTTAAACTGTAAAATTAAACTTTGCCCTTTTACTCTTAACACCATTAAATATCCACTCAATGGATATATTTTACCCTGCCTTGGAATGTTGACATACCTTCTCCAAAAACCAGCCCAAAGTGATTCTTTACTCCAAGGGTTTATTTCCATTGTTTTCCTTTTCCAGTCTGGCAACCTTTAATCCCAGAACTGTCCTTCACAGTGATGGTTCTCCTGGACATTTTCCCACGAACACAAGCAAGGCGAATCTTCCAGCCTTGGTTCAGAATTCTCAGGAATTTGTGACCAACATTCGACATCAGAGCAGAAGTAACCATTTGGCCCTTTGAGTCTGCTCCATCATTTATTTAGATCATGGATGATCTTTTTGTGTTGCGTTCTCGTGCTATACCTGATACTTTTGATGTCCTTATCGAACAAGAATGAGTATAAAGGCAAAATTCTGCTGTTGTTGGAAACTGAAACAAAAACAGAAAATGCTGGACAATCTCAGCAAGTCTGACAGCATCTGTAAAGAGAGAATAGAGACAACATTTTGAGTCAGGATTACTCTTTATCAGAGGTGAAGACAAGAAAAATCGGATAAAATTTATCCTGTGAGGGTCACGAATTGGGAAGCAATCTATTAAACCTCCTCTGAACCACTTTCAATGCATTTGTATCATTTCTTAAATAGGAGACAAAGCTGCAGCCAGTGTTCAAGATGCAGTCTCAGCAACGCCCTGTATAACTGAAGTACATGATGTGGAGATGCCGGCGTTGGACTGGGGTAAGCACAGTAAGAAGTCTCACAACACCAGGTTAAAGTCCAACAGGTTTATTTGGTAGCAAATACCATAAGCTTTCGGAGCAATGCTCCTTCGTCAGATGGAGTGGTCTCTGTTCTGAGACCACTCCATCTGACGAAGGAGCATTGCTCCGAAAGCTTATGGTATTTGCTACCAAATAAACCTGTTGGACTGTAACTGAAGTACAACATCTTTACTTCTCTGTTCAATTTCTCTCGTAATAGAACAAAGAAAATTACAGCAGTAACAGGCCCTTCAGCCCTCCAAGCCTGCACCGACCATGGTGCCTGACTTATCTAAAAACCCCTACCCTTCCGGGGACCACATCCCTCTATTCCCATCCCATTCATGTACTTGTCAAGACGCCCCTTAAAAGTCTCGACCGTATCCACTTCCACTACCTCCCCCGCCAACGAGTTCCAGGCACCCACTACTCTCTATGTAAAAAATCTGCCTCGTACATCTCCTTTAAACCTCGCACCTTAAACCTATGCCCCCGAGTAATTGACTCTTCCACCCTGGGAAAAAGCTTCTGACTATCCACTCTGTCCATGCCTCTCATAATCTTGTAGACTTATATCAGGTCTCCCCTCAACCTCTGTCGCTCCAGTGAGAACAAACCAAGTTTCTTCAACCTCTCCTCATAGTTAATGCGCTCCATACCAGACAACATCCTGGTAAATCTTTTCTGTACCCTCTCCAAAGCCTCCACATCCTTCTGGTAGTGTGGTGACCAGAATTGAACACTATATTCCAAGTGCGGTCTAACTAAGCTTCTACAAAGCTGCAATATGACTTGCCAATTTTAAAACTCAATACCCCGGCTGATGAAGGCAAGCATGCCGTATGCCTTCTTGACTACCTTCTCCATCTGCATTGCCACTTTCAGTGACCTGTGCACCTGTACACCCAGATCCCTTTGCCTATCAATACTCTTAAGGGTTCTGCCATTTACTGTGTATTTTCTATCTGTATTAGACCTTCCAAAATGCATTACCTCACATTTGTCCGGAATAATAAAGGATAACATTCCATTTATCAGAACTTTGATTTATTTGAACTAAGATTTATGGGGGTTCTCTTGTTTACAATAACCTCCCTAATCGTAAATCACACCAGGTTCCAGTGTCTTAACCATATGGCAAGAAAGAATACTTTAAATGGTGAATTCAGAAAGTTATTAAATCATTAAAAATTTAACAAGTCAGAAAGATAAAAAAAACAGAGTGTTGATTCACAGTTAATAGAGAAAGTTTAACATTAACAATTGAACAGACTTCTCTCCATCCCTCTCAGACCAGGACATGAAGTGACCGCTCCACAAACATGGATAACTTGTAAAACCAACAGCTCTCAACACCTCTCTGTAAACATCTCTCCCTCCACCTCTCTCTACCAAATTGCGTTCTCAAGACCACTTTTTTATACTTTAAAAATGTCAAAAGACCATCTGAGCCAATTCCCATAAATCTTCAATTATGAACTAAAATAGACACGAGTTTCCGGGCGATTTAAAAACAAATGAACTGTCTGCTGAAAGGGTTAACTTTTCTACAGAACCTAAAGGGATGGGGAGTGAGCAGCAAAAACTTGGCACACAATTACATCACTTTACACAAGTTTAAAACAAAACAAATGATCTTAAACTTCATCTATTAATTATTTTTGTTATATTCCTCAACCTATTTAATTTGATCAGTTTTTGTTAGGGATGGGTAACTTCTGTTCTTTATAAACTGGTTCACTCATTTTGTTAATTCTACATGGGCTCGGAGAATCAGAACCCAGACTTTATCATCCTTATCCTTTTTCTCCCTTTGCCACCACTCCCTCTGTTTTGCGGGAGGGTCGTGGGGATTCCAATCAGACCAAATCATTTTATCATAAAAGTAAAATACTGCGGATGCTGCAATCTGAAACGAAAAAAGAAAATGCTGGAAAATCTCAGCTGCTGAACACCAGCCGGTCCTGCAATAATCTCATAGAATCTCTACAGTGCAGAAGGAGGCCATTCAGCCCATCAAGTCTGCACCAACCACAATCCCACCGACCCTATCCCCATAACCCCATTCATTTACCCTAGCTAGTCCTCCTGACACTGAGGGGCAATTTAGCATGGCCAATCCATCTAACCCACATTTCTTTGGACTTTGGGAGGAAACCGGAGCACCCGGAGGAAACCTACACAGACACGGGGAGAATGTGCAAACTCCACACAGACAGTGACCCAAGCTGGGAATCAAACCTGGGTCCCTGGCGCTGTGAGGCAGCAGTGCTAACCACTGTGCCACCGTGCCGCCCCAGTTTAATTCTAACTCATTCTGAGTAAATATTCTCACCAAGTGCTCTGTTGGGGCCCTGCTAAGCAGCTTTAATGGTCCGTGATTGCAGAAACTGAGCAGTCACAGGAACGTGGTCAAGATAGTCCAGTCCCATAATGCCTCACATTCAATCTGCTGTCCTTCAATTATAACAGAATATGTGGCTGTATGTAGCTGCCTCAGACATGGTCAACCCCAACACTGCCTTCCTGAACTGCTACAATGCCTGAGATGTAAGTACACCCACAGTGCTGTTAGGGAGGGATTTCCAGCTACACATTCCGGACTTTCACTAACTGTTGGTGGATATCAGATTGATATATTCCATTCAACCACACACCCCCCAAGGTGAGTTATTCCAAATCCTTTATTGTCCAGGACAATATATTTACAATATCTTTAAAACAGAAATTAAACATTCCCATTTGATTTCAGAAATTAACACATTCTGTTAGTTTGTCCATTCTTGTCGATGTCAGGCTGGGGTTGTTCCCCTTGGAGCAAAGGAGGTTGAGGGGAGATTTGATAGAGGTGGACAAGATTCTGACAGGTTTAGATAAGATGGACAAAGAAAAGCTGTTCTCATTAGCTGACGGGACAAGGACGAGGGGGACACAGATTTATAGTTTTGGGTCAGAGAGGAAGGGGGGATGTGAGGAAGAATATTTTGATGCAGTGAATGGTAATGACCTGGAACTCGCTGCCTGCGAGGGTGGAGGAAGTGGAGACAATAAACAATTACAAAGGAAATTGGATAGGCATTTGAGGGGGTTTCAAACAGAAATAAATCTCTTAACTTCCTCACACCCTGTCACTCTGTGATCCTTGTGAAATTTGAAACCATGTATTTGCAACAAGACTCAAAGAGCATCAGCCCACTGGAGGCAAAGTCATGAGACCGGCCAGTCCAGCAGAAAGAAACCCTCCGACCCTCCCCATTGACCAACTGTGAGAATGAACAAAATGCAGTCCTGGATGTAATTGAGAGCAGAAACAATTACAGCAGAATCCAGCCCCTGGAATCACTTGTGAACTCGCTGATGTCTCAGCAGCTGGGATAAAAGACTGAATCTCTTCTCACACACAGAGCAGGTGAACGGCCTCTCCCCAATGTGAATTCGCTGGTGTGTCAGCAGGCTGGATGAATCACAGAATCCCTTCCCACACTGAGAGCAGGTGAATGGCCTCTCCCCAGTGTGAACTCGCTGGTGTCTCTGCAGGTGGGATGACAGAGTAAATCCCTCCCCACATCGAGAGCAGGTGAATGGCCTCTCCCCAGTGTGAACTCGTTGGTGTTTCCGCAGGTCGGAAGACTGAGTGAATCTCTTCCCACACTGAGAGCAGGTGAACGGCCTCTCCCCAGTGTGAATGCGCTCATGGACTGGCAGATCGGAAGATCGAGTGAATCCCTCCCCACACTGAGAACACGTGAAGGGCCTCACCCCAGTGTGAACTTGCTGGTGTCTCTGTAGGCTGGATGACTGAGTGAATCCCTTCCCACACTGAGAGCAGATGAACGGCCTCTCCCCAGTGTGGTTGCGCCGATGAGCTTCCAGCAGAGATGGGTATCTGTATCTCTTGCCACAGTCCCCACATTTCCATGGTTTCTCCATGGTGCAGGTGTCCTTGCCTCTCTCTTGGGTGGACAATCAGTTGAAGCCTCGTCCACACACAGAACAAGATTACAGTCTCTACCCACTGTGAATGGTGTGATATTTATTCAGACTGTGTAACTGGTTAAAGCTCTTTAGTCAGTGCACTGGAACACCCTCACTCGAGTGTGGCAGTTTGTTGGTGCTTTTCCAGTCACACTGACACTTCAAATCTTTTCAAATCGACAGACCGGACAATCATTTCTCCTTCTAGATTCAAAGTCCGATGATATTCAGCTCCCAAGGAGTATGACTCTGTCAGATCTAGACGTGACGTTTGAGTTTTCAGTCTGTGACTCCTCTTCCAATATCCTGTAAAATGAGTTTACAAAAGTCATCAGTGTCAGTACAGGATAGAAATTCAGAACAGACAATTCTAGTTTCTATGGAACATTCTTTCCTATTTCAGTCCCAAAAAGCTGTAAATCTCCATCCCACACACTCTCCCTCCATTCTCACTCTGCTGTATCTAATATTCACCCTCCCAATTCTCCTGAAGGTGCGGATTGAGGCTGATTGACAGATCCATGCTCACTGCTTCCTGTCCTGGCCACAGAGACCATAACAAATCGGAGCTGCAGTCAGCCATTTGGCCCATCGAGCCTTTTAAACTATTCAATGAGATAATTTGTTCATCTACCTCAGCATCATTCTCCCCACACTAAGCCCATGTCCCTTGATATCTTCAATATCCAGAAACCTATCAATCTCTCTCTTGAAAATAGTTGATGACTGAGGCTTCACTGTCCTCAGGACGTGAGAATTCCAAATCTTCACCACATCCTTGAGTGAAGAAATCCCCCCACATCTTAGCTTTTGCTCCATCTTCTTGTCTGTTCCCCATAACCTTTGACACCCTTGTCAGTCAAAAATCTGTCTAACTGGAATATATTCAATGATCCTCAGCCTCCACTGGTCCCTGTAGAAGAGAAATCCAAAAGACTAACAACCCTCTGAGGGAAGAGATGTCTGGAAATATATAACGTAGCTACAGTTCCACATTACAAAATATTCAGATCCCAAGGAATATGACTCTGTCTAGACGTGACGGTTGAGATTTTTGCCTGTGATTCCTCGTTCAAAATCTTGTGAAATGAGTTTGCAAAAGTCATCACAGTCAGTATAGGATAGAAATTCAGAGCAGACAATTCTAGTTTCTATGGAACATTCTTCCCTATTTCATTCCCAAAAAGTTGTAAATCTCCATCCATATCAATGGATTCTCACCTGGTGTTGTGAGATTACTTACTGTGCTTACCCCAGTCCAACGCCGGCATCTCCACACTCTGAGTGGAAACAGAGAGAAGTAGGAGAGGCCGGAGGTGAAGGGAGAGATTTTATTCATCAACAACTCAACAGGAACTTTGACAGAATTTCCAAATCCTGTGAACACCATCAGCTCCAAGTTTCTCTCCAACCCACACACCATCCTGACTTGTCTGACATCCAGTACTGAAAGAACATAAATTTATTTCATTTAAATACTGGGAAGACTGAACCCATTGTGTTCAGTCCCCACTACAAACTCCACTCCCTCACCAACAACTTTATCTCTCCTCCTGGCAACTGTCTGAGGCTGAACCAGGCTGTTCACAATCAGGGTGAAATAGTTCATCTCAAGATGAGCTTCCAGCCACATGTCCACATCATCATCAAGACCACCTTCATTCATAGAAGCATTAATCGTAATTAATTAAAAGTAATGAATAATAAAATAGTGTAGAAGGAGGCCATTCAGCCCATCGAGCCTGCACCGACAACAATCCCTATCCAGGCCCTATCCACATATTTACCTGTTAATTCCCCCTGATACCAAGTGGCAATTTATAATGGCCAATCCGTCTAACCGGCACATCTTTGGACTGTGGGAGGAAACCGGAACACCCGGAGGAAACCCACACAGACGCGGGGAGAATGTAGAAACTCTGCACAGACAGTGACCCGAGGCTGGAATTGAACCCGGGTCCCTGGAGCTGTTAGGCAGCTGCACTAACCACTGTGCCACCGGGCCACATGTCAGTGTCATCGCCCAACTCCAGCCCAGTCTCAGCTCATCTGGAACCCTCACCCATTCCATTGTGACGTCACACCCTCACCCATTCCATTGTGACATCACACTCTCACCCATTCCATTGTGACGTCACACACTCACCCATTCCATTGTGACGTCAGGGCTTCCCTCTCCGATCACAATCCCTGCCGGCCTCCCACATGCAGCCTCAATGGCGGCAGTCAGCCCGGGTCTAACACTACAAGCTGCCGCTCCATTTGGTACAAAGGGGGGGACCGGGAAGTTCATTTCCGGGGGTTGGGTTTGAACAACATGTTTACGAAGCCTCTCCACCCACCCGCCACATTTATCATTCCCCGCACGCCGCCCTCTACCTCGGATTGATCTCGCTTCCGAGTTAAAACCATCCGTCTGTCCATCGCCATTACCCGCACTTCCTGCCCCTCATTCACTCCGCTTGGTTGGAGGACCAGCCGCTCCCGCTCGGTCCTCCAACCCCGCCCCCTCTTCCTATTGGTCCGGAGCTGCCGTCAATCAGTCCCCGGGCATTGTGATGTGGAGCATGCGCAGTGTCATTGCTGTCCTTGGCGCTTGTTTGTCCCGGAGAAGCGGAGTCAGCGTTAGGCGGTGGCTGGGAGGATTTGGAAACACTTTGTGGATCCGCAAACCCTTCAGAATCATTGTCAGCTCCCTGGTTTGCAGCTGCGGGGCTTCTCCCTCCCTCCCTCCCGGGAACAGGCCCAGGTTAACGGCCCCATCCTGGCTCAGCCACTGGAGGATGGTTCACATCAGAGGATGGGGGAGGGGGACAATAAATAAGAGGTTACACTTTGGCCTCAAATCAATGAGGACTCTGATCTCTGGGAAGGAAGGAAACCCTGGGAGGTGGGCGGGGAGGATTCACAAACACCCGCTGGAGGCCCCAACACCCCCAATAAGACCCATTGGTTTTATTGTCAGTCTGCAGACAGCAGCTGGAGAACTGAACCCAGTAAGAGTTTTAACAACACCAGGTTAAAGTCCAACAGGTTTATTTGGTAGCAAACACCATTAGCTACCATTAGGTGTTTGCTACCAAATAAACCTGTTGGACTTTAACCTGGTGTTGTTAAAATTCTTACTGTGTTCACCCCAGTCCAACGCCGGCATCTCCACATCAGAACTGAACCCGGACAGAGGAGAGGGAGGGAGAAAACTGGGAGTGGAGAAAAGAAATGGTGAGATGGGTTTGGATTTCAGCCCAGGGAGGAGGAAGAGTTTGTGGGACAGGAATTTATTGATTTGGGGAACAAGAGAGGAAGAAATATTCCAGAGAATTAGAATTGCCTGTTCAAAATTTCTATCCTGGACTGACAGTGATTAATTTTGTAAACTCCTTTTACAGGTGAGGTGAAGAAACATCACATCAAAATCAGACAGAGTCTCGATTCACTTGGACTTAAATATCCTCAGACTTTGACCGTGGAAGGAGAAATGTTTGTCTTCTGTCTGGAGGAGATGATTTCAAACATCAGCGTGACTGAAAAAGCACCAAGATACACGCACACCCGAGTGAGAGTGTTTCAGTGAGTTGACTGTGGAAAGAGCTTTATCCAGTTACACAGCCTGAAAAAACATCACACCATTCACAGCAAGGAAAAACTGTACACGTGTTCTGTGTGTGGATGAGGCTTCAACTGATCGTTTAACCTGGAGAAACATAAGGACACCAGCACCATGGAGAAACCGTGGAAATGTGGGGACTGTGGGAAAGGATTCAGTTACCCTTCCCTGCTGGAAAACCATCGGCGCAGTCACACTGGTGAGAGACCGTTCACCTGTTCTGTCTGTGGGGAGGGATTCATTCAGTCATCTGGCCTTTGGTCTCACCAGAGAATTCACACTGAGGAAAAGCCATTCACCTGCACCTCCTGTGGGAAGAGGTTCAGGCATTCTTCAGCACTCACTGTGCACCAACGCAGTCACACTGGGGAGAGACCATTCATCTGCTCCGACTGTGGGAAGGGATTCACTCAGTCATTCCACCTGCTGTCACACCAGCGAGTTCATTCTGGGGAGAGGCCGTTCACCTGCTCCAACTGTGGGAAGGGATTCACTGGGTCATCCCACTTACTGTCACATCAGCGAGTTCACATTGAGGAGAAGCCATTCAGCTGCACTGACTGTGGACGGAGTTTCAGACAGGCATCCTCCCTCATTGCACACCAGCGAATTCACACTGGGGAGAGACCGTTTACTTGCTTTGTGTGTGGAAAGGGATTCACAGTTTTACCCACGCTGCTGAGACACCAGAAAATTCACACTGAAGAGAAGCCATTCAGCTGCACTGACTGTGGAAAGAATTTCAGGCAGTCATCCAACCTCAGTGCTCACCGACGCACTCACACTGCAGAAAGACCATTCACATGCTCCGTGTGTGGGAAGGGATTCAATCGGTCATCCAACCTCTCTGCTCACCAGCGAGTTCACACAGGGGAGAGGCCATTCACTTGCTCCGTGTGTGGGAAAGGATTCGCAAAGTCTTTCAACCTGCTGGCTCACCAACGCACTCACACTAAGAGGCCATTCAACTGCTCTGTGTGTGGGAAGGGATTCACTCAGTCACAATGGCTCCTGAGACATCAACAAGTTCACAAGTGACTGCAGGGGTTGGATTTTGCTGTTTTTGCTGCTGTTCAGTATTGACAGTCTGACAATATTTTATTTCTGCTGATGTTAACAAACCCTATAACTAGCTGGAATTTAATATTCTGGAAGTGTCACTGATTTTCAGGGCTGCAATGTCACTTTTTAAAAGCACCACCAGTGATCTTCCCCCTTAATTGAAGAACTCTCAACAGGAACCTGTTTAGAATAAAGTTAAGAACTTTTGCTTCAATTCTAATTTGATCTTTGGGCAAAATCTACAATTCATTCTCTGAAAGATCCATCTGCAGGGCACAAAGTATTTATTTTCAATGCTTGTATTGAGATTTTCTGGAAAGCTACTCTTTGATTTTTAAGGGCTATTTTTTGGTTTCCAGGGCATCGTTTTCCATTCTCAGTAACTCCTTTATTAGTGATGTAGTCACGTAGTAACATTACCTTTTGTGTTTCTGTTAGTTTACTTCTTTGAATAAGATAGCACAAATACTGAAGACTGTGTATATATTAAAACTTTTAAATTGGAATCTATGAATGATATGTTTTGTTAATTTACTTTAAAAATACTCCCATACTCTCTTTCCAAAATGAGAATTCTAACTATTTGACACAAGGGAACTGAATCAGATGTTTATTGGTTCAGACAGTGGAGCAGGAAAAATCTCTCCCGATTCTGATCTTCATTGTGTGTGGATTTACATCAATAACCCATCAATAACCTCACTACACCAGCTGAGATCAGCTCTGACCGGGGATTTTGTATGTTGTCTGTGAATGTTAAACTGCAAATAAAAGCAGTTTAGAATATGAACCTGGATGAATGTATCTCAATTTCTAATGTGACGACCCAAGTGATTGTAAGTACGTTCACAATATCTGGTTACTCAAATTCCTGAGCTGTAAACCCCACCTTCTGAGATATATAAAAATAATCGAGACTTGTTCAGCAGAATGGGGAAAGGTCTGCCGATGGTTGGATCATTCCTTTTGAGGCTCACACTGCTATGAAACTAGTTCTGTAGCAGGAAGACACAACTCCTCCACACATCACAGATCGGCTGCTGAGTCTTTTCTCAAAATAGGTGGCAAAGCTGTTCCTCCAGTTTGAGACTCTGTCTCTGCAGATGTAGCAACATTGGGAGAGACAGAATCTGTGATTGGAGGAGATGGTCCTCACAGTTTCTGTCTCTCCCATGTACAGGATGATTTATTTTCTTCCAGTAGTTCCTCCCAAGACAGAATTTCTGCGGGCCTTTTGGCAAGTCATGTTGCAGTTTTATAGAACCTTAGTTCGGCCACACTTGGAATATAGTGTTCAGTTCTGGTCGCCGCACTACCAGAAGGATGTGGAGGCTTTGGAGAGGGTACAGAAAAGATCTACCAGAATGTTGCCTGGCATGGAGGGCATTAGCTATGAGGAGAGGTTGGAGAAACTTGGTTTGTTCTCACTGGAACGACACAGGTGAGGGCGATCTGATAGAAGTCTACAAGATTGTGAGGGGCTGGGCAGAGTGGATAGTCAGAAGCTTTTTCCCAGGGCAGAAGAGTCAATTACTAGGGGGCATAGGTTTAAGGTGCAAGGGGCAAGGTTTAAAGGAGGCAGGTTTTTTACCCAGAGGGTGGTGGGTGCCTGGAACTCGCTGCCGGGGGAAGTAGTGGAAGCAGATATGATAGTGACTTTTAAGGGGCATCTTGACAAATACATGAATAGGATGGGAATGGAGGGATATGGTCCCCAGAAGGGTAGGGGGTTTCAGTTCAGTCGGGCAGCGTGGTTGGTGCAGGCTTGGAGGGCCGAAGGGGGTGTTCCTGTGCTGTAATTTTCTTTGTTTTCTTTTGAGAGTGAATTCACCATCCACAGCCGTTCATTTTGAACCCTGGTTTGAAATATTCTCACTCTGGGTTTAAGGCTTCCTGGCGTAATACACACATTTAGATCTTACCACCAAACACCAATTCATATCCTCATCCGAGTCCCAGATTTAAATGTGGTTGTCCAAACTAGAAAACATATATAATTTGACTCTTTTTAAACCTGATTCACCACACCCTGCCACACTAACTACAAGAGATTGTGTTTGGGACAAGTTGTTCCGTTAAAGTCTGTGTTGTTCTCAATGATGACAGTTTTAACCTTCTCCATAACCTGTCCTAACCCTTCTGCCCTCAAGGGGGCTCTGTTTTTCTGATGGTGACATTCCCTGTTTACCCAGTCAGCCCTTGAATTGTTTGTGAATCCAGTCACATGTCGGTTAGACTGGATCAGGGCGGCAGATTTCCTTCCTTAAAGGGCATTACAGAACCAGATGTGTTTTTACAACAATTAATTCATGCTCATCAATATTTTTATTGAAACGTGGTGGGATTCAAACCCAGGTCCCAAAAGCATTATAATAAATAGAGAAAATGCTGGATAAACTCAGCAGGTCGGTTCTTTTCAGAACTCCAGCATCTGCTGGATTTTGCTTTACCTCCAAATCATTCTCCTGGATTACTCCTGCTCTGGCTCTAATTCCAGTCAGCTCAGACAACAAAAACAGGTTTCACAAAATCACAAACATTTAAAAAAGGAGGTAGTCAAAAGGCAGGTAACTATAGGCTGGTTAGCTTAACTTCTGTCGGAGGGAAAATGCTTGGATCTATCATCAGGGAAAAAATAGCGAGACATCTAGATATAAATTGTCCCATTGGTAAGACACAGCATGGGTTCATGAAGGGCAGGTCATGTTTGACTAATTTGGTGGAATTCTTTGAGAACATTACATGTGCAGTGGACAATGGGGAACCTGTGGATGTGGTGTATCTGGATTTCCAGAAGGCATTTGACAAGGTGCCGCACCAAAGACTGCTACATAAGATAAAGGTGCACAGTGTTACGGGTAATGTATTAGCATGGATAGAGGATTGGTTAACTAACAGAAAGCAAAGAGTGGGGGTAAATGGGTGTTTTTCTGGTTGGCGATCAGTGACTAGTGGTGTGCCTCAGGGATCAGTGTTGGGACCGCAATTGTTTACGATTTACATCGATGATTTGGAGGTGGGGACCAAGTGTAGTGTGTCAAAATTCGCAGATGACACTAAGAGCAAAGTGTGCAGAGGACGCTGAAAGTCTGCAAAGGGATATAGATAATCTAAGTGAGTGGGCGAGGGTCTGGCAGATGGAGCACAATGTTGGTAAATGTGAGGTCATCCATTTTGGTAGGAATAACAGCAAAATGGACTATTATTTAAATGGGAAAAAATTGCAGCATGCTGCTGTGCAGAGGGACCTGGGTGTCCTTGTGCAGGAATCTCAAAGAGTTGGTTTGCAGGTGCAACAGGTAATTAAGAAGGCAAATGGAATTTTGTCCTTCATTGCTAGAGGGATGGAGTTTAAAAACAGCAAGATTATTGCAGCTGTAGAAGGTGCTGGTGAGGCCACACCTGGAGTACTGTGTACAGTTTTGGTCTCCTTACTTGAGAAATGATATACTGGCACTGGAGGGGGTGCAGAGGAGATTCACGAGGTTGATTCCGGAGTTGAGAGGGTTGGCTTATGAGGAGAAACTGAATAGACTGGGCCTATACTCATTGGATTTCAGAAGAATGAGGGGAGATCTTATAGAAACATATAAGATTATGAAGGGAATAGATAAGATAGAAGCAGGGAAGTTGTTTCCACTGGCGGGTGAAACTAGAACTAGGGGGCATAGCCTCAAAATAAGGGGAAGCAGATTTAGGACTGAGTTGAGGAGGAACTTCTTCACACAATGGGTTGCAAATCTGTGGAATTCCCTGCCCAATGAAGCAGTTGAGGCTACCTCATTGAATGTTTTTAAGGCAAGGATAGATAAATTATTAAAGAGTAAAGGAATTAAGGGTGATGGTGAGCGGGTGTGTAAGTGGAGCTGAGTCCACAAAAAGATCAGCCATGAGGGCTCGAGGGGCCAGATGGCCTACTCCTGCTCCTAGTTCTTATGTTCTTCCCACAATCCCCACATTTCCATGGCATCTCCCTGTGACTGCAATTATGTTCCAAAAGGCCAGATGATTGGTTGAAGCTTTCACCACACCTGACTAAACCTCTGACTAACCTGACTAAAACAGAGGATAAAGTATTGGTGTCTGTAAGGGCTAAAAGAATACACTTGGCTTCCTTGTAGATCTGTGGCACCAAGTTCAAGACTCCTTCATGAATCATCCTCTTGGCCTCTCGCCTGTCAACTGTCCATGAGAATCTTATATGTTTCAGAATGTTCACTGCTCATTCTTCCAAACCCAATGAGTATCGGTGCAACCCTTCCCCAAAAGACGAGTTGGATTCTGCGGCATCACTTGCCCCGAGGTCAAAGGACCTTTGTGTGGTCCACCCCCTGGCCTGCTACGATTCCTGTGGTGGGTGGGATGGGAGAATTCTCCCCTACACCTTCACAACCTTTCCTCAAAAGGCAACACCTTCATCTTAGGAATGGGCCTGGTGAACTTTCTCTGAACTCATTCCAATGAAAGCATGTCATTCCATAAGTAGGGAGACCAGAACCGTACACAGTATTCCAGCTGCTATCTCAGCAATGTCCTGTGTAGGTGCAGCAAGTTCCCTTTTTCAAACTCCACCCCCTTGCAGTAAAGTCCAACACTCCATTTGCCTTCTTCTTTACTTGCTGTACCTTCACCCTATTTTTTCACGATTCATGAACAAGGACACCCAGATTCCTCTCTACGGCAGTATTCTTCAGTTTCTGTATATTTAAACAATTTTTTGCTTCTCTATTCTTCCTGCCAAAGTGGAAAAGCTCCCACTTTCCCGCACTATACTCCATCTGCCATTTTTCTGTCCATTCAGGTAACTTATCTGCGTCCCTTACAGATTTTTTGTAATAACCTCACAACTTGCTTTTCTACCTATCTTTGTATCATCAATTCTGGCTTCATCCAAGTCATTGATCAAGGTGGCTGTTTTTCTCTCTCTCAGTTGTGGGTGATATTTGTCTCTA
Organism: Mustelus asterias; assembly: GCF_964213995.1. Taxonomy (NCBI): domain Eukaryota; kingdom Metazoa; phylum Chordata; class Chondrichthyes; order Carcharhiniformes; family Triakidae; genus Mustelus; species Mustelus asterias. The sequence continues at coordinate 562,633 of NW_027590160.1, forward strand.
TTCTCCTGGAAACTGAATGAATCTTGTTCCAAACTGGGTTCAATATCAGACATTTCAGGGAGTCAGGAATCATTCGCCCCTGAACCTACACTGGTAAAACCCCAGGCAGTTCCTCAGTAAGGATTTTTCTGGTTCCTCACCATATATTAGTCAGGATACTGAAACCCAGCTTTTTTACAGTCCACTCCTGGAGGCCCCACTCCCTGAGCCTACAACATTCAGCAGTGTCAGTGCTGAAGTTTCACAGTGGGAGTGATTCCCAGAGTAACTGTCAATCAGATCACCATTGATGTCCAGGTTTGTGTATTTTTAGTTATCCTGATGTCTAACACACACACATCAATAAAACAGGGAATTCCTGCAAACAAACTGCAGCTTCTTCTCTGTCTGGACAGACAATGTTTGTTGAATAATTGTCCCAGCGGTTAACAGGCTCCTGTGAACTCATCCAACTCGTATTTTAATACTGACTTTAACAAATATATTTTAAACAGGTTTATTTTAAATGAGTTAAAACCAGCCTTAAAATGGTATATATAGTATAACAACCATAGTACTTTTCAGACTGGAAACTTTAACCTGCTGTTTCACTTTGATTTAGGAGCAGATCCCAGTTTTACACCAGTCTCTGATTCATGTATCCAGCATTCACCGTCATTCTAAAAGCAGAAGTTGCTGCAAAATCTCAGTAAGTCTGACAGAATCTGTAAAGTCAGGAACAATTAATGTTTCCAGTTGAATGTGACTCTTCTTCAGTGTCAAAACATTAGCTCTGTTTCTCTCTCCAGAGATGCTGTCAGACCTGCTGAGTTTTTACAGCACTTCTTGTTTTTATTTACGAGTTCAGGACTCAGACTAGACAATCCACAATACAAATCTTACAACTGGGCCAGGGTTTATTAACATCAGCAGAAACAGACACCAATGAAAATGGTTGGGACCTCGATGAGATTAACAGCAAAATTCAGTCCTTGCAGTCACTCATGAACATGATGGTGTTTCAGCAGGTGAGGTGACTGAGTGAATCCCTTCCCACACACGGAGCAGGTGAATGGCCTGTCCCCAGTGTGAATTCGCTGGTGCTTTACCAGGTTGGATGATTGACTGAATCCCTTGCCACAATCAGAGCAAGTGAATGGTCTCTCCCCAGTGTGAACTCGCTGGTGTCTCCGCAAGGTGGATGAATCAATAAATCCCTTCCCACACTCAGAGCAGATAAATGGCCTCTCCCTATTATGAATTCTCTGGTGTTTCAGCAGGTCGGATGAATCAGTGAATCCCTTCCCACAATCAGAGCATCCTCCCCATTGACTAACTGTGAGAATGAACAAAATGCAGTCCTGGATGTAATTGAGAACAGAAACAATAACAGCAGAATCCAACCCCTGGAATCACTCGTGAACTCGTTGGTGTCTCAGCAGGTGGGATGACCGAGTGAATCTCTTCTCACACTGAGAGCAGGTGAACGGCCTCTCTCCAGTGTGAACTCGCTGGTGTATCCGCAGGCTGGATAATCGAGTGAATCTCTTCTCACATTGAGAGCAGGTGAACGGCCTCTCCCCAGTGTGAACTCGCTGGTGGCTCAGCAGGCTCGATGACTGAGTGAATCCCTTCCCACACTGAGAGCAGGTGAACGGCCTCTCCCCAGTGTGAACTCGCTGGTGTGTCTGCAGGCTGGATGAATCACAGAATCCCTTCCCACACTGAGAGCACATGAACAGCCTCTCCCCAGTGTGAACTCGGTGGTGTGACTGCAGATGGGATGACCGAGTGAATCCCTTCCCACACTGAGAACACGTGAACGGTCTCTCTCCAGTGTGAACTCGCTGGTGTGACCGCAGGTGGGATAACTGAGTGAATCCCTCCCCACACTGAGAGCAGGTGAACGGCCTCTCCCCAGTGTGGCTGCGCCGATGAGCTTCCAGCTGTGATGGGGCTCTGTATCTCTTCCCACAGTCCCCACATTTCCATGGTTTCTCCATGGTGCAGGTGTCCTTGCCTCTCTCTTGGGTGGACAATCAGTTGAAGCCTTGTCCACACACACAACACGGGTACAGTCTCTCCCTGCTGTGAATGATGTGATAGTTATTCAGGCTGTGTAACTGGTTAAAGCTCTTTAGTCAGTGCACTGGAACACTCTCACTCGAGTGTGGCCGTGTGTCGGTGCTTTTCCAGTCACACTGACACTTGAAATCTTTTCAAATCAACAGACTGGACAACCTTTTCTCCTTCTAGATTCAAAGGCCGATGATATTCAGCTCCCATGGAATATGACTGTCAGATCTGACGTGACGTTTGAGATTTCGGCCTGTGATTCCTCTTTCAATATCCTGTAAAACAAGTTTACAAAAGTCATCAGTGTCAGTACAGGATAGAAATTCAGAACAGACAATTCTAGTTTCTATGGAACATTCTTTCCTATTTCAGTCCAAAAAAGCTGTGAATCTCCATTCCACACACTCTCCCTCCATTCTCACTCTGCTGTATCTAATATTCACCCTCCCAATTCTCCTGAAGGTGCTGATTGAGGCTGATTGACAGATCCATGCTCACTGCTTCCTGTCCTGGACACAGAGACCATAACAAATAGGAGCTGCAGTCGGCCATTTGGCCCATCGAGCCTTTTAAACTATTCAATGAGATAATTCATTCATCTACCTCAGCATCATTCTCCCCACACTAAACCCATATCCCTTGATATCTTCAATATCTAGCAACCAATCAATCGCTCTCTTGAAAATAGTTGATGACTGAGGCTTCACTGTCCTCAGGGGTTGAGAATTCCAAAGCTTTACCACATCCTTGAGTGAAGAAATCCCCCCACATCTTAGCTTTTGCTCCATCTTCTTGTCTGTTCCCCATAACCCTTGACACCCTTGTCAGTCAAAGATCTGTCTAACTGGAATATATTCAATGATCCTCAGCCTCCACTGGTCCCTGTGGAAGAGAAATCCAAAAGACTAACAACCCTCTGAGGGAAGAGATGTCTGGAAATATATAACGTAGCTACAGTTCCATATTGCAAGATATTCAGATCCCAAGGAATATGACTCTGTCCAGATGTGACGATTGAGATTTTTGCCTGTGATTCCTTGTTCAAAATCCTGTGAAATGAGTTTGCAAAAGTCATCACAGTCAGTATAGGATAGAAATTCAGAGCAGACAATTCTAGTTTCTATGGAACATTCTTTCCTATTTCATTCCCAAAAAGTTGTAAATCTCCATCCATATCTATGGATTCTATTTAAAAATGAAAGTGGATGGGCACTTGAAGGAAATAAACTTTCAGGAGAATGGGATATAGAGTGGGAATGGGACTGGAATGTTATACAGAGAGTCAGCATGGACTCGAGTTACCGAATGGATTCCTTCTGTGCTGTAATGACTTTATGACTGGAAATGTATAACATCGCTGCAGCATTATATTACAATGCAAGAAATAATAATAAATATATATTACAGAAACATAAATAATATATCTCATCTGGGTACCATATAATAACACTAGACATATCTCTGTTCTATATTAATTTACTGTCCCCTTAAATGTCAGCCATCTCCTGCCCTTTAATTGTGAACATTTGGAAAGAGACCATCCTTTTAGACAGAAAGAAGATTAACGTTTCAGGGTGGGCAGAATGAATTACAGGGAATAAAAATGTATCAGATTTTGTTGGTCAATATAAGCTCAGAAGTGGAAGGGAAATGATCTCCAGTGGAAGAGAAACAATTCCTGAACATTGTAAGACTAAGCTGGTAAATCAGCAGTGAATAGAGTTGTGAAGTGGGAAAAACCTCATCAAGACAAAGCTTGCGGAAATAATAGTTAAAATACACCCATTATTAGAGGTAGAGGAAGGTAGACAATGGCAGAGAGCTGATCAGGGAGGGCAGAGGTGAAACAGAGAAATGGATGGCTGTTTAAAAATTCATAAAAAGCATGGTTAGCAAGTTTGCAGACGATACTAAATTAGGAGGTATCACTGATAGTGAAAAAGGTTATCAAAAATTACAGGGGGATCTTCATCAGTTGATCGGTTAAGGAAGTGGGCCGATGATTGGCAAATGGATTTCAGTACAGATAATACAGAGTACAGAGGCACAACCTCAGGCTAAAGGTACGATCCTTTAAAACTGAGATAAGGATGAATTTCTTCAGCCAGAGAGTGGTGAATTTGTGGAACTCTTTGCCGCAGGAGGCTGTGAAGACCAGGTCATTGACTGTCTGTAAGACAGAGATAGATAGGTTCTTGATTAATAAGGAGATCAGGGGTGATGGGAAAAAGGCAGGAGAATGGGGATGAGAAAAATATCAGCCATGATTGAATGGCGGAGCAGACTCGATGGGCCGAGTGGCCTAATTCTGCTCCTATGTCTTATGGTCTTAAGTGTGAGTGTTGCATTTTGGAAAGTCAAACCAGGGTAGGACTTATACAGTGAATGGTAAGGCCCTGGGGAGTGTTGAGGAACAGAGGAACCCAGGAGTACAAGTATATCGTTCGTTGAAAGTGATGTCACAGGTAGACAGAGTGGTGAAGAAGGCATTTAGCACACTGGCCTTCATCAGTCAGGGCACTGAGTATAGGAGTTGGGACATTATGTTATAGTTGTATGAGTCGTTGGTGAGGCTGCACTTGGAGTACATAGAACATAGAACATAGAACATTACAGCGCAGAACAGGCCCTTCGGCCCACGATGTTGCACCGACCAGTTAAAAAAAAACTGTGACCCTCCAACCTAAACCAATTTCTTTTCGTCCATGAACCTATCTACGGATCTCTTAAACGCCCCCAAACTAGGCGCATTTACTACTGATGCTGGCAGGGCATTCCAATCCCTCACCACCCTCTGGGTAAAGAACCTACCCCTGACATCGGTTCTATAACTACCCCCCCTCAATTTAAAGCCATGCCCCCTCGTGCTGGATTTCTCCATCAGAGGAAAAAGGCTATCACTATCCACCCTATCTAAACCTCTAATCATCTTATATGTTTCAATAAGATCCCCTCTTAGCCGCCGCCTTTCCAGCGAAAACAATCCCAAATCCCTCAGCCTCTCCTCATAGGATCTCCCCTCCATACCAGGCAACATCCTGGTAAACCTCCTCTGCACCCTCTCCAAAGCCTCCACATCCTTCCTGTAATGTGGGGACCAGAACTGCACACAGTACTCCAAGTGCGGCCGCACCAGAGTTGTGTACAGTTGCAACATAACGCTACGACTCCTAAATTCAATCCCCCTACCAATAAACGCCAAGACACCATATGCCTTCTTAACAACCTTATCTACTTGATTCCCAACTTTCAGGGATCTATGCACACATACACCTAGATCCCTCTGCTCCTCCACACTATTCAAAGTCCTCCCGTTAGCCCTATACTCAACACATCTGTTATTCCTACCAAAGTGAATTACCTCACACTTCTCCGCATTAAACTCCATCCGCCACCTCTCGGCCCAACTTTGCAACCTGTCTAAGTCTTCCTGCAAACTACGACACCCTTCCTCACTGTCTACCACACCACCGACTTTGGTGTCATCAGCAAATTTGCTAATCCACCCAACTATACCCTCATCCAGATCATTAATAAATATTACAAACAGCAGTATTGTGTACAGTTTTTGTAACCCTGTTATAGGAAAGACATTGATAAACTGGAAAGAGTGCAAAGAAGATTTATGAGGATGTTGCCGGGACTAATGGGTCTGAGTGATCATGAGAGGCTGGACAGGCTAGGGTTTATTCCTTCGAACGTAGGAATATTCAAGTTAATATCTGCTTAGTTTGCGGAAGACACAAAGGTTGGTGAATTTGCGGATAGCGATGAGGACCATCAAAGGATACAGCAGGATATAGATCAGTTGGAGACTTGGGCGGAGAGATGGCAGATGGAGTTTAATCCGGACAAATGTGAGGTAATACATTTTGGAAGGTCTAATACAGATAGGAAATATACAGTAAATGGCAGAACCCATAGGAGTATTGATAGGCAAAGGGATCTGGGTGTACAGGTACACAGGTCACTGAAAGTGGCAATGCAGGTGGAGAAGGTCGTCAAGAAGACATACGACATGCTTGACATCATCGGCCGGGGTATTGATTTTAAAAATTGGCAAGTCATGTTGCAGCGTTATAGAACCTTAGTTGGGCCGCACTTGGAATATAGTGTTCAATTCTGGTCGCCACACTTCCAGAAGGATGTGGAGGCTTTGCAGAGGGTACAGAAAAGATTGACCAGGATGTTGCCTGGTATGGAGGGCATTAGCTATGAGGAGAGGTTGGAAAAACTTGGTTTGTTCTCACTGGAGTGACGGAGGTTGAGGGGAGACCTGATAGAAGTCTACAAGATTATGAGAGGCATGGACAGAGTGGATAGTCAGAAAATTTTTCCCAGAGTGGAAGAGTCAATTACTAGGGGGAATAGGTTTAAGGTGCGAGGGGTAAAGTTTATAAGAGATGCACGAGGCAGATTTTTTACACAGAGAGTGGTGGGTGCCTGGAACTCATTGTCGGGGGAGGTAGTGGAAGCAGATACGGTAGTGACTTTTCAGGGGCGTCTTGACAAGTACATGAATGAGATGGGAATAGAGGGATATGGTCCCCAGAAGGATAGAGGGTTTTTGTTAAATCGGGCAGCATGGTCGGTGCAGGCTTGAAGGGCCTGTTCCTGTGCTGTAATTTTCTTTGTTCTTAGTACACAAGCCAATTTATCTTTCTCGGGGTGAGTGTGTCTGAGAGGTATGCAACTGGAAAACATTTTCCATTCACCTCCTGCATTGCTGCAGTATATAGATATTGTTCTCACTCTGCCAGCAGGGCTGTGGGATTATTTGGATAGATCTTAAAGACAGCCCGACTGGGCAGGATGAGCCAAATGGTTTCCATCTGTGATGTATCATTCTATAAAACAGAATATTCAGCATCAGGAGAAAGAAAGTGAAAGAAACCAGTCTCTGTGGGATTTACCCAACCAGTGTAAGTACCTTCAGGGGAGCAGAGAGGGAAACCAGTGGGAAAACCTTTAAAAACTCGGGGTATTCCCACAGGAGAGCACTGGTATAAATCAATTTTAGAAGTAGAGAATGTCAGCGCACAAATTCCGAGGAATGCATTTTTAAAAATTAATTGATCTTAATTGCACAAGATAATTTTCTATTATCGTCTTTGACAATGACGCCGTTAATTCCCAGGTGCCCCTGCGGGTGTGAAAGTGTCCTATTCATTCCACAGGAGCCTATTGCGCAGGCGCAGTGTTATATTTGGAGCGTGCGCGGAGTTGAGCTCGGAGTCTTGCGAGTGCGGGATATGGCACATTATTTAGCGGGTGAGTCGGTCGGGCTGCAGGAGAAATGGAGCCGGAAGTTGGGGTGGGGAGGGAGCTATGGCTTCCAAACACCCGCTGTAGATTTACAACTTTTCAGATCTGAAAGTGATGGCCTTTAGCACAATCACAAGGCTGCACAATACAGAGGGAACACTAATCTGTTTCATTCTGCGGCTATGTCGTGGTTACACGAGTGATACTTTCCACTAATTTGCTGCCAGCACCAAAAAGGCATTCAGCCTCCCACACAAATGAGCAAGGTTGGGTATGAATATCTTTGATGTGGAGATGCCGGCGTTGGACTGGGGTAAACACAGTAAGAAGTCCAACAACACCAGGTTAAAGTCCAACAGGTTAATTTGGTAGCAAAAGCCACTAGCTTTCGGAACGCTGTTCCTTCGTCAGGTGGGTGGGAGCCTGATGAAGGAACAGCATTCCGAAAGCTCGTGGCTTTTGCTACCAAATAAACCTGTTGGATTTTAACCTGGTGTTGTTCAACTTCTTACTATGAATATCTTTGCCAGTGCAGTGCCAGGAACTAGGCTGTACATCCCAGTGAGTGGCTGATAGAATAAAACAGCATGTTGTTTGATTTGTCAGAATAGGTAGTGATTTTTTTCAGCAGCCCACACTCACAAAACCAAAAATACAATGTTTGCTGTGATTACAGATTGGGCAGCACTTGCTGAACAATCCTGAGTGTGCCAATAGCTACACTCATAATCAATTGAAGATAATCAGTCGAGTTCATAATACGGCTCAGTTGTAGTTGCGAGAAGCAACTTACATTTATACGCAGTGATCCTTTCCCTGCAAACAAAAGGAGAATTTTCAAGCCTTGCACCTTTTTTGAATTTCCCAGAAGCTTGAGAAACCTACAGTCTTCTATTGATTTCTCCATGGTGATGCTTCATGTCAATGAGAGTCCACTAATTGTGATCATTTGAAATTTGGCATTCTTCTGTTTGTCCTGATGAGTGCATGATGAAGAGATTCAGCAACAGGTCTCTCTTTTCAGCAATATTCAAGTTCAGGTATCTGAACAAGTATCTGTGCATTGTTTTATGTCCCTTGATAATTAAATGTGATTGGGGAAGTGTCACTGTGAATAATGTGCAAGTCAGTAAGAATTGTCAGCATTTTCTAATTGGAAATCTTAATCAGTGGAACCTTCCAGACACTGAATTGTACAGCTTGCACCAAACATCAATTTAAGATTGCAGGAAAAGTTCATAAACTTATTATAAACAACTTCCTGTTGAGAGTTCCTGAATTAAAAAAAATCACAGATGTTGCTTTTAAAAAGGGACACAGCAGCCCTGAAAATCAGTGACATCTCAGAATATTAAACTTCAGCCAGTTGTAGGGATTGTTAATGTCAGCAGAAACAAACCAAATATTGTCAGACTATCAATCCTGGATGTGATTAACAGCTGCAGTAATAGCAAAATCCAACTCCTGCTGACAATTGTGAACTTGCAGATGTGTCAGCAAGTGGGATGACCGAGTGTATCCCTTCCCACACACAAAGCAGGTGAATGGCCTCTCCCCAGTGTGGGTGAGCTCATGTAAATGCAGGCTGCCAGACTGAGTGAATCCCTTCCCACACATGGAGCAAGTGAATGGTCTCTCCCCAGTGTGAGTGCGTTGATGTGCAGTGAGGATTGATAACTGCCTGAAACTCTTTCCACAGTATGTGCAAATAAATGGCTTCTCCTCAGTGTGAATTCGCTGATGTGACAGGAGGCCGGATGAATTGGTGAATTCCCTCCCACATGTGGAAGAGGTGAACGGCCTTTCCCCAGTGTGAACTCGCTTGTGTGCACTGAGGTTGGATGAAGACCTGAACCTCTTTCCACAGGAAGTGCAGCTGAACGGTCTCTCCTCTGTGTGAACTCGCTGGTGTGACAGCAGGTTAGATGACAGAGTGAATCTCTTACCACACACAGAACAGGTGAATAGCTTCTCTCCTGTGTGAATTCGCTGGTGTGACCAAAGACCGGATGGCCCAGCAAAATCCTTCCCACACAAGGAGCAGGTGAACGATCTCTCCCCAGTGTGAACTCGCTGATGTGCACTGAGGTTGGGTGAACATGAGAACCCCTTTCCACAGGTGGAGCAGCTGAACGGCCTCTCCTCAGTGTGAGTTCGCTGGTGTAACAGCAGGTGGGATGAGGTAGTGAATCCTTTCCCACACACAGAACAGATGAATGGCCTCTCTCCAGTGTGACTGTGTCTATGGTTTTCTAGCAAGTATGGATAATTGAATCCTTTACCACAATCCTCACATTTCCACGGTTTGTCCACGGTGCTGTTGCCCTTCTGTCTCTCCAGGTTGGATGATTAGTTGAAGCCTCACCCACATACAGACCATGTGTATGGTTTCTCCCCACTGTGAATGGTGTGATGTTTTTCAGGCTGTGTAACTGGTTAAAGCTCCATCCACAGTCAGTTCACTGGAGCACTCTCACTTGGGTGCGTGTGTGTCTCCGTTCTTTTGCTGTCACATTGAATTTTGAAATTTTCTCCCACTGACAAAACAGGGAATGATTTCTCCCTCCACTGTCAAAAGCAATCATATTCAGGCCAGAATGGCTCTGTCAGACTTTGATCTGAAGTTTAGTTTGAGTTTCCTGTCTGTGAATCCTCCTCATCAAGTTCCCTGCAAAAAGAGTTTTAAAAAACTAATTCAGAACAGACAATTTCAGTTTCCACGAAACATTTCTCTATCTCATTTATCTTGAGCTGTAATCCCCATCCCACACACTCTCTCTTGTCCCTGAGCTGAAATCAAACTCATTGCCCCATCTCCACTCTGAGCCCAGCTCCCTCTCCCTCCAGCTGGATTCAGTCCTCCAGACCATGTACAGATTGAGAGTACAATCAAGGAGTCAATTATTTTCCTTCCAAGTCAGGGGACGTGCAGCCCCACTGACTCTGTTGTTACCACAATGGGCACACGTGCTCTGTTCACCAATGAAACACCACGGTGACCATTAACATGGGCCTGTTCCGAGGAAAGGCTCCATTTTATTTGTGCCACAACAGCAGGGGAATTACCTCCTGCACAGGCACAAAGGTATCATCAGTCACAGAAAATAATTGCAGCTGGTGTCTCAAACCTCATTTTACCATTTGCTCCCAGACATTCTCAATTCAATTTTGAAATGCAAACTGAAATCTGGCATTGTGGGGTAAATTAAAACACATTTTAATGGTCATTTTCAGAATGACTATTCCTGAGAATTAATTCCCAAGTCAGTAAATTAAAATTCTCATCAGCAATGGAGGTGGCACAGTGGTTAGCACTGCTGCCTCACAGCTCCAGGGACCTGGGTTCGATTCCCAACTGGGGTTACTGTCCTTGTGTAGTCTGCCCGTTCTCCCCATGTCTGCGTGGGTTTTCTCCAGATGCTCCGGTTTCCTCCCATTGTCCAAAGAGATGCCAGTTAGGTGCATTGGCTATGCTAAATTGCCCCTTAGGGTCCTGGGATGAGTAGGTTAGAGGGATTAGCAGGTTACATATGTGGGGTTACGGGAACAGGGCCTAGGTGGGATTGTTGCCAGTGCAGACTCGATGGGCCGAATCACCTCCTTCAGCACTGTAGGGATTCTATGAAATACATTGGGAGAATTGCTATTTTAATGGGTATTTTCACAAGTGTTATAAAATGATTTTTCAAAACAAATTCATATTTTCTTTAACAGATGATTAATAAATAAAAAGTATTTAATAAAACAACCACCCAGTGTGGGGTTCTGGATGCTAACTCAGGGTTTCTGAGCTCCAGGAACCACTAACTGAACCAACCGGGAATTGTCTCCACAAAACTTCCCCAACTCCCTCCCGGGAAAAAGCTGCAAACCCGGGAGCTGCAGCTTTTTACTGGGGGTGTTGGGGCCTCCAGCGGGTGTTTGTGAATCCTCCCCACCCACCTGGGCCTGTTCCCGGGAGGGAGGGAGAAGCCCCGCAGCTGCAAACCAGGGAGCTGACAATGATTCTGAAGGGTTTGCGGATCCACAAAGTGTTTCCAAATCCTCCCAGCCACCGCCTAACGCTGACTCCGCTTCTCCGGGACAAACAAGCGCCAAGGCCAGCAATGACACTGCGCATGCTCCACATCACAATGACCGAGGGACTGATTGACGGCAGCTCCGGACCAATAGGAAGAGGGGGCGGAGCTGGAGGACCGAGCGGGAGCGGCTGGTCCTCCAACCAATCGGAGTGAATGTGAGGCGGGAACTGAAGCATGCGCAGTGCGGGAAATGGCGACGGACGGACGGTTTTAATTTGGAAGCGAGAACAATACGAGGTAAGAGGGCGGCGCGCGGGGAATGATAAATGTGGCGGGTGGGTGGAGAGACTTTGTAAACATGTTGTTCAAACCCAAACACCGGAAATGAACTTCCCGGTCCCCCCCTTTGTATCAAATGGAGCGGCAGCTTGTAGTGTTAGACCCGGGCTGACTGCCGCCATTGAGGCCGGCAGGGATTGTGATTGGAGAGGGAAGCCCTGACATCACAATGGAATGGGTGAGAGTGTGACGTCACAATGGAATGGGTGAGGGTGTGTCGTCACAATGGAAGGGGTGAGAGTTCCAGATGAGCTGAGACTGGGCTGGAGTCGGGCGATGGCACTGACATGTGGCCCGGTGGCACAGTGGTTAGTGCAGCTGCCTAACAGCGCCAGGGACCCGGGTTCAATTCCAGCCTCGGGTCGCTGTCTGTGCAGAGTTTCTACATTCTCCCCGTGTCTGTGTGGGTTTCCTCCGGGTGTTCCGGTTTCCTTCCACAGTCCAAAGATGTGCCGGTTAGACGGATTGGCCATGATAAATTGCCACCTGGTATCAGGGGGAATTAACAGGTAAATATGTGGAAAGGGCCTGGATGGGATTGTTGTCGGTGCAGGCTCGATGGGCTGAATGGCCTCCTTCTACGCTGTATTTTATTATTCATTATTAATTAATTACTATTAATGCTTCCATGAATGAAGGTGGTCTTGATGATGATGTGGACATGTGGCTGGAAGCTCATCTTGGGATGAACTATTTCACCCTGGTTATGAACAGCCTGGTCCAGCCTCAGACAGTTGCCAGGAGGAGAGATAAAGTTGTTGGCGAGGGAATGGAGTCTGTAGTGGGGACTGAACACAATGGGTTCAGTCTTCCCAGTATTTATATGAAATAAATTTCTGTTCTTTCAGTACTGGATGTCAGACAAGTCAGGATGGTGTGTGAGTTGGAGAGGAACTTGGAGCTGATGGTGTTCACAGGGTTTGGAAATTCTGTCAAAGTTCCTGTTGAGTTGTCGATGCATAAAATCTCTCTCCTCACCTCCGGCCTCTCCTACTTCTCTCTGTTTCCACTCAGGGTGTGGAGATGCCGGCGTTGGACTGGGGTAAGCATAGTAAGAAGTCTCACAACACCAGGTTAAAATCCAACAGGTTAATTTGGTAGCATAAGCCACAGGCTTTTGGAGTGCTGCCCCTTCATCAGTTCTGTTCACAAACAGGGCATATAAAGACACAAACTCAATTTACAAGGTAATGGTTGGAATGCGAGTCTTTACAGGGAATCAAGTCTTAAAGGTACAAACAATGTGAGTGGAGAGAGGGTTAAGCACAGGTTAAAGAGATGTGTATTGTCTCCAGCCAGGACAGTTGGTGAGATTTTGCAAGCCCAGGCATGTCGTGGGGATTACAGATAGTGTGACATGAACCCAAGATCCCGGTTGAGGCCGTCCTCATGTGTGATTGACAGATCCATGCTCACTGCTTCCTGCCCTGGATGCAGTGAGCTGAAAATTTCCATGCAGGCTGCCAGACAGATAGATGTCCACATTACTGGAGTAAAAATGTGTGGAATATACAGACCGAATTCACTTCATTCCCTTCAGTTGCTGCAAGTCCCCAATTTCCCCCAGAATGAGAAAAGAAATGGAAAGGGGGAAACATTGATTTCCTCCCAGATGTTGTCCAGAGGAGGAAGATTCACTCTGAAGCTCATTGGCCAACTTCTGCATTGTGACGTCACAATGGAGCCCTGCCTGAATCAGCCAATAGGAGTCACTCTGCTCCGCGGTGATGTCTCCGGGTTCCAGTGCGCAGGCCCGGGCGCGCGGACCCGGGAGCCCCGCCCCCATCCATTGTTCCCCTCCCCTTACACCTCCTTGAGTCAAGGTTTCCAGGCAACCGGCTGGCGGCTCCGGCCAGAACGAGAAGCCGCTCGGTGAGCTCCCCCTCCCCCTGGCCCGGGACTGCGCATGTGCGGGGGAGAGGGAAAGCTGCGCATGTGCGGGGGAGAACCCACCCTCTGATCTTCATGCTGAGGTGTTGACCAATGGGAAGAGTTGGAGGACCGGAAGGATTCTGGTCTTCCGGCCAATCTGAGCGCAGGCTTTGTGTGAATGAAGATTGATCTTCAGACTGACTGAAACTTCCTCCTGTCGCTAATATCTGTGAGTAAAACACTTTCTTTTCTCCCCCTTTCCATTTCTTTTCTCATTCTGGGGGAAATTGGGGACTTGCAGCAACTGAAGGGAAAGGAATTGAATCCAGGGAGGGTGCAGACTCTGGAAAGGTTGGCCCAGGTCTCTCTCTCTCTCTTAAACCAGAAAATGATCCATTTCTGCCCACTGTTTGCTGTTAGCCAATCTTCTATCCACGCCAATATGTCATCCCCACAGCATGAATTTTTATTTGCTGCAATAACCTTTGATGTGGCAACTCATCAAATGTCTTCTGGAAATCTAAGGACAGCGCATCCACCGGTTTCCCTTTATCCAATTCCCGATGGGGAATTTTAGAAAATTGAACAACACATCAACTATCTCACTCTGTTAAGACTCGAGAATGATGCCCAGCAGAACCCGAGGACTCATCAGCCCACAGCTCCAACAGTTTGCTGAGGACCACTTCCCTGGGAATTGTGCTTTTTCAGAGTTCATCCCACACTTCTGTTTTCTGATTTCCAGCTGTTTCTGAGTTTTAACTGTATCCTCTATTGTGAACACCGAGGCAAAATACTTGTTCAATTCATCTCCCAGCTCCTTATTTTTCATTAGCAAATCCTGGACTTACTTTCTATTAGACAGTTAAGAAATGAGGTGGAGCAAGTGACTGAAGTGTCAGTCAGGGAGCACTATTGGGAGCACCAATAGTTTCAAAATAGTTCAGGAAAAAGATAGGACAGGTCCACAGGTCAAGGCCCTAAACTGGAGCAGGGCCACTTTTGTGGGCATTAGGCAGGATCGAGCAGATGTCGATTAGGTGAGTTTGTTTGAAGGGAAAGGAATGACTGGCAAATGGGAGGTTTTAAAAGTGCGATAAAGAGTCCAGGGGCAGTATATTCCTGTCAGGATGAAGGGAAAGAATGGTAAATTTAGGGATCCCTGGCTGACAAGGGACATTGAGGCTCTGGTCAGGTAAAAGAAGGAAGCAGACATTGGGTTTAGACAATCGGGGACAAGTGAATCACTCGATGACTCTTAAAAGTGTAAGGGAACACTTAAGAGGGTATGATATGGATCTGGCAGGTAAAGTTAAAGAAAATTTAACTTTAACACAGTCCAAAGATGTGTGGGTTAGGTTGATTGGCCATGCTAAAATTGCCCCTTAGTGTCCTGAGATGCGTAGGTTAGAGGGATTAGCGGGTAAATATGTCGGGATATGGGGGTAGGGCCTGGGTGGGATTGTGGTCGGTGCAGATTCGATGGGCCAAATGGCCTCTTTCTGCACTGTAGGGATTCTATGAAAATCCCAAGAGGTTCTATCGCGATATTAAGAGTAAAATGGTGGCGAGAGAGAGAATAGATCCCCTTAAAAATCAGCATGGCTATCTGAGGATGGAGTCACAGGAGATGGGTGCGATTTTTAATGAATATTTCTCCTTGGTGTTTCCTGAGGAGAACATGATGGATGCTGAAGAAATAAGAGAAAGAAGCTGTGATGTCTTGGACCACATGCATATTACTAGGGAGGAGGTATCTGCAGCCTTAAAGTGCATTAAGGTGGATAAATCCCCTGGGTCTGATCAAGTATATCTTCAGATCTTGTGGGAGGCTCAGGAAGGAATTACAGAGCCCCTTGCAGAGATATTTGTTTCATCTCTTTCTACTGGTGAAGTTCTGGAAGAATAGAACATGTTAATGTTGTTCTGTTGTTTAAGAAGCGTAGCAAAGAGAAGCCTGGGAATTATAGGCCGGTAGTCTGACATCAGTGGTGGGTAAGTTACTGGAGGGGATTGTGAAGGACAGAATCTACCAACATTTGGATTCTGACGGTGTGATTAGGGATAGTCAGCACCGCTTTGTGCACGGGAAGTCATGTCTAATAAATCTTTTACAGTTTTCCGAAGAGGTAATCCAGAGGATGGATGAGGCTAGGACAGATGTTGATTGTATGGAATTTAGCAAGGCCTTTGACAGGGTCCCGCTTGGCAGCCTAGTCTGGAAAGTTAGGTCGCATGGGATCCAGGGAGAGCTAGCAAATTGGATTCGGAATTGGCTCAATGGAGGAAGCAGAGGGTGATGGGTGAAAGTTGTTCCTCGGACTGAAGGCCTGTGATGAGTGGTGTGTCTCAGGGGTTGGTGTTGGGACCCTTGTTATTCAATATTTATATCAATGATTTATATGTGAATGTACAAGGCATGATTAGTATGTTTGTGGGTGATACTAAATTTGGAGGTATCATTGATCGCGAAGAAGGTTACCAAAGATTACAGGGGATCTTGATCAGTGACTTGAAGGGTCTAGTTCTGTGCTGTGCCCTATGACTAGTGCTCCATTTATTAACTTTTCTTCAAATACCTCCTCTTGCTGTCGGTCTTTACAGTTCGAGCTAGCTTTCTCTCACACTCTAATTTTTCCTCCCTTATCATTCTTTTCCTCATTCTTGGCCATTTTTTATATTCTGATCAGTTGTCTGACCTGCCAGTCACCATTGCACAATTGTATGTGTTAGAGTGGGCCAAGGCTGAGGCAGATGTGTTATATATATTTACAGAGAGAGAATAGACCAATGTTTCGAGTCTGGATGACCCTTTGTCAGACCTCTGCCGGAAGGTCATCCGGACTCAAAACGTTGGCTCTATTCTCTCTCCACAGATGATCTGACCTGCTGAGATTTTCCAGCATTTTCTGTTTTTGTTTCAGATTCTAGCATCTGCAATATTTTGCCTTTCTATGTATTTAATATCCATATGTACTATGTTAACAAAATGGAGAGTTATGAACTATACGAAGCATCCTGGATTTAGCGGACTTGACCACATTCCTGCAGCTATCCAGTCATTAAAGACACAGTCATGGAGCATTAAACTTGCCGAGCAGGGCCTCCCGTATCAGCACACAGGCAGCTGCTTTGTGAGACTGCCAGCAGCACAGACAAGTCAGAGATAAGAGTGTCCTGAGAAGAGAGATTCATTGTGAATGCTCAGGGACGGTTGATAAGATGCAGCAATTCTATGATTCTAATGGACATTCTTTCCTCTCTCGTTCCCCAAAAGCTGTGAATCTCCATCCCACACACTCTCCCTCCATTCTCACTCTGCTGTATCTAATATTCATCCTCTCAATTCTCCTGAAGGTGCTGATTGAGGCTGATTGACAGATCCGTGCTCACTGCTTCCTGTCCACCACACACAAATCATAAGAAACAGGAGCTGCAGTTGGCCATTCAGCCCATCGAACTGCCTCAACCATTCATTGAGAATTGGCTGATCTACCGCAGCATCATTTCCCACGCTATCCCCCAGATAGAGAGAGAATAGAGCCAATGTTCCGAGTCTGGAGAGAGGAAAGAATGTTCCATAGAAACTAGAATTGCGTGTTCTCAATTTCTATCCTGTACTGACACTGATGACTTCTGTAAACTTATTTTACAGGATATTGAAAGAGGAATCACAGGCTGAAATCTCAAACGTCACGTCTTGACGTGACAGAGTCATATTCCTCGGGACCTGAATATCATCGGCCTTTGAATCCAGAAGGAGAAATGGTTGTCCGGTCTGTCGATTTGAAAAGATTTCAAACATCAGTGTGACTGGAAAAGCACCAACACTCTGCCACACTGGAGTGAGAGTGTTCCAGTGCACTGACTAAAGAGCTTTAACCAGTTACACAGCCTCAATAAATATCACATCATTCACAGCAGGGAGAGACTGTACCCGTGTTGTGTGTGTGGACGAGGCTTCAACTGATTGTCCACCCAAGAGAGAGGCAAGGACACCTGCACCATGGAGAAACCATGGAAATGTGCGGACTGTGGGAAGAGATACGGATACCCATCTGAGCTCGAAGCGCATTGGCGCAGCCACACTGGGGAGAGGCCATTCACCTGCTCTCAGTGTGGGGAGGGATTCAGTGATTCATCCGGCCAGCAAAGACACCAGCGAGTTCACACTGGGGAGAGGCCGTTCACCTGCTCTCAGTGTGGGCAGGGATTCACTCAGTCATCCAACCTGCGGACTCACCAGCGAGTTCACACTGGGGAGAGACCATTCACTTGTTCTCAGTGTGGGAAGGGATTCAGTAATTCATCAGGCCTGCGAAGACACCAGCGAGTTCACACTGAGGAGAGACCATTTACCTGCTCTCAGTGTGGGAATGGGTTCACTCAGTTATCCAGTCTGCGGACACATGAGCGAGTTCACACTGGGGAGAAACCATTTATGTGCTCTCAGTGTGGGAAGGGATTCACTGACCTCTCAAACCTCTGCACACACCAGCGAGTTCACACTGGGGAGAGGCCATTCACCTGCTCTGTGTGTGGGAAGAGATTCAGAGTTTCATCCCACCTGCTGAGACACCAACAAGTTCACGAGTGATTCCAGAGGTTGGATTCTGCTGTTATTGTTTCTGCTCTCAATTACATCCAGGACTGCATTTTGTTCATTCTCACAGTTGGTCAATGGGGAGGGTCGGAGGGTTTCTTTCTGTTGGACTGGTCGGTTTCACAACTTTGCCTCCAGTGGGCTGATGCTCCTTGAGTCTCGTTGCGAATACCTGGTTTCAAATTTCACACGGATCACAGAGTGACAGGGTGTTAGGAACTTCAGAGATATTTAGTCAGCATTTCTGTTTGAAACCCCCCCAAATGCCCATCCAATTTCCTTTGTAATTGTTTATTGTCTCCACTTCCTCCACCCTCGTAGGCAGCGAGTTCCAGGTCATTACCATTCGCTGCATCAAAATATTCTTCCTCACATCACCCCCCCCCCCCCCCCCCCCCCCCCCTCAACTGCATCTCTGATCCAAAACCTTAAATCTGTCTCCCCCTCATCCTTGTCCCATCAGCTAATGGGAACAGCTTTTCTTTGTCCACCTTATCTAAACCTGTCAGAATCTTGTCGCCTCTATCAAATCTCCCCTAACCTCATTTGCTCCAAGGGGAACAACCCCAGCCTGACATTGACAATAAAGAACAAAGTAACAGAACGTGTTACTACCTGAAATCAAATGGGAATGTTTAATTTCTGTTTTAAAGATATTGTGGATATATTGTCCTGGACAATAAAGGAATTGGAATAACTCATCTTGGGTGTGGTTGAATGGAATATATCAATCTGGTATCCACCTACAGTCTCCCTCTCTAACAGCATTGTGGGTGTACTGACACCTGAGGCATTGTAGCAGTTCAAGAAGGCAGAGTTGGATTGACCATGGCCGAGGAAGCTACATACAGCCACATATTCTGTTATAATCGAAGGACTGCAGATTGAATGTGAGACATTATGGGACTGGACTATCTTGACCACATTCCTGTAACTTCTCAGTTTCTGCAATCATGGACCATTAAAGCTGCTTAGCAGGGTCCCAACAGAGGACCTGGTGAGAATATTGACTCAGAATGAGTTCAAATTAAACTTATTCCAGGACCGGCTGGTGTTCAGCGGCTGAGAGACCTGAATCTGTAAAAAAGGGGTCCGACCAATCAACAAACAGTGGTAGGTAGTTGGTTAAGAAGTTAAAAAGCGTTCTGAGGCATTGCTTAACCTATCGTCAATTTGTGATAAGAACTGTGAGGGACTTGTGACCCGATATTTGTTGAAGTGATGGTATTCTCCAAGTAGCACTGGTCTGAAAAGCAGATCTCTGAGAGTAGATTCTAACAGTTATAATCCTATCCACGCATGGCCAGTGAAAAACCAGAGCTCGAGTGGGGACCGGACAGGTCTCTTACCTGCCATTTGGAAACTAAGAACAAGAAGCTTATCGATAAAATGATTCGAGAATAGAAACAACGTTTCGATTGTGGGTGACACTTTGTAAGAAGCTCATCCAGACTCAAAACATTGACTCTATTCTCTCTCCAAAGATGCTGCCAGACCTGTTGAGATCTTCCAGCATTTTCTGTTTTCGTTTCAGATTCCAGCATCCGCAGTATTTTACTTTTATGATAATTTGATTCGGTCTGATTGGAATCCCCACGACCCTCCCGCAAAACAGAGGGAGTCGTGGCAAAGGGAGAAAAGATAAGGATGATAAAGTCTGGGTTCTGATTCTCGAGCCCATGTAGAATTAACAAAATGAGTGAACCAGTTTATAAAGAACAGAAGTTAATCATCCCTCACAATAACTGATCAACTTAAAATAATTAGGTTGATGAATATAACAAAAAAAATAATGTATGCAGTTGAACATCAAGTTTGTTTTGTTGTTAGGGAAGTTTTTTAAACTTGTAAGAAGGAACTCGCATACTGTTAAAGGTTTAGACGGGGAAGAGTTTGTAAAATGTGTTCAGGAGAATTTTCTGCATCAGTATATAGAGGTGCCAACTAGAGAGGATGCGATATTGGATCTCCTATTGGGAAATGAGTTAGGGCAGGTGATGGATGTGAGTGTGAGGGAACACTTTGGATCCAGTGATCATAATGCCATTAGTTTCAACCTGATCGTGGATAAGGATAGATCTGGTCCTCGGGTTGAAGTTCTGAACTGGAAAAAGGCCAAATTTGATGAAATGAGAAGGGATCTGGGAAGTGTGGATTGGCACAGGCTGTTCTCTGGTAAGGATGTAAATGGAAAGTGGGAGGCCTTCAAAGGAGAAATTTTGAGAGTGCAGAGTTTGTATGTTCCTGTCAGGATTAAAGGCAAAGTACAT
The DNA here is from genome assembly GCF_964213995.1 of Mustelus asterias. NCBI lineage: Eukaryota > Metazoa > Chordata > Chondrichthyes > Carcharhiniformes > Triakidae > Mustelus > Mustelus asterias. The sequence goes on from NW_027590160.1 coordinate 583,059, forward strand.
AGGAATAAGGAACCTTGGTTCTCGAGGGAGATTGTAACACTGATTAAGAGGAAGAGAGAGTTGTATGAAATGTACAGGCAGCAAGGAACAGATCAGATGCTCGAGGAGTATAAAAAGTGCAAGAAGCTACTTAAGAGGGAAATCAGGAGGGCTAAAAGAAGACATGAGGTTGCTTTGGCAGACAGAGTGAAGGAAATCCAAAGAGCTTCTATAGGTATGTTAGGAGCAAAAGGATAGGGATAAAATTGGTCCTCTTGAAGACCAGAGTGGTAGACTGTGTATGGAACCAAAAGAGATGGGGGAGATACTAAATGGTTTTTTTGCATCCGTATTTACTGAGGAAACGGGCATGGAGTCTACGGAAATAGGGCAAACTGGTAGGGAGGTCATGGAACCTTTACAGATTAAAGGGGAGGAAGTGCTTGCTGTCTTGAGGCAAATCAGAGTGGATAAATCCCCAGGACCGGACAGGGTATTCCCACGGACCTTGAGGGAAGCTAGTGTTGAACTTGCAGGGGCCCTGGCAGACATATTTAAAATGTCAGTATTCACGGGGGAGGTGCCAGATGATTGGAGGGTGGCTCATGTTGTTCCGTTGTTTAAAAAAGGTTCCAAAAGAAATCCGGGAAATTATAGGCCAGTAAGTTTGATGTCGGTGGGCAAATTATTGGAAGGTGTGATAAGGGATAGGATCTACAAATATTTGGATAGACAGGGACTTATTAGGGAGAGTCAACATGGCTTTGTGCGTGGTAGGTCATGTTTGACCAATCTATTAGAGTTTTTCGAGGAGGTTACCAGGAAAGTGGATGAAGGGAAGGCGGTGGATGTTGTCTACCTGGATTTCAGCAAGGCCTTTGACAAGGTCCCTCATGGGAGATTAGTTAGGAAGGTTCAGTCGCTAGGTATACATGGGGAGGTAGTAAATTGGATTAGACACTGGCTCAATGGAAGAACGTGATGTGGAGATGCCGGCTCAATGGAAGAATTGCTTCTCTGAGTGGAGGCCTGTGACTAATGGTGTGCCGCAGGGATCGGTGTTGGGTCCATTGTTGTTTGTCATCTATATCAATGATCTGGATGATAATGTGGTAAATTGGATCAGCAAGTTTGCTGATGATACAAAGATTGGAGGTGTAGTGGACAGTGAGGAAGGTTTTCAAAGCTTGCAGAGGGATTTGGACCAACTAGAAAAATGGGCTGAAAAATGGCAAATGGAATTTAACGCAGACAAGTGTGAGATATTGCACATTGGAAGGACAAACCAAAGTAGAACGTACAGGGTAAATGGTAGGACTCTGAAGAGTGCAGTTGAACAGAGGGATCTGGGAATACAGGTACAGAATTCCCTAAAAGTGACGTCAAGGGTGGATAGGGTCGTAAAGAGTGCCTTTGGTACATTGGCCTTTATAAATCGGAGTATCGAGTATAAAAGTTGGAGTGTTATGGTAAGGTTATACAAGGCATTGGTGCGGCCGAATTTGGAGTATTGTGTACAGTTTTGGTCACCTAGTTACAGGAAGGACTGAAAGAGTGCAGAGAAGGTTCACAAGGATGTTGCCGGGACTTGAGAAGCTGAGTTACAGAAAGAGATTGAATGGGTTGGGACTTTATTCCCTGGAGCGTAGAAGATTGAGGGGAGATTTGATAGAGGTGTATAAGATTTTGACGGGTATAGATAGAGTGAATGCAAGCAGGCTTTTTCCGCTGAGGCGAGGGGAGAAAAAAACCAGAGGGCATGGGTTAAGGGTGAAAGAAAAGTTTAAAGGGAATATTAGCGGGGGGCTTCTTCCCGCAGAGAGTGGTGGCAGTGTGGAATGAGCTGCCGGATAAAGTGGTAAATTTAACATTTAACTTTTAACATTCAAGAAAAACTTGGACGGGCTCATGGATGAGAGGGGTGTGGAGGGATATGGTCCAAGTGCAGGTCAGTGGGACTAGGCAAAAAATGGTTCGGCACAGACAAGAAGGGCCAAAAGGCCTGTTTCTGAGCTGTGATTTTCTATGGTTGTTAAAGTGATGTAATTGTGTGCCAAGTTTTTGCTGCTCACTCTTTAGGTTCTGTAGAAAAGTTAACCCTTTCAGCAGACAGTTCATTTGTTTTTAAATCACCCGAAAACTCGTGTCTATTTTAGTTCATAATTGAAGATTTATGGGAATTGGCTAAGATGGGCTTTCAGCATTTTTAAAGTATAAAAAAGTGGTCTTGAGAAGCCAACTTGGTAGAGAGAGGTGGAGGGAGATATGTTTACAGAGAGGTGTGGAGAGCTGTTGGTTTTACAAGTTATCCACGTTTTCGGAGCCGTCACGTCATGTCCTGGTCTGAGGGATGGAGAGAAGTCTGTTCAATTGTTAAAGTTAAACTTTCTCTATTAACTGTTAATCGACACTTTGCTTTTTATCTTTCTAACTTGTTACATTTTTAATGGTTAACAAACTTTCTGATTTCACCATTTAAAGCTTTCTTTCTTGCCACATGGTTAAGTCACTGGAACCTGGTGTGATTTACGATTAGGGAGGTTATTGTAAACAAGAGAACCCTCATAAATCTTCATTCACATAAATCAAAGTTCTTACATTATTACGAAAGAAATTGAACATAGAAGTAAAGATGTTCTGCTTCAGTTATACAGGGCATTGCTGAGACTGCATCTTGAACACTGGGTGCAGCTTTGTCTCCTATTTAAGAAATGATACAAATGCATTGAAAGTGGTTCAGAGGAGGTTTAATAGATTGCTTCCCAATTCTTGACCCTCACAGGATAAATTATGTCTGATTTTCTTTGTTTTCAGCTCTGATAAAGGGTCATCCTGACTCAAAATGTTGTCTCTATTCTCTCTTTACAGATGCTGTCAGACTTGCTGAGATTGTCCAGCATTTCCTGTGTCTGTTTCAGATTCCAGCAACAGCAGAATTTTGCCTTCATACCAATTATTTTGGATAAGGACATCAAAAGTATCGGGTGTAGAACGAGAATGTGGAACTCAACACAAAAAGATCAGCCATGATCTAAATAAATGCTGGAGCAGACTCAAACGGCCAAATGGCCGACTTCTGCTCCGATGTCAAATGTTGGTCACAAATTCCTGAGAATTGTGAAACAAGGCTGGAAGATTCGCCTTGCTTGTGTTAGTGGGAAAATGTCCAGGAGAACCGTCACTGTGAAGGACAGTTCTGGGATTAAAGGTTGCCAGACTGGAAAAGGAAATAAACACTCGGGGAGTGAAGAATCGCTTTGGACTGGTTTTTGGAAACTTTTGGAGACAGAGTAAAATATAATTGTTGAGTGGGATATTTGATTGTGTTAAGAGTAAAAGGGCAAAGTTCAATTTTACAGTTTAAGGGTTAAGTTCCCTACAAAGAACGGTGTTTACTCATTGTTGCTTCCAGTTTGTTGGAATAAATGTCAAAAAACTTGAAGTTTTGTCAGGTGATTCTTTAATTTATTCACTGGGTTTAAATTCATTTTTTTAAATTATTGATTGTCACAGAAATTCTAACAGTTCATTTAAAGCCACAAGTTTCGATTTCCCATTTGAGCCTGGGGTACCTTTCTGTCTCTCTATTGCTGGTGTCAATGACAGCCAGGCGACGGAGCTGAGGGCTGAATTTAGCTGAGAATAATGGGGCCTGCGCCCCAGTTGGGAAACTGCCATGGGGATCGCACTAATAGAAAGACAGGAAGGTGCTGGAGGACTGAGTGGGAAATGGGCCCCCAAACAATTGTTATATCGATCATTCAGAGCTAAAGAGAAACCCGTCTCTTTAAATACATATACAGGGAAGAGGCTGCACTGAAATCTGTCCCTTTTAACCTGCACAAAAGCAGGAGGCTGAGATTGACAGGCTGCAGGAGGAGACCATTCAGCCCATCATGCCCCTGCTATCTCTTTGAAAGGACTCTGATTCATCCAACTGCTCTGTTCTTTCCCCACAGCCCTGCAAATTCTTCCCTTTCAAGTCTTTACCCTTTGGAAAGATTCTATTGAATCTGCTTTCAGGCAGATCAGAACAACTCACTGTGTCAAAAAATAACACAAAATCTCATCTCCCCCTCTGGCTCCTTTGCCAATTACCTTAGAGGGACTCACTTTCTGTTAAAGAGCCTGCCAACCCCTCTCACCCACTTTCCCTAAAGTGCATCAATCTCAGCAGGAAAAATCCAGAAAAATCAAATATTTTTACTGATAAAAGTTTATTAATGAAACAGAACATGGTTAAAACAAACAGAAAATGACTTGAGGATCAAAGACAACCAGAGTAAAGGATGTTCACAATGTTCTGGACACAAATGGTTTCTCTTTAATTCATCTGTAGCCTGTTCCCTGCCCTCTTTGTGGAACACCTCCGCTCAGTCCACAAGCATGACCCTGACCTTCCGCTTGCTATTAGAATTCACCACCTTGCTCTCACACTCACATTTCTGTCCTCGGCCTGCTGCAATGTTCCGGAGAAGCCCAACACAAGCTGGACAAACAGCCCCTCATCTTCCGATGAGGCACTTTACAGCCTTCTGGACTCAACATTGAGTTCAACAACTTCACACCCTGAACTCTCTCCTCCATTTTGATGGGTTTTTTTGCTGAGTGCCAGTCTGTATCTTGTTTTCATGTTTTTTTGCTTCCAGACAGAGCTGTCCTTTATTCTGCCATTAACACTTACTCTGGACCAATGCTTTGTTTCTTTACCACAACCATTACCTCTCCCTTTGCCTTTTGTTCCAGCATATTTTTGTCATTTAATTTCACCCACCCTCTAACCAATCCCTGACTTTCCCTTTTGTTCTACCTGCCCCTCCCCTCTTTCTCACCAGCATCAAACCCATCACATTTCTCCCTCGCTTTCGTTCTGAAGTCGAGTTACATTGGACATAAAAGGTTATCTCTGTTTCTCTCTCCAGAGATGCTACCAGACTGGCTTTGATTTTCTAGTTTTTTCTGTATTTATTTTAGATCGACCAGTAGTCGTAGGAAAAATTTATGATCAAGGATAAAATAAATGTCCTTCATTAGTTTTGTGGATCATTTCAGTGGAAATGTGCTCTCCCAGGTTCAAAGAGCATCAGCCCACTGGAGGCAAAGTTGTGAGACTGGCCAGTCCAGCAGAAAGAAACCCTCCAACCCTCCCACTTCACCAACTGTCCGAATGAACATGGTTCAGTCCTGGATGTGATCAACAGCAGCAATACCAGCAGAATCCAACCCCTGTCATCACTTGTGAACTCGCTGGTGTCTCTGTAGGTGGGATAACTGAGTGAATGCATTCCCACACACACAGCAGGTGAATGGCCTCTCCCCTGTGTGAACTCGCTGGTGTACCCGCAGCGTGAACGATGTTTTAAATCTCTTGGAGCAGTGAGAGCAGCTGAACGGTCTCTCCTCAGTGTGAATGCGCTGGTGGGACACCAGTTCTCCAGAGCTTTCGAAGCCACTTCCACAGTCAGAACATTTAAAGGATCTATCCTGCGTGTGAGTGACATTGTGTCTCAGCAGGCTGGATAACTGAATGTATCCCTTCCCACACCCGGAGCAGGTGAATGACCTCTCGCCGGTGTGAACTGCCTGGTGTTTCCGCAGGTTGTATGACATTCTAAATCTCTTTGTGCAGACAGAGCAGCTGAACGGTCTCTCCTCAGTGTGAATGCGCTGGTGAATCATCAGATCCCGAGAGCTTTTGAAGCTACTCCCACAGTCAGAACATTTAAAGGGTCTCACATTGGTGTGAGTGAACTTGTGTCTCAGCAGGTGGGATGAATGAATGAATCCCTTCCCACACTCAGAGCAGGTGAACGGTTTCTCCCCGGTGTGAACTCGCTGGTGCGTTAGCAGGTCGGATGAATTTCTAAACCTCTTTGTGCAGTGAGAGCAGCTGAACGGTCTCTCCTCAGTGTGAATGCGCTCGTGGTCTCTCAGTTCCACAGCACGTTTGAAATCGCTTCCACAGTCAGAGCATTTAAAGGGTCTCTCATTGCTGTGAGTGACTTTGTGTGCGCGCAGACTGGATAAATGAGTGAATTCCTTCTCACACACAGAGCAGGTAAATGGTCTCTCCCCAGTGTGAATTCCTTGGTGTATCCGCAGTTTGGATGACATTTTAAACCTCTTTGAGCAGTGAGAGCAGCTGAACGGTCTCTCCTCAGTGTGAATGCGCTGGTGGGATACCAGTTCACCAGAGCTTTTGAATCTGCTCCCACAGTCAGAGCATTTAAAGGGTCTCTCCTGGGTGTGAGTGACTTTGTGTGCACATAGGCTGGATAAATGAGCGAATCCCTTCCCACAGCCAGAGCACCTGAATGGCCTCTCCCCTGTGTGAACTCGTTGGTGTCTCTGCAGATTAGGTAAGTGAGTGAATCGCTTCCCACACACAAAGCAGGTGAATGGCCTCTCCCCAGAGTGACTGCGTTGATGAATCTCCAGCTGAGATGGGGATATGAATCCCTTCCCACAGTCTCCACATTTCCACGGTTTCTCCATGGTGCTGATGTCCTTGTAACTCTCCAGGTTAAACAATCAGTTAAATCTCACACAGAACACAGGTACAGTCTCTCCCGCTGTGAATGCTGCGATGTGTTTTCAGGCTGTGTAACTGGTTAAAGCTCTTTCCACAGTCATTACACTGGAATGCGCTCACTTGGGTGTGGGCATGTTTCAGTGCTTTTCCACTCTCACTCATGCTTAAAATCTTTTGAAGATGAAAGAACAGAGAAACATTTCTCTTCTGGATTCAAAGGTAGATGATATTCAGGTTCTATCAAATTGAGTGACTTTGTCAGTTCTTGACATGACGTTTGGCTTGAGATTTTTGACTGTAAATCCTCACCTCCTGATAGCCTGTAATATAAATTTACAACAGACATCACAGTTAGTATAAGATAGAAATTCAGAACACATCATTTTAGTTTCTATAACGCATTCTTTCCTTGCTTATTCCCCAAAAGCTGTGAATCTCCATCCCACACACTCTCCCTCCATTCTCACTCTGCTGTATCTAATATTCACCCTCCCAATTCTCCTGAAGGTGCTGATTGAGGCTGATTGACAGATCCATGCTCACGGCTTCCTGCCCTGAATACAGAGAGCTGGAAATCTCCATGCAGGCTGCCAGACAGATATATGTCTAAACGACTGAACTAAAAATGTATAGAATATACAGACTGGATTCACTTCCTTTCCCTTCAGTTGCTGCAAGTCAGCAATTTCCCCCAGAATGAGAAAAGAAATGGAAAGGGGGAACACAGAGGAGGAGGTTTCACTCTGAAGCTCATTGGCCAACTTCCGCATTGTGACATCACAATAGAGCCCTGCCTGAATCAGCCAATAGGAATCACTCTGCTCCGCGGTGACGTCGCTGGGTTCCAGTGCGCAGGCCCGGGCGCGCGGACCCGGGAGCCCCGCCCCCACCCATTGTTCCCCTCCCCCTGCACCACATCGAGCCAAGGTTTCCAGGCAACCGGCTGGCGGCTCCGGCCAGAGCGAGAAGCCGCGCGGTGATCTCCCCCTCCCCCCTCGCTCTCCTGCGGCTGCGGCTCCAAAAAGAGATCGAGAGCGACCGCTGGCGGCAGCCGCACTGCGCCTGCTCCGGACAGCTCGGCTCAGCAGCGCTCTCTGCGCCTGCTCCGGACAGCTCGGCTCAGCAGCGCTCTCTGCGCCTGCTCCGGACAGCTCGGCTCAGCAGCGCTCTCTGCGCCTGCTCCGGACAGCTCGGCTCAGCAGCGCTCTCTGCGCCTGCTCCGGACAGCTCGGCTCAGCAGCGCTCTCTGCGCCTGCTCCGGACAGCTCGGCTCAGCAGCGCTCTCTGCGCCTGCGCGCTGGGCTGCCAGCTGAGAACATAAGAACATAAGAAATAGGAGCAGGAGTAGGCCATCTAGCCCCTCGAGCCTGCCCCGCCATTCAATAAGATCATGGCTGATCTGACGTGGATCAGTACCACTTACCCGCCTGATCCCCATAACCCTTAATTCCCTTACCGATCAGGAATCCATCCATCCCCGCTTTAAACATATTCAGCGAGGTAGCCTCCACCACCTCAGTGGGCAGAGAATTCCAGAGATTCACCACCCTCTGGGAGAAGAAGTTCCTCCTCAACTCTGTCTTAAACCGACCCCCCTTTATTTTGAGGCTGTGTCCTCTAGTTTTAACTTCCTTACTAAGTGGAAAGAATCTCTCCGCCTCCACCCTATCCAGCCCCCGCATTATCTTATAAGTCTCCATAAGATCCCCCCTCATCCTTCTAAACTCCAACGAGTACAAACCCAATCTCCTCAGCCTCTCCTCATAATCCAAACCCCTCATCTCCGGTATCAACCTGGTGAACCTTCTCTGCACTCCCTCCAATGCCAATATATCCTTCCTCATATAAGGGGACCAATACTGCACACAGTATTCCAGCTGCGGCCTCACCAATGCCCTGTACAGGTGCATCAAGACATCCCTGCTTTTATATTCTATCCCCTTCGCAATATAGGCCAACATCCCATTTGCCTTCTTGATCACCTGTTGTACCTGCAGACTGGGCTTTTGCGTCTCATGCACAAGGACCCCCAGGTCCCTTTGCACGGTAGCATGTTTTAATTTGTTTCCATTGAGATAGTAATGCCATTTGTTATTATTTCCTCCAAGTGTATAACCTCGCATTTCTCAACGTTATACTCCATTTGCCATATCCTCGCCCACTCACTCAGCCTGTCCAAATCTCTCTGCAGATCTTCTCCGTCCTCCACACGATTCACTTTTCCACTTATCTTTGTGTCGTCTGCAAACTTCGTTACCCTACACTCCGTCCCCTCCTCCAGATCATCTATATAAATGGTAAATAGTTGCGGCCCGAGTACCGATCCCTGCGGCACGCCACTAGTTACCTTCCTCCAACCGGAAAAACACCCATTTATTCCGACTCTTTGCTTCCTGTCGGATAGCCAGTCCCCAATCCACTTTAACACACTACCCCCAACTCCGTGTGCCCTAATCTTCTTCAGTAGCCTTTTATGGGGCACCTTATCAAACGCCTTTTGGAAATCCAAAAACACCGCATCCACTGGTTCTCCTCCATCAACCGCCCTAGTCACATCTTCATAAAAATCCAACATGTTCGTCAAGCACGACTTTCCCCTCATGAATCCATGCTGCGTCTGATTGATCGAACCATTTCTATCCAGATGCCCTGCTATCTCCTCTTTAATAATGGATTCCAGCATTTTCCCTACTACAGACGTTAAGCTGACCGGCCTATAGTTACCCGCCTTTTGTCTCCTTCCTTTTTTAAACAGCGGCATAACATTAGCCGTTTTCCAATCAACCGGCACTACCCCAGAATGCAACGAGTTTTGATAAATAATCACTAACGCATCCACTATTACCTCTGACATTTCTTTCAATACCCTGGGATGCATTCCATCCGGACCCGGGGACTTATCCACCTTCAGTCCCATTAGTCTACCCAGCACTGCCTCTCTGGTAACATTAATTGTATTAAGTATTTCTCCTGCTGCCAACCCTCTATCGTTAATATTTGGCAAACTATTTGTGTCCTCCACCGTGAAGACCGACACAAAAAACTTATTTAAAGACTCAGCCATATCCTCATTTCCCACTATTAACTCCCCCCTCTCGTCCTCCAAGGGTCCAACATTCACTCTAGCCACTCTATTCCTTTTTATATATTTATAAAAACTTTTACTATCATTTTTTATATTAATTGCTAGCCGAGCTTCATAGTCTATCCTTCCTTTCTTTATCGCTTTCTTAGTCTCTCTTTGTTGTTTCTTAAATTTTTCCCAATCACTTGTTTCTCCACTATTTTTGGCCACTCTGTACGCAGCTGTTTTTATTTTAATACTCTCCTTTATTTCCTTCGTTATCCACGGCTGGTTCTCCCTTTTCTTACAATCCTTGTTTTTTGCTGGAATATATTTTTGCTGAGAACTGAAAAGGATCTCCTTAAAAATCCTCCACTGTTCCTCAGCTATCCTACCTGCCAGCCTGCTCTCCCAGTCTACCTTAGCCAATTCATCCCTCATCCTATCATATTTCCCTCTGTTCAAACAGAGGACACTGGTTTGGGACCAAACTTTCTCCTCTTCCATCTGAATCAGAAATTCGACCATATTGTGGTCACTAGACCCAAGAGGGTCCTTCACAATAAGATCCTTAATTCTACCTACCTCGTTACACAATACCAGATCCAAAATAGCTCGTTCCCTCGTCGGTTCCGTAACATGCTGTTCAAGGAAACTATCCCGACAGCATTCTAAGAACTCTTCCTCCATTCCACCCTTACCGACTTGAGTCTGCCAGTCAATGTGCATGTTGAAGTCCCCCATGATTATTGCCGTTCCGTTTTTACACGCATCCCTTATCTGCTTGTTTATAGCCCTCCCTACCTCAACATTATTATTTGGGGGCCTATATACCACACCTACTAGTGTCTTTCTCCCTCTACTATTCCTCATCTCTACCCATAATGATTCCACGTTTTGTTCCTCAGAGCCTATGTCATCCCTCAGTACTACCCTGATATTATCTCTTATTAATAGCGCGACCCCACCACCTTTTCCTTCCTGTCTATTCTTCCTAAACGCCTGATACCCCTGGATATTCATCTCCCAGTCCTGGTCACCTTTCAGCCACGTTTCTGTAATGGCCACTAGATCGTACCCACTCGTGCTGATTTGCACCATCAACTCATTTACCTTGTTCCGAATGCTTCGTGCATTCAGGCAAAGTGTCCTTATTCCAGCTTTTATCTGGACCCGCTTTGATGAGTCGCGAACACCCTCTCCCTCTACTCCCTTATCTAAATTACCGCCTTCATTCACTTGCACCCTCTCCTCTACCATTAATTTTGTAATTCCCCTTACCCCTGCATCCTCCACCCCATCAATTAGTTCCTTGATCCTAGTCAACTCTTCTAGCTCCCCTCCCCCCAACCTATCTAGTTTAAATTCTCCCCAGTAACCTTAGCCAACCTACCGGCCAGGATATTGGTCCCCGTGTGATTCAAGTTCCACCCGTTTTTTGTATACAGATCACCCCTGCCCCTAAAGAGGTCCCAATGGTCCAGGAACCTGAATCCCTGCCCCCTGCACCAGTCCCTCAGCCACACATTCATCTTCCACCTCACTCCATTCCTGCCCTCACCTTCCCGTGGCACAGGCAGTAATCCTGAGATTACTACCTTTGCTTTCCTCTTTCTCAGCTGTCTCCCTAATTCCCTGTACTCCCTTTTCATGACCCCTTCTCCCTTCCTACCCACATCAGCGGTACCAATATGTACCGCTACCTCAGGCTCCTCTCCCTCCCACCTCAGGATTTCCGGGACGCGACTAGCGACATCCTGGATCCCGGCCCCAGGGAGGCAGACCACCATGCGAGAATCCCGCCTACCTCCGCAGAAACGCCTGTCTGTCCCCTTCACCATCGAGTCCCCGATTAATACCGCCTTCCTCCTCTTTTCCTTAGCCCTCTGAGTTACAGGGCTGGACTCCACTGCGGAGACACGGCCACTGCTGCTTCCCCCAGGCGGGCTGTCCCCCCCAGCAGTACTCAAGCAGGAGTACTTGTTGTGCAGGGGCAAATCCACTGGGGTGCTCTCAACCACCCTAGCCTTACCCTTCCTGGCCATCACCCACTTGGCCTCCTCCCGTTGCCCTGGTGTGACCACCTGATGATAGCTCTTGTCTATCACCTCCTCATTCTCCCTCATCAGCCTAAGATCCTCGAGCTGCAGTTCCAGCTCCCTAACACGGTCCCTCAGGAACCGCAGCTCGACACACCCCTCACAGATGTGGATGTCTGGGAGGCCAGATGCCTCCAGGACCTCCCACATCCTACACTGGGAACAACACACTGGTTTCACACTCATACTGGACACTTTATGTCAAGTAAGACAGTGAAAAGTTAATAAGAGTGTAAGGAAACAAAAACTCACCCCTGCTCGTCCAAGCCCTGTGAGCCAAAGCCCTGACAGCTCACTCAACTTCCCACTCACTCTGCTGCCCGCTACGATGCTGCCCGCTGTATACTTTGGTGCGCTTTTAAACCCTCCAAAAACTTCCCCAGGCCTCTCCTGGCCCGACTTCCGGTTTTGAAAAAAACCTCCGATTTTAAACCCAAAATTAACTGAAAAAATAAATAATTAATTAAAGTCAGAAAACCCACTCTCTTACCCTCAGCCTGCTCCTGGGAACAAATCCCTGATATTAACAACTGATATTAAACCCAAACAACTGGGATTAAACCCAAACAACTGGGATTAAACCCAAACAACTGGGATTAAACCCAGAACAACTGAGATTAAACCCAGAACCACTGATATTAAACCCAAACAACTGAGATTAAACCCAAAACAACTGAGAATAAACCTAAACAACTGATATTAAACCCAAACAACTGAGATTAAACCCAGAACAACTGATATTAAACCCAAACAACTGATATTAAACCCAAACAACTGAGATTAAATCCAAGCAACTGATATTAAACCCAAACAACTGAGATTAAACCCAAACAACTGATATTAAATCCAAACAACTGAGATTAAACCCAAACAACTGAGATTAAACCCAAACAACTGAGATTAAACCCAAACAACTGAGATTAAATCCAAACAACTGAGATTAAATCCAAACAACTGAGATTAAACCCAAACCACTGAGATTAAATCCAAACAACTGAGATTAAACCCACAACAACTGGGTTTAAACCCAAACAACTGAGATTCAATCCAAACAACTGAGATTAAATCCAAACAACTGAGATTAAATCCAAACAACTGAGATTCAATCCAAACAACTGAGATTAAACCCACAACAACTGAGATTAAATCCAAACAACTGAGATTAAACCCACAACAACTGAGATTAAACCCAAACAACTGAGATTAAATCCAAACAACTGAGATTAAACCCACAACAACTGAGGGAGTGGGGGAGGGGACTTTGCAAAATCTCTTCCCATCATTTTCTTCCAAGTCCCGCAGTTTGATTTGAAACAGAACAGCTTCTGTTTGTAGCTTCACCACAGACTCAAACTTCACCACAGACTCAAACTTCACCACAGACTCAAACTTCACACACAGACCCAAACTTCACACACAGACTCAAACTTCACACACAGACTCAAACTTCACCACAGACTCAAACTTCACCACAGACTCAAACTTCACACACAGACTCAAACTTCACCACAGACTCAAACTTCACACACAGACTCAAACTTCACCACAGACTCAAACTTCACACACAGACTCAAACTTCACACACAGACTCAAACTTCACCACAGACTCAAACTTCACCACAGACTCAAACTTCACACACAGACTCAAACTTCACACACAGACTCAAACTTCACCACAGACTCAAACTTCACCACAGACTCAAACTTCACACACAGACTCAAACTTCACACACAGACTCAAACTTCACCACAGACTCAAACTTCACACACAGACTCAAACTTCACACACAGACTCAAACTTCACACACAGACTCAAACTTCACACACAGACCCAAACTTCACACACAGACTCAAACTTCACACACAGACTCAAACTTCACACACAGACTCAAACTTCACCACAGACTCAAACTTCACACACAGACTCAAACTTCACCACAGACTCAAACTTCACCACAGACTCAAACTTCACACACAGACTCAAACTTCACACACAGACTCAAACTTCACACACAGACTCAAACTTCACACACAGACTCAAACTTCACCACAGACTCAAACTTCACCACAGACTCAAACTTCACACACAGACTCAAACTTCACCACAGACTCAAACTTCACACACAGACTCAAACTTCACCACAGACTCTAACTTCACACACAGACTCAAACTTCACACACAGACTCAAACTTCACCACAGACTCAAACTTCACCACAGACTCAAACTTCACACACAGACTCAAACTTCACACACAGACTCAAACTTCACCACAGACTCAAACTTCACCACAGACTCAAACTTCACCACAGACTCAAACTTCACCACAGACTCAAACTTCACACACAGACTCAAACTTCACACACAGACTCAAACTTCACACACAGACTCAAACTTCACACACAGACTCAAACTTCACCACAGACTCAAACTTCACACACAGACTCAAACTTCACCACAGACTCAAACTTCACACACAGACTCAAACTTCACACACATACTCAAACTTCACCACAGACTCAAACTTCACCACAGACTCAAACTTCACACACAGACTCAAACTTCACCACAGACTCAAACTTCACCACAGACTCAAACTTCACCACAGACTCAAACTTCACACACAGACTCAAACTTCACACACAGACTCAAACCTCCTCCTCTGGACAACATCTGTGAGGAAAACACTTTATTTCTGCCCCTGGGAATTAGAGAGACAGAAATACTCTGGAACCAAATATTAGAGCCAAATATACTGAGGGGGAAATGTTTGTGATTTTGTGGAACCTGTTTTTATTGTGAGTTTTTAAAGTGTAATTTATCTTGTCTATTCAAATACCGTTTCTCTCTTTGCATGATTTAGTGATGCTGATTTTAGATAAATTTCTAAAGTAAAAGTTTTTTAAATGTGAAACGGTGTCCTTCAATATTCCATTGGACTTTTCTGGAAATATGTTTACTTTTTAGGTTAATAACGACAGATATATGTCTTCTGTTGATAGAAGGTACATCTTGGTATATTTTTGTTTCAGTAATAAGATTCATGTATTGTTAGTTTTATTCTTGTTATATAATATAAAATCACAGAATCCCTACAGTACAGAAGGATGCCATTCAGCCCATCGAGCCTGCACTGACAACAATCCCACCCAAGCCCTATCCCCGTCACCCCAAATATTTACCCTGCAAATGCCCCTGAAACTAGGGTCAATTTAGCATGGCCAATCAACCTAACCTGTACATCTTTGGAGTGTGGGGGTAAACCGGAGCACACGGAGGAAACCCACGCAGACACGTGGAGAATGTGCAGACTCCGCACAGACAGTGACCCAAACCAGGAATCAAACCCGGGTCCCTGGAGCTGTGAGGCCACAGTGCTAACCACTGTGCTACCGTGCTGCCCTGCATATGTAGCTTTGTTATACATTTCCAGTCAAAGTGACATTCCAGTTCAGAAGGAATCAATTTGAAATCTTGAGTCCATGTCAACTGTTTTTTGGAGAAATTCACTCAGTCCCATTCACCCTCTCTATCCCCTTAACCCTGCATATTAACTTCCTCATTGTCCATTTGATCTTATTTTGAACGCATTCGCCTTCACTTCCACCATCCTTACCGACCTCTTGCTGTCTAAATAAAGGTTTCTCAAATCCCCCTCCCACCATCTGTCTCATTAAGAAATGCTATACTGTCTACCACACATTTTTAGTCCAGTTATATGACCACAGAAATGAGACTTGTCCATCCTGAATTTCTATCCTGTACTGACAGTGATGATTTTTGTAAACCTCTTTGCAGAATAACAGAGGAGGAGGATTTACAGATTGAAATCTCAAAGCAAATATCAAGAATAATTGTTTGATTATTGGGACCAGAATATCATCGGCATTTGAGTCCAGGAGAAATGTTTCTCTCTTCTATCTGCTTCATAAGATTTTGAACATTGGTGTGACTGGAAAAGCAACGAGACACATGCAGCTAGACATTATACAGCCTGAAAGAACATCACCGTTTACAAAGGAGAGACCGTACACAAAGTCTGTGTGTGGACAACTCAGGAACCTAGAGAGACACAAGGACACTCACACCATGGAAAAACTGTGGAGACTGTGGAAAGGGATTCAGATTCCCGTCGGAGCTGGAAATTCACACTGGGGAGAGACTGTTCACTTCCACTAAGTGTGCAAAGGGATTTACTAATTCATCCGACTTAATGACACACCAGTGAGTTCACACAGGGGAGAGGCCGTTCACCTGCTTAGAGTGTGGTAAGGAGTTCTCTTGGTCCTCCAATCTCCGGATACACCAGCGAATTCACAGTGGGGAGAGGCCATTTACCTGCTCTGAGTGTGAAATGAGTTTCAGTCGGTTATCTCAGTTGCAGACGCACCAGCGAGTTCACACTGGGGAGAGGCCATTCACCTGCTCTGAGTGTTTGGAAAGGGATTCTCTCTCTCTTACAACCTACAGATACACTAGGGAGAGACCGTTCATCTGCTCTGAGTGGGAAAGCATTCACTACTTCATCTGACCTGCTGAGACACGAGCGAGTTCACACAGGGGAGAGGCCATTCAGCTGTCTAGAGTGTGAGATGAGATTTAATCGATTATCTCACTTGCAGACACACCAGCGAGTTCACAACAGGGAGAGGCTGTTCAACTGAGTGAGAAAGCATTCATTGATTCAGCCAACCTTCTGACACACCCGTGTCTTCATGCTGGGGAGAGGCCATTCACTGGGTCTGTGCAGGATGGCATTCACTCAGTTATCCAATCTGTTCAGATACCAGCGAGTTCACAAGTGATTACAGGGACTGGATTCTGCTGTTATTGCTGCTGTTATTCACATCCAGAACTGAACCATGTTCACTCTGACAGTTTTATTTTTATTCAGTGTGGGACATGGGTGTCGCTGGTCAGCATTTATTGCCCACCTCTCGTTGCCCTTGAGAGGGCAGTTGAGTGTCAGTCACATTGCTGTGGCTCTGGAGTCATCGTTGGCCAGACCAGGTAAGGATGGCAGATTTCCTTCCTAGTGAACCAGATGGGTTTTTTTCTGACAATCAACAATAGTTTCATGGTCATCAGTAGATTCTTAATTCTAGATATTTTTTATTGAAGTCAAATTCCACCATCTGTCATGGTGGGATTTGAACCTGGGTGCCCAGAACATTAGCTGAGTTTCTGGATTAATAGTCTAGTGATAGTACCACGGGGCCACCGCCTCCCCAAAGTGGGGCCATCGGAGGGTTTCTTTCTGCGGGACTGACCGGTCTCATGACTTTGCTTCCAGTGGGCTGATGCTCTTTGAGCTGCTCCGCCATTCAATATGATCATGGCTGTTATTAATATGTGCAGCAAATTGTAATATTCTAAATAGGATATTCAGATGGTGATACATTTTCATTTCTTCCTGAGGAAGAGGTTTGTGTCTACCTAATCATTCCTGTTTTAGAAATAAATTTTTAGTTTGAGAATTAGTATTTTTTAACGAAAGATAAATGAAAAACCTGGGTTGAGAATCTGACAAAAACACCTGAGGGAATTCGCAGTCTCAAGGCGTGGCCCATGTTTGTTTAAAAAGTCAAAACCGGAAGGGTAAGAACTGTAAAAGGGCAGCTGGACTGTTCCTCTCTGAGTCACAGTGAGACATTTCTAATTAAATACACAAAGGGAATTCCCTAAGTTTTGACATGTTCATTCAAAAAGATTGCAAATAATTTGATTCAGAAAAAAACAACCATGGGTTATTTGATTATTGTGGATACTGAAAATCACATTTCTGGATTGTGAAAAGCAGCTGGAAGTAGCACAATTAATGCAAGATTTGGGACATTTAGATCTTTACTGACCAGAATGTAGCAACTTTTGCTGTAAAAAGGGGGCTGGGCTCAGCCTCTTCAGCTGGAGATCTGGAGACATTGGATCTGACACTTAATGTCCTGTCTTTATTAGTGAGGTGACTTCTTCGAGCAGACTCAGGGCTACATGTTTGGTTTTGAAACTACAAGTTAATTAATTTAAACATCTATTGGATATGCTAACTGGTCTCCGTTACCATGGAGATAAGTGATTCAGAGTGGAACCTTGGTTGGAATTCTGGGTGGTTCTCACAGAAACCAGGCAGTCTGCAGTGAGCTTGCAAACCGTCAGCTGTGGGACCAGAAGCTGTGAACTAGCTGTGGGAGCGGGAGCTGTGAGCCACGAGCCAGCTGTGGGAGCGGGAGCTGTGAACCAGCTGTGGGAGCAGGAGCTGTGGGAGCAGGAGCTGTGAACCAGCTGTGGGAGCAGGAGCTGTGAACCAGCTGTGGGAGCAGGAGCTGTGAACCAGCTGTCGGAGAGGGAGCTGTGAATCAGCTGTGGGAGTGGGAGCTGTGAACCAGCTGTGGGAGCAGGAGCTGTGAACCAGCTGTGGGAGCGGGAGCTGTGAACCAGCTGTGGGAGCGGGAGCTGTGAACCAGCTGTCGGAGGGGGAGCTGTGAATCAGCTGTGGGAGCGCGAGCTGTGAACCAGCTGTGGGAGTGGGAGCTGTGAACCAGCTGTGGGAGTGGGAGCTGCGAACCAGCTGTGGGAGCAGGAGCTGTGAACCAGCTGTGGGAGTGGGAGCTGTGAACGAGCTGTGGGAGCAGGAGCTGCGAACCAGCTGTGGGAGCAGGAGCTGTGAACCAGCTGTGGGAGTGGGAGCTGTGAACGAGCTGTGGGAGCAGGAGCTGTGAACCAGCTGTGGGAGCAGGAGCTGTGAACCAGCTGTGGGAGTGGGAGCTGTGAACCAGCTGTGGGAGCAGGAGCTGTGAACCAGCTGTGGGAGCGGGAGCTGTGAACCAGCTGTGGGACCGGGAGCTGTGAACCAGCTGTGGGAGCAGGAGCTGTGAACCAGCTGTGGGAGCGGGAGCTGTGAACCAGCTGTGGGAGTGGGAGCTGTGAACCAGCTGTGGGAGTGGGAGCTGTGAACCAGCTGTGGGAGCCGGGAGCTGTGAACCAGCTGTGGGAGTGGGAGCTGTGAACCAGCTGTGGGAGCGGGAGCTGTGAACCAGCTGTGGGACCGGGAGCTGTGAACCAGCTGTGGGAGCCGGAGCCGAGAAGGTCATAAGGAACCAGGGATGTTCTCAATGTTTAAAGCCCTCAGCAAGAAGGCAGTAAAGTCCATGCTTGGATTGAGGAGTCCATGTTTTGAGTCAATTCTGAAATCTCAAAGGAAAGTTGGAGAGTTATTTGGCCGAAAGCTAATAGAAGGATCCTCATGAAATCTTGGAGTCTGGAGAATAGCTGGAATATGGAAAGTTTGATTTTGTTTAAAAGCCTGGAATCTTGTGATGGGTGTTTGGATTTCTCATTGAACGTTAATATTCTCAACCCGAATTATAACAACACACACAATATTTCAAAACTATTTGAAAAATATGGTCTTTATTTTGTACAAAGTATTACATTATAAGGCACTCCTCTTCTAGGATCTACAGTAATTTCTTAGCTCGAGCACTACTGAAACAATCAGACAATAAATGAATAAAAATTGTACTAATTGTCATCCCTTCTGAATCAGGAGGGCTATCCCCAGCACAGAGGGTCATTTGGAATTTTTCCCACAGACCAATTAACAGGGATTATACTCTCCAACCATCTGAAGTGAATTCTTTACACGAATCGTCCAGGCCGGTGCAGGTATCAACTTGCAGTTTGGCTGATCAGCTCAGATTTTCTGCAGCATTTCATCGATCACCGAGTGATTCCTTTCACAGAGTCCATCTTTCAGCTGCTGTGTTCCTGACCAGAATGTTCATGTGTTCACACACGTCTCAAAATTCATCATTCAGAAACTGAGCTGGTGCCACAAAGTCTGACCATGTTTCATAGGCACCCATCGGATCATCTTTCTTGTAAATCACATCAATGAAACCTAATAAAAGATCCAAACCTTGATCAGTAGCCCACTGAAGGACATCCAGCTCAAAAAATGCTTTGTTGCTGATTTTCCTTGTGTTAGGAAGTGACAATGCCAAGGCCAGATCTTGTTTCCTCCTTGATCGGGATGTAACCCGTGTCCACATCGCCACTTCATTCTTCCACTGGTTGTATGGTTCAGACTCCGAGAGCATCAGCAGGTAATCAGACCCTGACAATTCCCACTGCCTTTCAGTCATTTCTCACAAAAGCTGCTGGGATTGGAAGCTTCTGTCTGAAATATACTTTCCTTTATTTTCCAAACTTCACCATTAGACAAACATTCCCTGTTACCATGTTATAATCCCGACAGTCTTATAGTGAAGGAAGAAATTGGAGCTAATCTTTACTTGGAATATAATTAACTCCTAACTCTTTATACATACTTTCTTCATACACACTCCTATAATTATCCAATCAATGCCCTCTATCTACATATTTAAACAGAATTGATACAATTAACGCCCATAGTCAGGGCAGGGACCCGGGTTCAATTCTGGCCTCGGGTCACTGTCTGTGTGGAGTTTGCACATTGTCCCCATGTTTCATTAGTGACAGACAGCATGGTTTTGTAAGAGGGAGGTCGTGCCTTACAAATTTGGTGGAGTTTTTTGAGGAAGTGACAAAAACGGTTGATGAAGGAAGGGCCGTGGATGTCGTCTATATGGATTTCAGTAAGGCATTTGACAAAGTCCCACATGGCAGGTTGGTTAAGAAGGTTAAGGCTCATGGGATACAAGGAGAAGTGGCTAGATGGGTGGAGAACTGGCTTGGCCATAGGAGACAGAGGGTAGTGGTCGAAGGGTCTTTTTCCGGCTGGAGGTCTGTGACCAGTGGTGTTCCGCAGGGCTCTGTACTGGGACCTCTGCTATTTGTGATATATATAAATGATTTGGAAGAAGGTGTAACTGGTGTAATCAGCAAGTTTGCGGATGACACGAAGATGGCTGGAATTGCGGATAGCGAAGAGCATTGTCGGGCAATACAGCAGGATATAGATAGGCTGGAAAATTGGGCGGAGAGGTGGCAGATGGAGTTTAATCCGGATAAATGCGAAGTGATGCATTTTGGAAGAAATAATGTAGGGAGGAGTTATACAATAAATGGCAGAGTCATCAGGAGTATAGAAACACAGAGGGACCTAGGTGTGCAAGTCCACAAATCCTTGAAGGTGGCAACACAGGTGGAGAAGGTGGTGAAGAAGGCATATGGTATGCTTGCCTTTATAGGACTGGGTATAGAGTATAAAAGCTGGAGTCTGATGATGCAGCTGTATAGAACGCTGGTTAGGCCACATTTGTAGTACTGCGTCCAGTTCTGGTCGCCGCACTACCAGAAGGACGTGGAGGCATTGGAGAGAGTGCAGAGAAGGTTTACCAGGATGTTGCCTGGTATGGAGGGTCTTAGCTATGAGGAGAGATTGGGTAGACTGGGGTTGTTCTCCATGGAAATACGGGGAATGAGGGGAGATCTAATAGAGGTGTACAAGATTATGAAGGGTATAGATAGGGTGAACAGTGGGAAGCTTTTTCCCAGGTCGGAGGTGACGATCACGAGGGGTCACGGGCTCAAGCTGAGAGGGGCGAAGTATAACTCAGACATCAGAGGGACGTTTTTTACACAGAGGGTGGTGGGGGCCTGGAATGCGCTGCCAAGTAGGGTGGTGGAGGCAGGCACGCTGACATCGTTTAAGACTTACCTGGATAGTCACATGAGCAGCCTGGGAATGGAGGGATACAAACGATTGGTCTAGTTGGACCAAGGAGCGGCACAGGCTTGGAGGGCCGAAGGGCCTGTTTCCTGTGCTGTACTGTTCTTTGTTTGCGTGGGTTTATTCTGGGTGCTCTGGTTTCCTCCCACATTCCAAAGATGTGCGGGTTAGGTTGATTGGCCATGCTAAATTGCCCCTTTGTGTCAGGAGATTAGCAGGGTAAATATGTAGGGTTATGGGAGTGGAGCCTGGGTGGCATTGTGGTCGGTGCAGACTCGATGGGCCAAGTGACCTCCTTCTGCAATGTAGGGATTCTATGATTAAAAAGAAAAGGTCTCTAATCGGTGTGAACTTGCTGGTGTGTCAGCAAGTTGGATGACTGATTTAAACTTTCCCTGAACTCAAAGCAGGGGAATGGCCTCTCCTCAATGTGGACTTGCTGGTGTCACAGCAGATTGGATGAATCAATGAATCTCTTCTCACACACACAACACATTAATGGTCTCTCTCCAGTATGAATACATTGGTGCATCAGCAAGTTGGATAACTGAG
This sequence comes from Mustelus asterias, assembly GCF_964213995.1. Taxonomy (NCBI): domain Eukaryota; kingdom Metazoa; phylum Chordata; class Chondrichthyes; order Carcharhiniformes; family Triakidae; genus Mustelus; species Mustelus asterias. Next base: position 604,936 of record NW_027590160.1, read on the forward strand.
CGGATTCCTTCCCACACTCAGAGCAGGTCAGTGGCCTCTCACCAGTGTGACCACATTGGTATTTCAGCTGACTGGATGACTCAGTGAATCTTTCCCAAGGAGCAGGTGAATGGCATCTCCCTGTTGTGAATTCACTGGTGTGTCAGCAGGTTGGATGACTGAGTGAATCCCTTCCCACACACGGATCAGGTGAATGGCCCCTCCCCAGTGTGAACTTGCTGGTGTGTCAGCAAATGAGGTGACCGTGTGAATCCCTTCCCACACTCAGCGCAGGTGAACAGCCTCTTCCTGGTGTGACTGCGGTGACTCACCTGAAGAAGGGGCTTGGAGCTCCGAAAGCTTGTGTGGCTTTTGCTACCCAATAAACCTGTTGGACTTTAACCTGGTGTTGTTAAACTTCTTACTGTGTTTACCCCAGTCCAACGCCGGCATCTCCACATCATTAGAACCTTCTGAAGCAGACAGAACACCATTTCTTTATACACGCTTTCTTCATACACACTCATATAATGATCCAATCAATGCCCTCCATCTGTACATACTTCAATTCAATTCTAGACTGAAAGACCAATGATATTCAGGTCCCTTTGAATTGAGTGAATGTGTCAGGTCTTGACGTGACGTTTGGTTTTGAGATTTCTGTCTGCAAATCTTCTCCTTCTCAAAACCTGTAAAAGGAATTTACAAAAGTCATCCCTGTCAGTACGGGAACAAAATTCAGAATTCACAATTTCATTTTTAGTTGCACATTCTTTCTGGACTTGTTCACCAAAAGCTGTAAATCTCAATCTCATACATTATCTCTACTCTTAAACTGCTGTACCTCATATATACCCTCCCAATTCTTGTGAAGGTGCTGATTGATTCTGACTGACAGACCCATGCTCACTGCTTCCTGACCTGGAGAACTAAAAACTTTGATGCTAGACTAAATGCAAAACATAGGTACAGATTCTGGAGGAAAACATGTGTTTAATCAACACTGCTGCATTACTTGATCAGAGATTGTCAGAGAGGACTTGATCAGAGAGGTCGGGAATGTAGCCCAATCCATCACGCAACCCAGTCTCCCATCCATTAACTCTGTCTACACTTCCCGCCGCCTCAGCAAAGCAGCCACCATAATTAAAGACCCCACGCATCCCGGACATTCTCTCTTCCACCTACTTCCGTCGGGAAAAAGTTACAAAAATGTGAGGTCACGTACCAACTGACTCAAGAACAGCTTCTTCCCTGCTGTCATTAGACTTTTGAATGGACCAGCCTTGCATTAAGTTGACCTTTCTCTCAACCCTAGCTACGACTGTAACACTACACTCTCTCATTTCCTTCTCTATAAATGGTATGCTTTGTCTGTATAGCGCGCAAGAAACAATACTTCTCACTGTATACTAATACATGTGACAATAATAAACAAAATCAAATCAAAAAATATTTACGACCATTTCATTAATAACTTTATTAAGGTACGGAGTGTTCACAAACACAAACTCACTGCTTATGAGGAAGGTGGAATTAGAGATGATCCAAGATTTCAACTGAACTGGCTGGACAATTGGAGGAAATAATCTTGTGAGATACAGGGGAACAGCGGGAGAATGGGACTGACTGGATTGCTCTACAGAGGGTCAGCACGGACTCGAATGGACATGTTCTGTGCTGTAATGGATCAATGACTGGAAAGGTATGTCACGACAGTGCTATATTACAAACTTGAAATCACAATAAATGAAATTTATCACAGAACCATAAATAATATATCTAATAGGTACCTAAAAGCAAAACTAGACATAACTCTGTGCTACATAAAATTAGTGTCCCACAAAGAATCATAAATTTACACCAAAAATACACATACCTGTCATACCTTATTACTTTGTCCCCTTCAATGTCAGCCATTTCCTGGGGAAACCAACCCTTTAATCATGAACATTAGGAAACAGACCATCCTTTTAACCAGACAAATAAATGTGTCAAGCTGAGGGAGCAAAGGATGTCAATGTCTTTAAGAGAGAGAGAGAGACCTGGGCCAACCTTTCCAGAGTCTGCAGCCTCCCTGGATTCACTTCCTTTCCCTTCAGTTGCTGCAAGTCCCCAATTTCCCCCAGAATGAGAAAAGAAATGGAAAGGGGGAGAAAAGAAAGTGTTTTACTCACAGATGTGGCTGAGAGACTGTGAGTGCGCGAGAGAGAGAGAGACTGTGAGTGCGCGAGAGAGAGACTGTGAGTGCGCGAGAGAGAGAGAGACTTTGACTGGCTGCACTCAGTAAAACCATTGTCCTACAGAATGCAGGCTCCGTCTAACTCATCCCATCAAACTCTGCTGTATCTTGCCGTTGGCTGAAGTTTCACAAAACGTATTCTAAAAGCAAACTGCATCCATTTTATAATTCAAAACACATGTTTTAAATGAGGAATACTTGTTATTCAGTTAGAGCTGTCTTTTATAATGACAGCTCTCGTCAGTGCTTTAAGATCATTCACTCTTAAGTCAGTATTGTGTTAAAGTTCTCAAACATTGTTTGCTATTAGCCTAATTTAGCCCCACTACTCACAGTCTCCACATTTCCATGGTTTCTCCCCAATGTAACTTTTTTTATTCATTCATGGGATATGGGTGTCGTTGGCTGGCCAGCATTTATCGCCTATCCCTAGTAGCCCGAGGGCAGTTGAGAGTCAACCACATTGCTGCGGACCTGGAGTCACATGTAGGCCAGACCAGGACATTACAGAAGGAAATCTCCCCGACAACTTTTTCAACAATCAGCAATGGTTTCAAGGTCATCAGTAGATTCATAGTTCCAGATTTTTCTAATTGAATTCAAATTCCACCATCTGCCTTGGATTTGAACCCAGGTCCCCAGAACATTAGCTGAGTTTCTGGATTAATAGTCTAGCGACAATACCATGAGGCCATCGCCGCCCCTCTCGATTGTGATTGTGAACAGTGGTGTCCTTTCATGTTCAAAATTCTCTGCTTTTCTGGTTATGATCAATTGTGCGACTCCATCCAATCCTAATCTGATGTTTTGTGTGAGTTTCCTGACCCCTAATCCACCTCTTCTAAGACCAATTATGTTAACACCTATTAACAGAGCTGGAGCTATTTTTCAATTCTGCAGAAAAAGATCCAAATGAACATGGTTCAGTCTGAATATGGATGACAGCAAAATCCAATCACAATAGTTACTTGTGAATTCGCTGGTGTCTCAGCAGCCTGGATGAGGTAATGAATCCCTTCCCACAGTGGGAACAAGTGAACGGCCTTTCCCCAGTATGAACCCGTTCGTGATTTATCAGCGTGGATGACTGCTTGAATCCTTTCCCACACACAGAGCAGGTGAATGGCCTCTCCCCAGTGTGAATCCGCTGGTGTTTCCGAAGGTGAGATGAGTGAGTAAATCCCTTCCCACACTGGGAGCAGGTGAACGGTCTCTCCCCAGTGTGAACTCGCTGGTGTTTCAGCAGATTGGCTGAGTGAGTGAATCCCTTCCCACACTGAGAGCAGGTGAACGGCTTCTCCCCAGTGTGAATTCGCTCGTGTAATGCTAGTTTGGATGATTGATTGAATCCCTTCCCACACACAGAGCAGGTGAATGGCCTCTCCTCAGTGTGAATTCGCTGGTGTATTGCTAGGTTGGATGACTGATTGAATCCCTTCCCACACACAGAGCAGGTGAATGGCCTCTCTCCAGTGTGAATTCGTTGGTGTTTCAGCAGCTGGGATGAGGTAGCGAATCCCTTCCCACACCGGGAGCAGGTGAATGGCTTCTCCCCAGTGTGGCTGCGTCGATGAGTTTCCAGCTGTGATGGAAAATCAAATCCCTTCCCACAGTCCCCACATTTCCATGCCATCATCCGTTTGTGACTGCAATAACAGTCCAAAAGGCCCGATGAGTGATTGAAGTCTTGTCGACACACAGAACATGCGTACAGTGTCTCTCAACTGTGAACAGTGCAATTTTCTTCCATGTTCAAAATACTATGACATTCAGGTTCTGATAAATTGGTGCCAGCTCCATCAGATTCTGATGTGATATTCGGTTTCAGTTTCCCAGCTGCAAATCCTCTTCTGAAAACCTGTGAACTTGATTTAAAACAGGAAAAAGGGAATGAGAGAGAACCCACAAAAAAACAAATCCATCAGTGTGAGTGCAGGATAGAAATCCCCCCCATTCTCTCCTCCTGCTCCAGGGTCAGTAAAGTGAGTTAAAGATGATTCTCATTAACAAACCCATTGCTGCATTTCCTTCCTGAAGCCACATTTGTCCAGTGGGTCCTGGCCCCGGGAGAAAGCGCTGCAGCTGCCGTTGTGTTGGGTGTTGAGGCGGTGCCGCTAGTTCCTTATTGGGGGTGTTGAAGCCTCCACTGGGTGTGTGGAGCCTCCCCTCCCACCCACTGCCCCTAACGCTGCCTCCGCTTATCCGCCTCCTTCCCGCCTGAAGATCAGACAAACAAGCGCCTGTCCCTGGACATGAGCCGCATTGCGCATGCTCATCGTCACAATGCCCGGGGACTGATTGACGGCAGCTCTGGGCCAATAGACAAAGGGGGCGGGCCTGGAGGACCGAGCAGGAGCGAATGGTCCTCCAACCAATCGGAGTGAATGAGGGGCGGGATCTTAAGCACGCGCAGTAGCGCAGTAATGGCGACAGACAGACGGTTTTTATTCGAATCCACAAACGGTACAAGGAAAATTGCGGAACGCGGGGACGGTGGATCTGGCGGGTGGGTGAAGAGTGTTTGTAAACATGTTGTTCAGTCCCAACTTCCAAAAAAGGACTTTCTGTTTCGCGCCGAGCGGGGCCGCAAAGTCCAGTGTTCGGCTCGGGTTAACGGCCACCATCTTTATTGGGGGCAATGCAGGGCTCATGCGTTCCGCCATTTTTGTTAGGGGCAATGTTGTCAATGAGTGGGAGGAGCTTGTTCCCCATTGTTCAGAATGGAGACAACTTGTCCATCAACCCTCTGCCCCGGGTAATCTGACCCTGGTTTACACAGAGCCAGATGTTTAACTGATCAGGCAAAGTGGCAACATAACAAGGAAAGGAAGCAAATTCTGCTCTCCGGATCCCACTAACTATTTTAAATTTTAATGCTTATCCATTAGTCACAAGCAAGGCTTATATTAACACTGCAATGAAGGTACTGTGAAATTCCCCTTGTCGCCACACTCTGACACCTGTTCAGGTTAATGCACCCTAACCAGCACGTCTTTCAGAATGTGGGAGGAAACTGGAGCACCCAGGGGAAACCCACGGAGATGCGGGGAGAACGTGCAATCTCCACACAGACATTGACCCAAGCTGGGAATTGAACCCGGGTCCCTGGCGCTGTAAAGCAGCAGTGCTAACCACTGTGCTACCGTGCTATTCAGAGGTCCTGCCCCGTATGTCCAAAGATCTGCGGTTCATTTCAGTCTCATGAAGACCCGTGGCAGAAACTCTCAACGCTGAGTAGACATCATCCTCAAATCGAGGAACAGATTACAGCAACTGGCAATGCGCAACATGGCATGATTTTGATTTAATTGGATTTATTATTGTCACATGTACTGGGATACAGTGGAAACTATTTTTTCTTGTGCTATATGAGCAAAACATACCGTTCATAGAGTACATAGGGAGAAGGAAAGGAGAGGGTGCAGAACGTAGTGTTACAGTTGTCACAACGGTGTAGAGAAAGATCAACTTAATATCCCATTTAAAATCTGATGGCAGCAGGGAAAAAGCTGTTCTTGAGCCAGTTGGTACATGATCTGACTTTTTGTAACTTTTTCCTGACAGAAGAAGGTGGAAGAGAGTATGTCCAGGTATTTGAGGGCCTTGATTATGCTGGCTGCTTTTCTGAGGCAGTGGGAAATGTAGATGGAGTCAGTAGAACAAAATCTGCCAGTCACTGTATTCATCAAAACCTAAATGAACGTATGTCTGTGGAAAAGATTCAAATATGTGTGTGACTGGAAATTGGGAAAAGCAATGTCATGGAGGGATTTGAAAAGAAAGATGAGAATTTTTAACTGAGTTGCTGCTCAAACGGGAGCCTGTGTAAGTCAGTGAGTCATTGAGATTCAGTGCAGAGATTTGGATAAACTCTAGTTTATCACAGGTTGAATGGAGGGTGGTCAGGATGTGAAAAATTGTCAAGTCTAGAGGTTATAAATGAATGAACAAGAGTTTTAGGAACATGTATTTGGACCAAGTCGAGTGATGAGATATAGATTTAGGGCGGCACGGTGGCACAGTGGTGAGCGCCGTTGCCTCACAGCTCTAGGGACCTGGGTTCAGTTCCCAGCTTGGGTGACTGTCTGTGTGAAATTTGCACATTCTCCCTGTGTCTGCATGGGTTTCCTCCGGGTGCTCCGGTTTCCTCCCACAGTCCAGAGGTGTGGATTAGGTTGATTTTCCATGCTAAATTGCCCTTTAGTGTCCTGGGGTGCATAGGTTCGAGGGATTAGTGGGGTAAATATGTGGGGTTACGGGGATGGGGCCGAGGTGGGATTGGTGTCAGTGCAGACTTGATGGGCTGAATGGCCTCCTTCGGCACTGTAGGGTTTCTATGAGATAGAAACTCATTCTTGGAGGTGGCAGAGATAAATGGTCAGAAACTCAGCTGGCAGCTCTGAAGAAGAGTTATAGGGACTCAGAACATTAACTCTGTTTCTTTCTCCACAGATGCTGCCAGACCTGCTGGGTTTATGCAGCATCTTCTGTTTTTATTTCAGTTTTTGCTTTTATTTTAGTGAAATGATTTTCCATGGTTGCAAACAGTCTGGTTCAGCCTCAGACTGTTGTCAGGGAGAGGGATGGAGTCAGTGGGTATGGAGTAGAGTTTGTAGTCGGGTCTTCATCTTCTCACTATTTAAATAGAGGAAATTTTTGTTAATCCAGTGCTGGATGTCAGACAAGGGCGGCACGGTAGCACAGTGGTTAGCACTGCTGCTTCACAGCTCCAGGGACCTGGGTTCAATTCCCGGCTTGGGTCACTGTCTGTGTGGAGTTTGCACATTCTCCTTGTGTCTGTGTGGGTTTCCTCCGGGTGCTCCGGTTTCCTCCCACAGTCCAAAGATGTGTGGGTTAGGTTGATTGGCCATGCTAAAATTGCCCCTTAGTGTCCTGAGATGCATAGATTAGAGGGATTAGCAGGTAAATATGTAGGGATATGGGGGCAGGGCCTGGGTGGGATTGTGGTCGGTGCAGACTCGATGGGCCGAATGGCCTCTTTCTGCACTGTAGGGATTCTGTGATTTCTGTGAAGTCAGGATGGTGTGTGACCTGAATGGGAACTTGGAGTTGCTGCTGTTCACATACACTTGCTACCCTATCTCTTTGAGGTGCCAGAGGCTGAGATTGGGGAAATTCTCTCAAGGTTCTGGCAGAGTTTTAGACATATACAATCCATCACCTTCACTCATTCTGCTCCCAGTTCTCTGTCTCTCTTCTCTCGAGATCCAGACTATGTGAAAGGTTCACTTCCCTGAAGGATATTCGTGAATCAGTTGGTTTTTTAGAACAATTTAGCAGCTTTCATGATCACATTTTCCTTGTGCCGGCCCCACAAATGACCAGATTCATTCAACTCCATTTCACAACCTGCCTTTGTGTTTTTGTGGGTTCTCTCTCACTCCCTTTTTTCTGTTTTGAATCAATTTCACAGAATATTGGAAAGGTTCGCAGGCAGGAAAGTCAAACCAATCACCACACCAAAATCTGCCAGAGTCACTCGATTCATCAGGACTTGAATATCATCGGCCTTTGAAAATGGAAGCAAAGAGAACCGTTCACGCCAGGGAAAAACCATGGAAATGTGGGGAATGTGGGAGGGGATTCAGATCCCCGTCTGAGCTGGAAACTCATCGACGCAGACACACCGGGGAGAGACCATTCACCTGCTCCAATTGTGGGAAGCGATTCATTCAATTAATTTGCCTTCAGAGACACCAGCGACTTCACACCGGGGAGAGGCCGTTCACCTGTTGTGTGTGTGGGAAAGGATTCACTCTCTCATCCCACCTGCTGAAACACCAGCAGGTTCACGAAGACAAGAGAGAGTTTAAATGCTCCGACTGTGAGAAGAGCTTTAAAAACCCACACGCACTGAGGGAGCACCAGCGCATTCACACTGGGGACGCACCGTTCAGCTGCTCACTGTGTGGGAAGAGGTTCAGGACATCTCCCCACCTTCAGACACACCAACGAGTTCACACTGACAAGAGACCTTTCAAATGTCCAGAGTGTGAGAAGTATTTCAAAGGTTCTGGGGATCTGCAGTACCATCAACGTGTTCACACTGAGGAGAGACCGTTCAAGTGCTCTCACTGCAGTACTGGGTTCAGGCGATCATCTCACCTCACTGCACACCAGCGCACTCACACTGGGGAGAAGCCGTTCATCTGCTCCAAGTGTGGGAAGGGATTCAGTCAGTCCTCCAACCTGCTGACGCATCAACAAATTCACACTGAGGTGAGGCCATTCACCTGTTCTGAGTGTGGAAAGGGATTCGCACGATCATCCCATCTGCTGACTCACCAGCGCATTCACACTGGGGAGAGGCCGTTCACCTGCTCCGAGTGCGGGAAGAGATTTACCAAATCATCTGCGCTGCTGACACACCAGCGAGTTCACACTGGGGAGAAACCCTTCACTTGCTCCATGTGTCGGAAGAGATTTAATCGATCATCCAACTTGGTGAAACACCAGAGAGTTCACTATTGACGGCTCTGCTCTGATTCTGCTGTTGTTAATCAGATTCAGGACTGAACCTTGTTCATCATGACACTGGGGAAGTGTTGATGATGTTGCTGCTAAGTACAGTAACTGGGCTGGAGCTGATAGAACTTGCATTCATATAGCACCTTTCACAACCTCAGGACATCTCTGTGCACAGTCAGCCTCCACAAACAGCAATGTGACAATGAGCAGTGATCAGTTTGCAGTGAGATTGGGTGAGGGGTAATATTGGTCTCAGCAGGGTGAGCTCCCTGTCCTTCTTCCAAATAGAAACCATGTGATCTTTCATCTCCGCCTGACAGAGCAGATGGGGCCCTTGGTTTAACATCCTCATATTAGTGAAGTGAAGAGCCTTAATTCTGAGACAATTGAAGAATAAGCAATTAAACAATAGTTGTACTTGTCAGGCTGGTAATATAACCTGGAACACAAAGGTTGTAATTTTTTATTATTATAAACAATATGATTTTAAGTACACTGGTCATAAATCATGAGAACTGTCAAATTATGTTTTCCAGTCAATCTAGAAAGATAAGGTAGAGCTCACAAAACATTTATGGCTTTGACTAGTTCCATTAAGTTGGGGAATGAATGGGACCTTACTCAAGCTGCCTCATTTATTGTACTAAGACATCAGGAGATGCTAGTAGGTGTCAGGGGCCAATCAGACAGTGAAGTTACTCAAATATAGTTCAACACTGGGGCTAATTTGAGCAAATGTGAGTTGAGGGGGTAAAAATAAAGGTTTTGAGTCGCCACTCTGTTAGCATGTTATCCACCTTGTCTGATTATCATTTCACATCTTTGACCTGATCAACCGAGGAAAGTTGTGAGAAGTCTGTTTCATTGTTAAGGATAAGCTTTCTCCTTTCTGCCAATTACTGTTAGTTCAAACTTTGTTTTTTATCTTTCTAACTTTTTAACCTTTCTACCTTTTAATGGCTAATAAATCTTCTGAATTTACCAATTAAAATGTTCATTCTGGCTAGATAAATCTTTATTGAAAATTGGGGATTTATTGCAAACAACCTCTACCCAATAAATCAACTTCAAAGTGCAAATGCTGCCTGGATTTCGTGTCTCGGTGTAAGTGGTCCCTGGATTTTGTGTTTCCGTGTAAATGGTCCTTGGTGTCTCAGTACAAGTGGGCCCCGCACTGCTTTCAGTCCAACTGTCTATATTCCATCTTTCATTGATTTCAATGTAATGGAAACTGGGAGTTGGAACCTGTCAGCATTTGAAGAATATTCACAAATAATTGGAGGATTTCTTACATTTGCGATCTTTCTCTGTTCTGTCCTCTCGAGATGATAGATAACAGACTTTATCCTGTGAATATCCAGCTGGCATATTGGGCTCCTGGTGTGTTTCCTTGTTTATATTGTTGACTCTAAATATTGAATCTTGTGGTTTCAGACATCAAATAATCAAACTCCCAACAACAGATTGTCTTTTACTGACTTTATTAACAGCACTGCAATAATAGACAGAATATAGTTACTTGTTCGGAGAACAGAGATAATATCATAGATTCAGAGCTCTCTATCCTGAGAAGGCATTCAGTTGTGTCAAATTGCTACAGAAAAGTCAATGATAAAACTACACAGATCACCCCACATTGACCTAGGTTCCAGAAATGACAACAGCACACTGTTCCCAAGACAATCCTGCAAAGATTTCCTGGCTAACAGCTGGGGGCTTGTGCCAAATTTAGCAGAGATTTTCTGTAAGACCTGCGTCCACCTAAACATAAATATAAGACTTAACGTCAATTACAATTGTTGGACTCAGTTGGGAGAGCTGATTTAAAAGGGACTTTCATTTTTAACTAGCTACAAGACCACACTTAGTACAAATATTGTTCCAAGCTTTACAGAATTTACTAAGTTAATCACATAAGTACAAAATGCAAAACTTAACAAAGGCAGTGGAAGCAGTCAGTTCACTTTGTAACGCTGGCTCACAACTTCCAGCCAACTGCGGCACTGTTTCTTGTCCTGTTGATTGTTGTCTATCTTCTTCCTGCTCAGCTTCTCTGAGCTGTGAACTGGGCAGCTGAAAGCTGATGCTTATTATCTCTTTCTAGACACAGCCCCTGTGCACGATCAATGGTGTTCCTGAACTCTGGTTCACCATGATCAGTCCCTGATTGATTTAGGTAGTGTGTAATCAGTTTCTGATTGGTTTCTCAGTGGTGATGGTCATCTACTGACCATTTCCTGCAACCTCCCGACTGGCCCTCTAATGTGTCAGTAACTTTCAGAGTCTGCCCCACATTATAGCCTTTCCTGTCATTTCATTAAATTTTATGGCTTTGTACTGAGATAATGGGGGGCGTGAAGATATCTTCTTTGTCCACTTATTTGAGATAAGCAAGTTTATGGTATCAAATCCTAATGGTTAACATTTGGGCTCAAATGTCTAATTGTTGTCATAGAAATCATAGAAACCCTACAGTGCAGAAGGAGGCCATTCGGCCCATCGAGTCTGCACCGACCACAATCCCACCCAGGCCCTACCCCCATATCCCTACATATTTACCCGCTAATCCCTCTAACCTACACATCTCAGGACACTAAGGGGCAATTTTAGCATGGCCAATCAACCTAACCCGCACATCTTTGGACTGTGGGAGGAAACCGGAGCACCCGGAGGAAACCCACGCAGACACGAGGAGAATGTGCAAACTCCACACAGACAGTGACCCAAGCCGGGAATCGAACCCAGGTCCCTGGAGCTGTGAAGCAGCAGTGCTAACCACTGTGCTACCGTGCCGCCCGATGGAAAGGAGGAAGTGTTCAAGGGACTAGATGCTGCCTAAAGCAAAGTTCCTGTAAGTAATCAAATTATGATAGAGACGATGGCGCAAGCCGGAATGAATCTTCATTCGTGATCCTGGTCAGTGACAATATGCTGTGTTTAGCCTGAAAAATAAGAACTAGAAACCATTTTGCCAACCCTAAAGCCCACACACCACAAACTCCAGGCATAAAGCCCAAATTCCAATTGTCCACAGGCATAAAGTCCAGTCCTGCCCTGTGACCCCACAAGGCATAAAGCCTAAATTCCAGTCCCCCCAAAAGGCATAAAGCCCTTTCCAGTCCAGTCCCATGGCTCTAGGCATAAAGCCCAAATTCCAGTCCCCTAATCCTCAGCATAAAGTTGTGTAGAAATCCTGTAGAGTTCTCATTGGGGCAGGTGACCATCAGTATATTTTGGTTAAAGAAACTGCTTGCAGGTTTTTGTAGTGGCTGCCAGTTAATTAAAAGGACACAAAGTGACACACAGACTTAAACTAATACAGAAATTACAAAGTTACTTCAGATCTGAAATCCAAAGAAAGTGGGCATCAAATCAGTGTGTAAAAGGTGAGATAGCAAGAAACACAAATACAGTCTGATACATTCATTGATAAATGTTCAAAACGAATGAGTCAGAATAACTACTGTGTTATGAAAACTAAACTGAAACCTTTAATTTTTCAAACCAAAGATGGTTATAAAGTGTGAAGGAAAGTGACTGCTTCTTTTGAGATATTACAAGTTCTTGTGCCTGCCGCACAGTCTGTTTTAACCCTTATACGATGGACAAAGAACTGCGAGTAGACTTCTTGTTAGTACAACCAATATTTATTTAGAACACACAATCAATAATCACCCACCCAACCAACAATAAGTTATCTTACAGAAAATACGAAAGTTCAAGCCCAATACAAGACCTTGACTTAACTTTGCGTGACTGGCAAGTATCCAAGCAGATATTGGTCTTTGTCTGTGCGCTGGTCTCGGTCGTCCTCTGCATAGTCTGGTCCTTGGGTCTGGTCTGGTACTCTGGCTCTGGTCTTCCTTCCTTCTCAGGTGTGGTGGCTCTCCTCGTGCTGGTCGTCGCTGGCGACGGTCACCATTGTTGTAGCTCGTTCGTGGGGTCAGAGTGAGCTTCTGTTGTGCAGAAGCTTTCATCCCTCCCTGGTTTCGTGTCCTTTTAGGGCGGTCTCCTGATTCTTGTCAATCAATCGATCAGGGCTTGATCACCCTGATCGATAAGAGTCCAATCAGGTGCTGCCACACCGATCTCTGGGTCTGTACCCAACAGCCATGCCTGTAGGTGCTGGAGGCACAGAGGTCACATACTTCCCTCCCAAATAAGGGGTTACGGTAAACAAGTATGTTTGACCAGAAAGGGTCCATTGTCTTTGGGATGGCCTATTTCCTGTGTATTCAGTTGTCTGGGTTGCAGCCTGTTTATCTCTGTCTTTTAGGCTGCAGCCTGTCATTTTAGTTCTTGCCCAATTGTCCCAGAGTGCTTTACAAATCGCTATTTTAGGTGGCCCGTTTGGCCACAAAGTTAAAAGGTTAAACTAATGACACAATGCTGAAGGCTTGGAACTTCACAGCTGGTTTCTTCACACAATATGGCCTCTAACTCAAGTATCACTGTTAATTAATGGCTAAGGAGTTAACAGTTCCAGACCTCAGCTCATCCAGAGTTAATGGGATCCACAGGACTCTGTAATTAAGGTATAAAAGTGCAGCTTTACACCGGCCTAGGGTCATGTGATGTATTTCACTTGTCAAATAAGGATGCAGTTACAGACAAAGCCAGTAACATGATACGAATATATTACAATTCAGCAGAATATCGTATCAGGTTAATTGATTAATAAGCTTCAATTACTTGATCATTACACATAACTAAGCTACAAACTATTAACATGACCATTCCTACAGTCAAACAGTCCAGTCAAGCAACAGGCTGACACAGTCATACTTTGAATCATATCTTACTGCCAATGTCTCACAGGAACAAGGAGCAGGATTCGGCTATTTGGTCCCTCGAGTCTGCTCCACCATTTAATCAGATCAGGGCTGATCTGATAGTAACTTTAAATCTGCATCCTGCCTACCCCCAATAATCTATCACCCACTTGCTTGCCAAGAATCTATCTACATCTGCCTTAAAAATATTCAAAGACTCTGCTCCCACCGCCTTTTCAGAAGAGCGTTCCAGAGGTTCACGACCCTCTGAAAGAAAATATTTCACCTCATCTCCGTTTTAAATGTGCGAACCCTTATTTTTAAACAGGGACCTCTCGCTCTAGATTCTCACACAAGAGGAAACATCCTTTCCACATCAACCTGTCAAGACCCTTCAGGATCTTCCATGTTTCGATCAAATTTATCTTACTCTTCTAAACTCCAGCAGACACAAACCTAGCCTGTCCAAGCTTTACCCATAATCCACACATTTCTGACATTAGTCTGGTCAATCGACTGCTTCCAATGTATTTACATCCTTGCTTCAACAAGATGACCAATACTGTACACCGTACTCCAAATGTGGTCTCACTGGTGCTCTGGATAACTGAAGCATAATCTCCATATTTATGTAATCAATTCACCTCACAAATGATAGCTTTCCTAATTACTTGCTTTTCCTGCTTACTCGCTTTTTGTGATTCATGCAAAGAACAAAGAACAGCACAGGAACACTCCTTTCGGTCAACGCTGATCACATTGTCCTATCGAGACCAACCGCTTATATCCCTCTATTCCCCGTCTGTTCATGTGTTGATCAAGAGAAGTCTTAAATGTCACTAATGTATCTGCCTCAACCACCTCACTTGGCAGTGCATTCCAGGCCCCCACCACCCTCTGTGTAAAAACCTTCCCCCGCACATCTCCACTGAACCTTTCCCCCCTTATCTTGAACTTGTGCTGCCTTGTAATTGTCATTTCTGCCCTGGCAAAAAGCTCCCAACTGTTCACCCTATCCATACCCCTCATAATTTTAGAAACATCTATTAGGTTGCGCCTCAGTCTCCGTCTTTCCAGGGAGAAAAATCCCAGTTTATTCAATCTCTCGGACACCCAGATCCCTCTGCATCTCAGAGCTCTACAAACTCTCACCACTTAGATAATCTGCTTCCCTTTTATTCTTCCTGCCAAAATGTGCTGTCCTCCCAGCAGTTCAGACCTCAGTAGAGGGAGCAGCACAGAGGTGGACAGTGCAAGTGAGTCATCCTGGGAGTCCTCAACTTGAAATTCTTTTTTATTCATTCGTGGGAAATGGGCATTGCTGGGTGGCCAGCATTTATGGCCCAGTCCTTGTTGCCCTTGAACTGAGTGACTTGCGAGGCCATTTCAGAGGGAGTCACATGTAGGCCAGACCGGGTAAGGACAGCAGATTTCCTTCCCTAAAGGGCATTAGTGAACCAGATGGGTTTTTTGCGATAATCAACAATGATTTTATGGTCATCAATAAATTCTTAATTCCAGATTTTTTTATTGAATTCAAATTCCACCAACTGATGTGGCAGGATTCGAAACCCGGTCCCCAAATCATTAGCTGAGTTTCTGGATTAATAGTTCAGCAATAATACCACCAGTCATCACCTCCCCTAGTTCAACATGGAGTGTAGGAGAACAAGTCAGGAGCAGCACTGGGCACCCTAAACCTGAGATTCCAACCTGGTTACTCTGTAACATGAGACTATAAGCACGCTGAACAGCAGAAGCAGCATGTTCCAGGCAGGGCCAAGCGATCCCACAAACAACGGATCAGATCAGAGCTGCAGTCCCCCCACATCCAGTCGTGAATGGTGGTGGACAAGAGAAAGCTCCACAAATATCACCATCCTCAATGATTGGGGCAACAGTGGATCAGTGCAAACAACTGTGATTTATCTTTTGTGATCGTGGATGTGTTACTGATACCTTCCCTGGATTCTGATGCCAGGAAAGACACTCTGGAAGGTATGGGGAGCTGGGACTTGCCCAGGAGAGTAACTGAAGGTCTGAGAACTGAAATAATATAGAGTTAGAAAGGAGAAAAGGCCACAAAAATGCAACAAGACATTGATTAATCTGTTCTTATCCTGAAGAAATGAAGGTGCCGGCTTTGTGTCTTAAACAATATTAGTTCAGTTGACATTTATCCAGAGTATTAAACTCCAGCCCAGTTATAGCGATCACTAACATTAGCAAAAACAAACTCCAACTGTCAGAATGAACATGGTTCAGTCCTGGATGTGATTAACAGCCACAATAACAACAGAATCCAACCCCTGCAGACACTTGTCAATTTAGAAGATGGGTTGACTGAGTGAACCGCATCTCACACTCAGAAAAGGTGAACGGTCTCTCTCCATTGTGAGTGTGTTGGTGTCTCAGCAGGTGGGATGCGTGAGAAAATCCCTTCCCACACTCAGAGCAAGTGAACGGTTTCTCCCCGGTGTGAATGTGCTGGTGTGTTTGCAGGTTGGATGAACGAGTGAATCCCTTTCCACAGTCAGAGCAGGTGAATGGTCTCTCCCCGGAGTGAACTTGCTGGTGTCTCAGCAGAATACTTGAGGTCTTAAAGCTCTTCTCACATTCAGAACATTTGAAAGGTTTCTTATCCAAGTGAACAAGTTGGTGTGATCTGAGGCTGGTTAAATAAATGAATCCTTTTCCACACAAGGAGCAGGCGAATGACCTCTCCCCAGTGTGAACTCGCTGGTGTTTCTGGAGGCTGGATAACAGAGTGAATCCCTTCCCACACACTGTACATCTGAATGGCCTCTCCTCATTGTGAACTCACTGGTGTATCAGCAGATCACTTGTGGTTTTATAACTCTTCTCACAATCAGTACATTTGAAAGGTCTGTTATCAGTGTGAACCAGTCGGTGTGTAGCGAGGTGGGATGATCGTGTGAATCCCTTCCCACACACACAGCAGGTGAACGGCCTTTCCCCAGTGTGAGTGTGTTCGTGTTCAATGAGATTCTGTGATCGCTTAAATAACTTCCCACAGTAAGAGCAGCAGAACTGTTTCTCGGTGTGAATAGATTGGTGCGTGACCAGGTCCTCAGGGCTTTTAGAGTTGTGATCACCGTCAGCATGGTTAAAAAGCCTCTCTTCAATGTGAACTTGCTGGTGGGTCAGCAGGTGGGATGACTGAATGAATCCTTTCCCGCACATGGAGCAGGTGAATGGTCTCTCCCCAGTGTGACTGCGCCGATGCATTTCCAGCAGCGATGGGTAACTGAATCCCTTCCCACAGTCCCCACATTTCCATGGTTTCTCCATGGTGCGGGGGTCCTTGTCTGTTCAAGCCTTGTCCACACACAACATGTGTATTGCTTCGAAGTGAGGCTATTAAGGGTTATGGGACAAGGCAGAAAATTGGATTGTCATATCAGATCAGCCGTGATCTCATTGAATGGAGGAGCAGACTCGATGAGTCCAATGGCCTAATTCTGATCCTAATTCTTATGATCTTATTGTTCTCTGCTGTGAATGGTGTGATGTTTCTTTCAGGCTGTGTAACTGGTTAAAGCTCTTTCCAGTCAGTTCACTCTCACTCAGGTCTGCGTCTCGGTGCTTTTCCAGTCACACTGATGTTTGAAATTGTTCCCCACCGCCAGAACAGACAAACATTTCTCCTTCCACATTTAAAGGTCGATGATATTCAGGTTCTGATGAATTGAGTGACTCTGTCAGATCTTGATGTAATGTTTGGTTTCCATTTCCCATCTGCAAATTCATCACCCTTGTGGACCTTGTAAAAGACATTGACAGAGTCAGTATCATTGTCAGCACAGGATAGAAATTCAGAACAAACAATTCTAGTTTCCATGGAATATTATATCAAATCTTGTTTCCCCAAATCTTGTGGTCCAATCGAACTTTCATCTGAACTAAACCAGAACTTTGTTTCCAGTGTTTGTGAGACACTCTGTACCCTGAGTTGTGGAAGATATCGAGTGTTCCAGTCAACACTGTCTGCTCCCTCTCCAGGACCACACGAGCACGGACAAGAAAGTTAAAGTTTATTTTTATTAGTCACAGGTAAGGCTTGCAGCAACACTGTAATGAAGTTACTGTGAAACCACAGAAGAGGGCCCACAGCCAAGTTACCCTCTGCTGAACTACAAATTACTGTTTTAACCAGCCCCAAGAGCAGATCCAGGAAAAGATCCTCTGCCCTCCCCAGTCTCCTTCACTGGAGCATGGGGCAGAACAGAAGTGTAACTAAAAGTGGAGAAGCAGCTCCTTCAGGGGTTGCAATCTCTCACACTGAATATGTACATGGCTCATGGATTTCTCGAGTCTGCAAATTAATTTAAAGAGGAGAAAAAACAGTGATAAACACAAAGGCAGGTTGTGAAATTGAGCTGAATGAATTTGGTAATTTGTGGAGCCGGCACAAGGAAGAAGTGACTCCGGAAGCTGCTGGATTGTGATTAAAAACCCAAATGGTTTGTTAATGTCCTTCAATGCAGGAAACCTGCCACCCATCCAGATCTACACAAGAATTCAGCCTCAAAGAGAGGAGAAAGATGAAGATGAAACAGGGAGGGAATGAATGGTAAGGACTTTATACATCTACAACTGGACAAGAACTTTGACAGAACCTGCCAAACCACAACCTTCACCAACTCAAAGGATGCAGGAAAACTATCACCTCCAAATGTCGCTTTCAATCTCAAAACAACTTGTAATCCTGAGGTAACCTGCATCCCCCTGCATTTAAGGGGCAATTTAGCATAGCCAATCCACCTAACCTGTACACCTTTGGGGTGTGGGAGGAAACCGGAGCACCTGAAGGAAACTCATGCAGTCACAGAGAGAACGTGCAAACTCCACACAGTCACCCAAAGCTGGAATCAAACCTGGGTCCCTGGTGCTGTGAGACAGCAGTGCTGACCACTGTGCCACCCTGTGCCACTGTACTGTGTTGCTCGGAAATAAGTTTTAGGATTTTGGCTGAGTGATTATGAAGGCAGAGCAGTATACTACCAAGTCAAAATAGTGCGAGATTCTGAAGAGTAAATGCAGGTAGTGGGGTTTCTGGGCATAAACTGCCCTTATCCATGTTGGAGAAGGTGCTGTCAAAGGAGGTTTAGCCAATTGCTGGTAATTCTAGTTATGTACATGTTCCGGTTACTTGTGAACTCGCTGGTGCCTTAGCAGTGTGGATGAACGACTGAATCCCTTCCCACTGAAAAATTTGAAATTCTTCTAACTGTAAATTTAATGAAAATACCCGACAGAACTACTTTTTCCTTACTTGAAACACAGCTTTAAATGGTCCGTTTGTTTCTAGGCTCGGTTCCATGAGCAACGCCTTCAACTAAACAAAATCAAAACACTGCAGCCGCTGTTTAAAAAAGGAAGGAGACAAAAGGCGGGTAACTATAGGCCGGTCAGCTTAACGTCTGTCGTAGGGAAAATGCTGGAATCCATTATTAAAGAGGAGATAGCAGGGCATCTGGATAGAAATGGTTCGATCAATCAGACGCAGCATGGATTCATGAGGGGAAAGTCGTGCTTGATGAACATGTTGGATTTTTATGAAGATGTGACTAGGGCGGTTGATGGAGGAGAACCGGTGGATGCGGTGTTTTTGGATTTCCAAAAGGCGTTTGATAAGGTGCCCCATAAAAGGCTGCTGAAGAAGATTAGGGCACACGGAGTTGGGGGTAGTGTGTTAAAGTGGATTGGGGACTGGCTATCCGACAGGAAGCAAAGAGTCGGAATAAATGGGTGTTTTTCCAGTTGGAGGAAGGTAACTAGTGGCGTGCCGCAGGGATCGGTACTCGGGCCGCAACTGTTTACCATTTATATAGATGATCTGGAGGAGGGGACGGAGTGTAGGTTAACGAAGTTTGCAGACGACACAAAGATAAGTGGAAAAGTGAATCGTGTGGAGGACGGAGAAGATCTGCAGAGAGATTTGGACAGGCTGAGTAAGTGGGCGAGGATATGGCAAATGGAGTATAACGTTGAGAAATGCGAGGTTATACACTTTGGAGGAAATAATAACAAATGGGATTACTATCTCAATGGAAACAAACTAAAACATGCTACCGTGCAAAGGGACCTGGGGGTCCTTGTGCATGAGACGCAAAAGCCCAGTCTGCAGGTACAACAGGTGATCAAGAAGGCAAATGGGATGTTGGCCTATATTGCGAGGGGGATAGAATATAAAAGCAGGGATGTCTTGATGCACCTGTACAGGGCATTGGTGAGGCCGCAGCTGGAATACTGTGTGCAGTATTGGTCCCCTTATATGAGGAAGGATATATTGGCATTGGAGGGAGTGCAGAGAAGGTTCACCAGGTTGATGCCGGAGATGAGGGGTTTGGATAATGAGGAGAGGCTGAGGAGATTGGGTTTGTACTCGGTGGAGTTTAGAAGGATGAGGGGGGATCTTATGGAGACTTATAAGATAATGCGGGGGCTGGATAGGGTGGAGGCAGAGAGATTCTTTCCACTTAGTAAGGAAGTTAAAACTAGAGGACACAGCCTCAAAATAAAGGGGGGTCGGTTTAGGACAGAGTTGAGGAGGAACTTCTTCTCCCAGAGGGTGGTGAATCTCTGGAATTCTCTGCCCACTGAGGTGGTGGAGGCTACCTCGCTGAATATGTTTAAAGCGCGGATGGATGGATTCCTGATCGGTAAGGGAATTAAGGGTTATGGGGATCAGGCGGGTAAGTGGTACTGATCCACGTCAGATCAGCCATGATCTTATTGAATGGCGGGGCAGGCTCGAGGGGCTAGATGGCCTACTCCTGCTCCTATTTCTTATGTTCTTATGTTCTCAGCTGCTGGAAATCTGAAATGAAAAGAGAAAACGTTGTAAATACTCATCAGGTTAGACAGCACCTATGGAGACAGAAGCAGAGTTAATGTTTGCAGTCACTGACGCTTCTCTAATAAAACACATACCAATAGCTGCTGTTTTATGGGGCCGTGAATCCCACAATCCCCTGTGCCCCAGAAACAGCTCTATCCATCATACACATTTCCCATTATGACACTTCTATGTCAACAGGGCAAGCTGTTTAAAAGTCATCAAGTTCCATTTTTGCGTGTTGATGTTCATTAAAGATACAGATCGACTTCCCCCTTATCATGTTATTATGTATCAATTTCAGATATTTTGGTCGGGAATTTCCATTCCCTTACTTTTTGGTGGATAATGAATGCCTTGAGTACTTAGGTTACAGTATAATTTGATTCCTAATGACTGCACCACGATCCCTAATTTTCACATCGCAGCAGGAAAAGTTCACTGTTCACAAATGAGGCGTCTCGATGGCGTGTGCTTTACCCACCATTCCTCGCGGTAGTGAATGTCCCCTATCCACAGCACGGGAGAGAGCTGCGCATCCGCAGTCAGGCAGTGTGTGGCGCATGCGCAGCGTGAATGATGGCAATGGGGAGAGACATTCCTTTGTCTCATCAGCAACCGGTAAGGATGCGGATACATGGAGGGAGGATTGGAACCGGCAGATGGACGGAGAGGGTTTCTAAATATCTGGTGAAGGTCTCAAACCTCTAATAGTAATCCGCAGGTCCCGTGTTTGCAGCTTTGGATCTTTTTCCCGAGACGAGGCTCAGGTTAACAGCCGCCATCTTGATTCAGCAGGGAGCTCACAGGGAGCACATGCGCTGGTGTCTTGATGACGCAACAATAAGAGGGTGGGGCTTCAGCGTTTTATGGTCCCAACCGGGTCCTAGTGACCGGATCGCACAGCAGTTTGAGCAACAGGTTTTCAACAGCTTCACCCACTCCCAGAGTATGGAAGTAAGCTGGCAGGGAACATAAAAACTGACTGTCAAAGTTTCTATAGATATGTAAAGAGAAGAAGATTGACAAAAACGAATGTTAGAAATGGGAGAATTCATAACGGGGAATAAAGAAATGGCTGAGGGATTAAATTGGTACTTTGCTTCAGTCTTCACAAAGGAAGACGTGAATAATGTACCAGAAGTGCTGAAAGAAACATGTTTTAGTGAGGGGGCTGAAGGAAATCAGCATCTGTCGAGAAATGGCTTTGGGGAAATTGATGGGATTGAAGGTGGATAAATCTCCAGGTCCAGATAATCTTCATCCCAGAGTACTTAAGGAAGTGGTCCTGGAAATAGTGGTTATTTTCCAAAATTCTTTGGAATCGGTAATAGTTCCTACAGATTGGCGGGTAGCTAATGTAAACCCACTGTTCAAAAAGTGAGGGAGAGAGAAAACAGGGAACTATAGACCAGTGAGCCTAACATTGGTACTGGGGAAGTTGCTGGTGTCTATTATCAAGGATTTCACAACTCGGCATTTGGAAGGCAGTGGTATAATCAGACAAAGACAGCATGGATTTACAAAAGGGAAATCATGCTTGACGAATCTATTGGAATTTTGTAAGGATGTAAGGAGTAGAGTTGACCGAGGAGAACCAGTGGATGTGGTTTATTTAGATTTTCAGAAGGCTTTCGACAAGGTCTCACATAACAGACTGCTATGTAAAGTTAAAGGACATGGTATTGCAGGGAATGTCTTGAGATGGATAGAAAGCTGGTTCGCAGATGAGAAGCGAAGCGTTGGCATAAATGAGTCTTTTTCTGATTGGCAGTCAGTGACCAGTGGGGTTTGGCAGGGATCTGTGCTAGGACCCCAACTCTTCAAATTATATATTAATGATTTGGAAGAGGGAACTGAATGTATTATCTCCAAATTTGCAGATAATACAAAGTTGGGTGGGAGGGTGAGCTGTGAGGAGGCTGCAGAGGTGCTTTAGCGTGATTGGGACTGGCTGAGTGTGTGGGCATCTGCATTGCAGATGCAGTATCGTGATGATAAATGTGAGATTATCCACTTTGGCAGCAATAATAGGAAGACAGATTATTACTTGAATAGGTGTAAATTGAGGGAGGTGTATACTCAACAAGATGTTTGATTCCTCGTGCATCAGTCGCTGAAAGTAAGCGTGCAGGTACAGTAGGCAGTAAAGAAGGCAAATGATATGTAGGCCTTCATAGCGAGAGGATTTGAGTATAGGGATAGGGATGTTTTGCTGCAGTTGTATAGGGCGTTGGTGAGGCCACACCTGGAGTATTGTGTACAGTTTTGGTGTCCTTATCTGAGGAAGGATGTCCTTGTTATAGAGGGAGTACAGCGAAGGTTTACCAGGCTGATTCCTGGGATGGCAAGTCTGTCACATGAGGAGAAACTAAATTGGTTAAGATTATATTCACTAGAGTTTGGAAGAGTGGGATCTCATAGAAACTTATAAAATTGTAACAGGGTTAGAAAGGGTAGATTCAGAAAGAATGTTCCCAGTGGTGGGGGGAGTCCAGAACGTGGGGTCATAGTTTGAGGATAAGGGGTAAACCTTTTAGAACTGAGGTGAGGAGAAATTTCTTCACCCAGAGCGTGATGAATGTGTGGAATTCACTGCCTCAGAATATAGATCAAGGGATATGGGGGAATGGGAGTGGGGTGGGGGGGTGGGGATTAGGATATTGAATTTGATGATCAACCATGACCATAATGAATGGCGGAGCAAGCTCGAAGGGCTGAATGACCTACCCCCACTTCTAGATTCTATGTTTCAGTGAGAGAAGTTGCCTGAAGCGGTGGCAAAATATTTGGTTACACTTCAGGCTCCTCGTGTTTACATAGAAACATACGAGAAAATAGAAGTGGGGAGGAGGCCACTCAGCCCTTCGAGCCTGCTCCGCCGTTCATTATGGTCACGGCTGATCATCAAATTCAATATCGTAATCCCGCCTCCCCCCCACCCCCATCCTCCGTATCCCTTGATCCCCAAGAAATATATCTAATTCCTTATTGAAATCAGGCTCTACTTCTACTTTTGAGGAAGGGACTTCCAAAGATTCAAGACTCTCTGAGTGAAAAAAATCTTCTCACCTCTGTCTTCAATGGGCAGCACTGTTTGTTAAACAGTGACCCCCAGATTCTCCCATAAGAGTAAACATCCTCTCCACATCCAAGATCTTTCAGAATCTTGAAGGTTTAAATTAAGTTGTCTCTTACTCTTTTAAAGTCGAGCAGAAGCTAAACTTGAGCAGAGACTGTCTCTGGTGTTATTATATGGTAAGAAGTTTAACAACACCAGGTTAAAGTCCAACAGGTTTATTTGGTAGCAAAAGCCACACAAGCTTTCGGAGCTCTTAGCCCCTTCTTCAGGTCAGTGGGAATTCTGTTCACAAACAGAGCTTATAAAGACACAGACTCAATTTACATGAATAATGGTTGGAATGCAAATACTTACAACTAATCAAGTCTTTAAGAGACGAAACAATGTGAGTGGAGAGAGCAACAAGACAGGCTAAAAAGATGTGTATTGTCTCCAGACAAGACAGCCAGTGAAACTCTGCAGGTCCACGCAACTGTGGGAGTTACAAATAGTGTGACATGAACCCAATATCCCGGTTGAACTTCAACCAAATAAACCTGTTGGACTTTAACCTGGTGTTGTTAAACTTCTTACTGTGTTTACCCCAGTCCAACGCCGGCATCTCCACATCGTTATTATATGGGACAGATTTACTTCTGGTCCTGTAATAAATGCATTTATTATTTCCAGTCTTGTAATATAGTCCTGTAGCTACGTTATATATTTCCAGTCATAGAGTCATTACAGCACAGAAGGAGTCCATTGGATAACTCGAGTCCATACCGACTCTCACAGTAATTTCATAGTTTTTCATGATTTTCACAGTGACTTCATTGCAGTGTTAATGTCAGCATCCTTGTGACACTAGTTAATAAATTATCAAAAATAAACTATAAACTGTCTGTCGAGCAATTCTGTCCGTCTGGAGTGGGTCCCATTCTGTAACCCTGCAGCACCCATCTAATCTCATTGAGAAATTATTGATCATCTCTGCTTGACTACCCCCACAGGCAGCAAGTTCAAGATCATCATCAATCGCAACCCCCTGTATCTTCACCAACTGGAGCCATCCTATCCATTAAATATATTTTTAGTTCAATCATAGCTGAGGTATTTGTATCATCGATAGTCACAGGTGAGGTGCCTGAAGACTGGAGGGTGGCAAATGTTGTGCCTTTGTTTAAAAAGGGCTGCAGGGAAAAGCCTGGGAACTATAGGCCGGTGAGCCTCACATCTGTGGTGGGTAAGTTGTTGGAAGGTATTTTGAGAGACAGGATCTACAGGCATTTAGAGACGCAAGTACTGATTAGGGACAGTCAGCATGGTTTTGTGAGTGGAAAATCATGTCTCACAAATTTGATTGAGTTTTTTGAAGGGGTAACCAAGAAGGTAGATGAGGGCAGTGCAGTCGATGTTGTCCACATGGACTTTAGCAAGGCCTTTGACAAGGTACTGCCTGGTAGGTTGTTGCATAAGGTTAATTCTTACGGGACCCAGGGTGAGGTAGCTAAATGGATACAAAATTGGCTTCTTGACAGAAGCCAGAGGGTGGTTGTAGAGGGTTGACCAGCGGTGTGCCTCAGGAATCCGTGCTGGGTCCACTGTTATTTGTCATTTATATTAATGATTTGGATGAGAATATAGGAGGCATGGTTAGTAAGTTTGCAGATGACACAAAGATTGGTGGCATAGTGGACAGTGAAGAAGGTTATCTCAGATTGCAATGGGATCTTGATTTATTGGGCCAGTGGGCTGACGAATGGCAGATGGAGTTTAATATAGATAAAGGCAAGGTGATGCATTTTGGTAGATTGAACCAGGGCAGGACTTACTCAGTTAATGGTAGGGCGTTGGGGAGAGTTACAGAACAAAGAGATCTCGGGGTACAGGTTTATAGCTCCTTGAAAGTGGAGTCACAGGTGGACAGAGTGGTGAAGAAGGCATTCGGCATGCTTGGTTTCATTGGTCAGGACAATGAATACGGGAGTTGGGACGTCTTGTTGAAGTTGCACAAGATATTGGTAAAGCCACACTTGGAATACTGTGTACAGTTCTGGTCACCCTATTATAGAAAGGATATTATTAAACTTGAAAGAGTGTAGAAAATACTTACTAGGATGCTACCCAGACTTGGTGGTTTGAATTATAAGGAGAGGCTGGATCGACTGAAACTTTTTTCCCTGGAGCGTAGGAGGCTGACGGGTGATCTTATAAAGGTCTATAAAACAATGAGGGACATAGATCAGCTAGCTCGTAAATATATTTTCCCAAAGGTAGGGGAGTCTAAAACTAGAGGGCATAGGTTTAAGGGGAGGAAGGAGAGATACAAAAGGGTCCAGAGGGGCAACTTTTTCACACAGGGTGGTGAGTGTCTGGAACAAGCTGCCAGAGGTAGTAGTAGAGGCAGGTACAATTTTGTCTTTTAAAAAGCATTTCGACAGTGACATGGGTAAGATGGGTATAGAGGGATACGGGCCAAATGTGGGCAATTGGATTAGCTTAGGGGTTTAAAAAAAAAGGTGGCATGGACAAGTTCGGCCAAAGAGCCTGTTTCCTCTATGACTCTACAAAGACATATATCTGTCTGGCCGCCTGCATGGAGATTTTCAGCTCTCTGTGTCCAGGACAGGAAGCAGTGAGCATGGATCTGTCAATCAGCCTCAATCAGCCCCTTCAGGAGAATTGGGAGGGTGAATATTAGATACAGCAGAGTGAGAATGGAGGGAGAGTGTGTGGGATGGAGAGTCACAGCTTTTGGGGAATGAGAGAGGAAAGAATGTTCCATAGAAACTAGAATTGTCTGTTCTGAATTTCTATCCTGTGCTGACTGTGATGACTTTTGTAAACTCCTTTTACAGGATATCTAGAAGGTGAGGATTTACAGACAAAAATCTCAGACCAAATGTCACATCAACATCTGATAGAGTCACTCAATTCATCGGGACCTGAATATCATCAGCCTTTGAATCTCGAAGGAGAAATGTTTCTCTGCTCTGTCTGCTTCATATTTTAAACATCGGTGTGACTGGAAAGCACCGAATCTGACACACACCAGAGTGAGAGTGTTCCAGTGCATTGCATGTGGAAAACGCTTCAGTTGCACAGCCTAAAAGAAATCGCAGACTGTACCCGTGTTCTGTGTGTGGATGAGGTTTCAACTGTTTGTCCGACCTGGAGAGTCACAAGGACACCTGCACCATGGAGAAACGGTGGAAATGTGGGGACTGTGGGAAGGGATTTAGATACCCTTCTCACCTGGAAACTCATCGACGCAGTCACACTGGGGAGAGACCGTTCACCTGTTCTCAGTGTGGGAATGGATTCAGTCGATTATCCACTCTGCAGACACACCAGAGAGTTCACAATGAGGAAAGGCCATTCATCTGCTTTCATTGTGGGAAGAGATTCACTCAGTCATCCAGCCTGCAGACACACCAGCGAGTTCACAATGAGGAGCGACCATTCATCTGCTCTCAGTGTGGGAAGGGATTCAGTCAGTCATCCAGCCTGCAGACACACCAGCGAGTTCACACTCGGGAGAGGCCGTTTATCTGCTCTCAGTGTGGGAATGGGTTCACTCAGTTATCCCATCTGAAGACACACCAACGGTTTCACACTGGGGAGAGGCCGTTCACCTGCCCTCAGTGCGAGAAGGGATTTGCTCAGTTATCCACTCTTCAGACACACCAGCGAGTTCACACCAAGGAGAGACCGTTCACCTGCTCTCAGTGTGGGAAGGGATTCACTCAGTTATCCAACCTGCGGAGACACCAGCGAGTTCACATGTGATTCCAGGGGTTGGATTCTGCTGTTACTGTTTCTGCTCTCAGTTACATCCAGGACTGCATTTTGTTCATTCTCACAGTTGGTCACTGGGGAGAATTGGAGGCTCTCTTTCTGCTGGACTGGCCGGTCTCACCACTTTGCCTCCAGTGGCTGATAATCTTTTAACCTTGTTGCGAATATCTGGCTTTGGATTTCTCAAGGATCACAGAGTGAAAGGGTGTTGGGAAGTTTAAAGATATTTTGTTCGCAATTATGTTTGGAAGGCTCGCAAAGCATGCAGAGGGAGTAGTGAGCATGAGGAACTGAAAGAGATTAGTATTCGTGAAAAAGTAGCACTGGAGAAATTAATGGGGTTGGAAGTGAATAAATCCCCAAAAAGCTGCTGATCTACATCCCAGAGTGTTGGAAGAGGTGGCTGTGGAGATAGTGGATACATTGGTGGTCATCTTTCCAAATTCTATAGATTGTGGAATGGTTGTTGCAGATTGGAAGGTGGTAAATGAAACCCCACTCTTTAAGGAGGGAGAGAGAAAACGGGGACCCACAGACCCATCAGCCTGACATCAGCCAGAGGGAAAATGCTACAATCTATTGTACAGGATGTGATAACAGATGAATATGCATATTCAGAACAGGGGTACGTCCCTCGAGCCTGCTCCACCATTCAATATGTGCACAGCTGATTGTAACCTCAACTCCACATTCCCGCCGACCCCCCGATAAACTTTCACCCCCTTGCTTATTAAGAATCTATCCAGCTCTGCCTTCAAAAGATTCAGAGACTCTGCGTCCACTGCCCTTTGAGAAAGAGAGTTCCAGACATTCAGACCCTCTGAGAGGAACAAGTTCTTCTGTTATTTGTTTTAATCAAGCCGCCTCTTACTCTTCTAAACTCCAGTAGATACAAGTCTAGCCTGTCCAATCATTCCTCATTAGACAAACCAGCCATTTCAGGTATTAGTCCAGTAAACCTTCTTTGAGCTGTTTCCAATGTGTTTACATCTTTCCTAAATGAGAGCCATATTGTACACAGTACTCCAGATGGTTTCACCAATATCCTGTATAACTGAAGCATAACCTTCCTACTTTTTTATTAAATTCCCTTCGCAATAAACAGTAACAGTCTATTAGCTTTCCCAATTCCTTGCTGTACCTGTATACCGGCCTTTTGTGATTCACGCACTGGGACACCCAGATCCCTCTGCAATCCCAGCTCTGCAATCTCACACCATTTAAATGATAAGCTTCTCTTTTATTCTTCCTGTCAAAATGGATGATTTGACTTTTTGCCACATTATATTCCATTTGGCAGATCTTTGCCCCGGTCTTAACCTATCTATATATTTTTGTAACCAAAAAGAGAAGATGCTGGAAAATCTCAGCAGGTCTGGCAGCATCTGTATGGAGAGAAAAGAGCTGACGTTTCGAGTCCAGACGACCCTTTGTTAAAGCTAAAAGGCAGAGAAAGTGGGAGATATTTATACTGCCGGGTGAGGGAATTAAAGATGAGTCATAGCCACAGAAACCAGGGGGAAAGACTGCTAATAGCTGTCCACAGAGAGAATAAAGGGTGTGAATGGCCAAAAAACAGAGAAGCTAAAATGAAGATGTTTGGGATTGGGGGGGACGTGGGGGTGGAATGAATGGGACGAGGTAAGATTTAGCAAAGGGGGAGAAAAGGTCAGGGAAGTGGAATAAAGTAGGGGGAAAGAGTGGGAGGGGGGAAGAAAAATGAAGAAACACAATAAAGAAATTAAAAGAAATTAAAGAAATAAAAATATATATTTTTGTCGTCTCCTTGTGTCATCTTCACAACTTTACTACATATCTTTATGCCATTAGCAAATTTAGCAACCATCCCCTCAGTCCTTTCACCTCAGTCGAAGGGCTAAAAGGGGTCACGAGAAAGCATTGGGCAGCAGGATTAAGGAAATTCCCAAGGCTTTTTATACATATATAAAGAGCAACAGGGAGAGGGTTGGCCCACTCAAGGACAGTGGAGGGAATCTATGCGTGGAGGCAGAGGAAATGGCGATGTATTAAATGAGTACTTTGCGTCCGTATTCACCAAAGAGAAGGACTTGGTGGATGATGAGTCTGGGAAAGGGTGTGTGGATAGTTTGAGTCATGTTGAGATCAAAAAGGAGGAGGTATTGGGGTTCTTGAGAAACATTAAGGTAGACAATTCCCCAGGGCCTGATGGGATATACCCCAGAATACCGAGAGATGCAAGGGAGGAAATTGCTGAGGCCTTGAGAGAAATCTTTGTATCATCACTGGCTACAGAGGAGGTAAACACAGTAAGAAGTTTAACAACACCAGGTTTATTTGGTAGCAAATGCCACTAGCATTTCGGAGCGCTGCCCCTTCGTCAGGTGGACTTGCAAAATCTCACTAGCTCTCCTGTCTGGAGACAATATATATCTCTTTAACCTGTGCTTAATGCTCTCTCCACTCCCATTGTCTGTACCTTTAAGATTTGATGAGCTGTATTAGCATTGATTAGCATTCCAATCATTATTCTGTAAATTGAGTTTGTGTCTCTGTATGCCCTGTTTGTGAGCACATCTCCCACTCCACCTGATGAAGAGGCAGCACTCCGAAAGCTAGTGGCATTTGCTACCAAATAAACCTGTTGGACTTTAAGCTGGTGTTGTTAGACATCTTACTGTGTTTACCCCAGTCCAACGCTGGCATCTCCACATACAGAGGAGGTCCCAGAGGATTGTAGAATAGCCAATATTGTTCCTTTGTTTAAGAAGAGTAGCAAGAACAAGCCAGGTAATTACAGGCTGGTGAGCATTACATCAGTGGTAGGGAAATTATTGGAGTGGATTCTTCAAGATAGGATTTATTCCCACTTGGAAACAAGTGGATGTATTAGCAAGAGGCAACATGGTTTTGTGAAGGGGAGGTTGTGTCTCACTAAATTGATTGAGTTTTTCAAGGAAGTGATGAAGATGATTGATGAGGGTAGGGCAGTGGATGTTGTCTACATGGATTTCAGTCAGGCCTTTGACAAATGTAACTGGTTTGCGGACGACTCAAAGGTTGGTGGATTTGTGGATAGTGTTCACGACCATCAGAGGATACAGCAGGATATAGATCGGTTGGATGGCAGATGGAGTTTAATCTGGACAAATGTGAGGTAATGAATTTTGGGATGTCTAATACAGATAGGAAATATACAGTAAATGGCAGAACCCTTTAGAGCATTGATAGGCAAAGGGATCCGGGTGGACGTACACAGGTCACTGAAAGTGGCAATGCAGGTGGAGAAAGTAGTCAAGAAGACATACGGCATGCTTGCCTTCATTGGCTGAGGCATTGAGTTTAAAAATTGGCAATTCATGTTGCAGCTTTAGAGAAGCTTAGGCTTCACTTGGAATATAGTGTTCAATTCCGGTCGCCACACTACCAGAAGGATGTGGGAGGCTTTGGAGAGGGTACAGAAAAGATTTACCAGGATGTTGCCTGGTGTGGAGGGCATTAGCTATGAGGAGAGGTTGGAGAAACTTGGTTTGTTCTCACCGGAGCGACCTAGTACTGTCTGCAATTCGGGTCGCCACATTTTAGCAAGGATGTGATTGCGCTCGAGAAGGTGCAGAGGAGATTCACCAGGATGCTGCCTGGGCTGGAAAGTTTCAGCCATGAAGAGAGGCTGGTGAGGCTGGAATTGTTTTCCCTAATTCAGAGAAGGCTGAGGGGGGCCTGATTGGGATGTACAAAAATATGAACCCTTAGTTCAAGTAACTTTAGTCGCTGGGTCAACTTCCAGATTTAAGGGGAGGGGCAGGAGATTTAGAGGGGAATTGAGGGAAAAGATTTTCACCCAGAGGGTTGTGGAATCGGAAACTCACTGCCTAAAAGGATGGTAGAGGTGGGAACGCTCAACATTAAGAAGCATTTAGATGAGCACTTGAAATGCCATCGCTTACAAGGCTACTACTGATCAAATGGTGGAAGGTGGGATTAGAGCAGATCGATGCTTGAGAGCTGGCACAAATTCGATGGGCCAAAGGGCCTCTTGTTGTGCTTTATAACTCTGAGGACAGAAATATGACCAGTGTTGTTATGTGATAAATATCGGATGGTTCTGCAATAAAGTACATTTATTATTATTTCTAGTCTTGTAATATAGTACTGTAGCTACGTCATATATTTCCAGTCAGAGTCATTACAGCACAGGAGGAGTTCATTGGACAACTCCAGTCCCTGCCGAGCAATTCTGTCAGTCTGGAGTGGGTCCCATTCTGTAACCCATCCAATCACATTCAAAATTACTGACCATCTCTGCTTGACTCCCCTCATAGGCAGCAAGGTCAAGAACATGACCAATCACAACCCCCTGTATCTTAACCGATTTACAGATTTAGGGGAATGCATGGGGAAAGAATGTTCCTTAGAAACTAGAATTCTAGTTCTGAATTTTGATCTTGTACTGACTGTGATTTCTGCCGCAAACTCCTTTACAGGATATCAGAAGGTGAAGATCCATAGACAGAAATCCCAAACCAAACATCACATCAAGATCTGACAGTCGCTCAATTCATCTGGACCTCAACATCATCGACCTTTGAATCTAGAAGGAGAAATATTTCTCTGTGTTTTTCTGCTTCAGAAGGTTTAAACGTCAGTGTGACTGGAAAGCACCGAGACAGACACACACCCGAGTGAGAGTGTTCCAGTGCACTGAGTGTGGAAAGAGCTTTAACCAGTTACACAGCCTGAAAATACATCGTAGCATTCACAGCAGGAGAGACTGTACCCGTGTTCTGTGTGAGATTTAACTGATTGTTTAACCTGGAGAGTCACAAGGACACCTGCACCATGGAGAAACCGTGGAAATGTGGGGACTGTGGGAAGGGATTCAGGCACCCATCTCAGCTGGAAACTCATCAATGCAATTACACTGGGGAGCGGCCATTCACCTGCTGTGTGTGTGGGAAAGGATTCACTCAGTCATCCAACCTGTTGAGTCACAATCTCACTCATACCAGTGAGAGACCCTTTAAATGCTCTGACTGTGGGACTGGTTTCGAAAGCTCTCGGGATCTGGTGTCCCACCAGCGCATTCACACCGGGGAGAGACCATTCAGCTGCTCTCACTGCTCAAAGAGATTTAAAAGGTCATCCCACTTGCTGTCACACCAGCGAGTTCACACTGAGGAGTGGCCGTTCACCTGCTCTCAGTGTGGGAAGGGATTCACTCTGTCATCCAATCTGCTGAGACACCAGCAAGTTCACAGCGGGGAGAGACCGTTCACCTGCTCCGAGTGTGGGAACAGATTCACCCGGTTATCCAGCCTGCAGAGACACAACGTCATTCACAACAGCGAGAGACCGTTTAAATGCTCTGACTGTGGGAGTGGCTTCAAAAGGTCTCAGGATCTGGTGTCCCACCAGCGCATTCACACTGAGGAGCGACTGTTCACCTGCTCTCACTGCACAAAGAGCTTCAGAACTTCATCCAACCTGTGGAAACATGAGCGAGTTCATACCGGAGCGAAACCGTTCACATGCTCTCTGTGTGGGAAGGGATTCAGTGATTCATGCAACCTGCGAGAACACCAGCGAGTTCACACTGGGGAGAGGCCATTCACCCATTCTCAGTGTGGGAAAGGATTTAGTGATTCATCCCTCCTGCTGAGACACCAGCGAGTTCACAAGTGATGACGGGGGTTGGATTCTGTTGTTATTGCTGCTGTTAATCACATCCAGGACTGAACCGTGTTCATTCTGACAGTTGGTGAAGTGGGAGGGTTGGAGGGTTTCTTTCTGCTGGACTGGCCGGTCTCACGACTTTGCTTCCAATGGGCTGATACTCTCTGAGCCTGGGAGAGCACATTTCCACTGAAATGATCCACTAAAGATGATGAAGGACATTTATTTTATCCTGGATCGTAAAGAGTGCTTTTCCTACGACTAAGGTAGATTTAAAATAAATACAGAACTGAAAAAACGCAGCCGGTCTGGCAGCATCTGTGGAGAGAGAAACAGAGTTAATGTTTCATGTCCAATGTAACTCTACTTCAGAACTAAAGAGAGGGAGAAATATGATGGGTTTGATGCTGCTGAGAAAGGGGGGAGGGGCAGGGAGAACAAAAGGGAAAGTCAGGGATTGGTTAGAGGATGGGTGAGATTAAATGACTTTAACCTGGTGTTGTTAAAACTCTTACTGTGTTTACCCCAGTCCAACACCGGCATCTCCACATCGTAAAGAAACAAAGCATTGGTCCAGAGTAAGTGTTAATGGCAGAATAAAGGACAGCTCTGTCTGGAAGGAAAAAAACATGAAAACAAGATGCAGACTGGCACTCGGCAAAGAAAAACCCAAAATGGAGGAGAGAGTTCAGGGTGTGAAGTTGTTGAACTCAATGTTGAGTCCAGAAGGCTGTAAAGTGCCTCATCGGAAGATGAGGGGCTGTTTG
Source organism: Mustelus asterias (assembly GCF_964213995.1). Classification (NCBI taxonomy): domain Eukaryota; kingdom Metazoa; phylum Chordata; class Chondrichthyes; order Carcharhiniformes; family Triakidae; genus Mustelus; species Mustelus asterias. Next base: position 638,558 of record NW_027590160.1, read on the forward strand.
TCCAGCTTGTGTTGGGCTTCTCCGGAACATTGCAGCAGGCCGAGGACAGAAATGTGAGCGTGAGAGCAAGGTGGTGAATTCTAATGGCAAGGAAGCGGAAGGTCAGGGTGATGCTTGTGGGCTGAGCGGAGGTGTTCCACAAAGAGGGCAGGGAACAGGCTACAGATGAATTAAAGAGAAACCATTTGTGTCCAGAACATTGTGAACATCCTTTTACTCTGGTTGTCTTTGATCCTCAAGTCATTTTCTGTTTGTTTTAACCATGTTCTGTTTCATTAATAAACTTTTATCAGTAAAAATTTGATTTTGCTGGACTTTTTCTGATTATATTTATGCACTTTCGGGAAAGTGGGTGAGTGGGGTTGGCAGGCTCTTTAACAGAAAGTGATCCCTCTAAGGTAATTGGCAAAGGAGCCAGAGGGGGAGATGAGATTTTATTTTATTTATTGACACAGCGAGTTGTTCTGATCTGCCTGAAAGCAGATTCAATAGAATCTTTCCAAAGGGTAAAGACTTGAATGGGAAGAATTTGCAGGGCTGTGGGGAAAGAACAGAGCAGTTGATGAATCAGAGAGTCCTTTCAAAGAGATAGCAGGGGCACGATGGGCTGAATGGACTCCTCCTGCAGCCTGTCAATCTCAGCCTCCTGCTTTTGTGCAGGTTAAAAGGGACAGATTTCAGTGCAGCCTCTTCCCTGTATCTGTATTTAAAGAGACGGGTTTCTCTTTCACTCTGAGAGACCGATATAACAATTGGTTGGAGGCCCATTTCCTACCGAGTTCTCCAGCACTCGGAGAACTGTCTCTCTATTCGTGCGACGCCCAGGGCAGTTTTGCAACTGGGGTGCAGGCCTCATTATTCTTGGCTAAATTCAGCCCTCAGCTCCGTCGCCTGGCTGTCATTGACACGAGCAATGGAGAGACAGAAAGGTGCCCCAGGCTCAAATGGGAAGTCGAAATTTGGGGCTTTAAATGAATTATTAGGATCTCTGTAATGATCAATAATTTAAAGAAATGAATTTAAACCCATTGCGTAAATGAAAGAATCACAAGACAAAACTTCACGTTTTATGACTTTTACTCTGACAAGCTGGAAGCAACAATGAGTAAACACTTTTTGTAGAAACATAGCTCTTAAGCTGTAAAGTTGAACTTTGCCCTTTTACTCTCAACACACTCAAATATCCCACTCAATGGTTATGTTTTACTCTGCCTTGGAATGTTGACACTCAATTCTCCAAGAATGTGTCCGGCAAGGTGACTTTTCACTCCCCAAGAGTTTATTTCCATTGTTTTCCTTTTCCAGTCTGGCAACCTTTAATCCCAGAACTGAATTTCACAGTGATGGTTTTAACACAAGCAAGGCGAATCTTCCAGCCTTGTTTCACAATTCTCAGGAAATTGCGACCAACATTCAACATTGGAGCAGAAGTTGGCCATTTGGCCCTTTGAGTCTGCTCCAACATTTATTGAGATCATGGCTGATCTTTTTGTGTTGCATTCCACACTGCCATTCTACAGCCAATACTTTAGATTCCCTTATCCAACAAGAATTGGTATAAAGGCAAAATTCTGCTGCTGCTGGAATCTGAAACATAAACAGAAAATGCTGGATAATCTCAGCAAGTCTGGCAGCAGCTATAGAGAGAGAATAGAGACAACATTTTGAGTCAGGATGAATCTTTGTCAGAGGTGAAGACAAGGAAAATCGGACAAAATTTATCCTGTGAGGGTCAAGAATTGGGAAGCAAACTATTAAACCTCCTCTGAACCACTTTCAATGCATTTGTATCATTTCTTAAACAGGAGACAAAGCTGCACCGAGTGTTCAAGATGCAATCTCAGCAACGCCCTGTATAACTGAAGCATAGTAAGAAGTTTACCAACACCAGGTTAAAGTCCAACAGGTTTATTTGGTAGCAAAAGCCACACAAGCTTTCGAAGCTCTAAGCCCCTTCTTCAGGTGAGTGGGAATTCTGTTCACAAACAGAGCTTATAAAGACACAGACTCAATTTACATGAATAATGGTTGGAATGCGAATACTTACAACTAATCAAGTCTTTAAGAAACAAAACAATGGGAGTGGAGAGAGCATCAAGACAGGCTAAAAAGATATGTATTGTCTCCAGACAAGACAGCCAGTGAAACTCTGCAGGTCCACGCAACTGTGGGAGTTACAAATAGTGTGACATGAACCCAATATCCCGGTTGAGGCCGTCCTCGTGTGTGCGGAACTTGGCTATCAGTTTCTGCTCAGCGACTCTGCGCTGTCGTGTGTCGTGAAGGCCGCCTTGGAGAACGCTTACCCGAATATCAGAGGCCGAATGCCCGTGACCGCTGAAGTGCTCCCCAACAGGACCTGGTGATTGTCGAGCGGTGTTCATTCATCCGTTGTCGCAGCGTCTGCATAGTTTCCCCAATGTACCATGCCTCGGGACATCCTTTCTTGCAGCGTATCAGGTAGACAACGTTGGCCGAGTTGCAAGAGTATGTACCGTGTACCTGGTGGATGGTGTTCTCACGTGAGATGATGGCATCTGTGTTGATGATCCGGCACGTCTTGCAGAGGTTGCTGTGGCAGGGTTGTGTGGTGTCTTGGTCACTGTTCTCCTGAAGGCTGGGTAGTTTGCTGCGGACAATGGTCTGTTTGAGGTTGTGCGGTTGTTTGAAGGCAAGAAGTGGGGGTGTGGGGATGGCCTTGGCGAGATGTTCGTCTTCATCAATGACATGTTGAAGGCTCCGGAGGAGATGCCGTAGCTTCTCTGCTCCGGGGAAGTACTGGACAACGAAGGGTACTCTGTCCACTGTGTCCCGTGTTTGTCTTCTGAGGAGGTCGGTGCGGTTTTTCGCTGTGGCGCGTTGGAACTGTTGATCAATGAGTCTAGCGCCATATCCTGTTCTTATGAGGGCATCTTTCAGCTTCCACCCTAAACACGTTAAAGAAGCCATCCCCTACGGACAAGCCCTCCGTATACACATGATCTGCTCGGATGAGGAGGATCGCAACAGACACCACCAGACGCTGAAAGATGCCCTCATAAGAACAGGATATGGCGCTCGACTCATTGATCAACAGTTCCAACGTGCCACAGCGAAAAACCGCACCGACCTCCTCAGAAGACAAACACGGGACACAGTGGACAGAGTACCCTTCGTTGTCCAGTACTTCCCCGGAGCGGAGAAGCTACGGCATCTCCTCCGGAGCCTTCAACATGTCATTGATGAAGACGAACATCTCGCCAAGGCCATCCCCACACCCCCACTTCATGCCTTCAAACAACCGCACAACCTCAAACAGACCATTGTCCGCAGCAAACTACCCAGCCTTCAGGAGAACAGTGACCAAGACACCACACAACCCTGCCACAGCAACCTCTGCAAGACGTGCCGGATCATCAACACAGATGCCATCATCTCACGTGAGAACACCATCCACCAGGTACACGGTACATACTCTTGCAACTCGGCCAACGTTGTCTACCTGATACGCTGCAAGAAAGGATGTCCCGAGGCATGGTACATTGGGGAAACTATGCAGACGCTGCGACAACGGATGAATGAACACCGCTCGACAATCACCAGGCAAGACTGTTCTCTTCCTGTTGGGGAGCACTTCAGCGGTCACGGGCATTCGGCCTCTGATATTCGGGTAAGCGTTCTCCAAGGCGGCCTTCACGACACACGACAGTGCAGAGTCGCTGAGCAGAAACTGATAGCCAAGTTCCGCACACACGAGGACGGCCTCAACCGGGATATTGGGTTCATGTCACACTATTTGTAACTCCCACAGTTGCGTGGACCTGCAGAGTTTCACTGGCTGTCTTGTCTGGAGACAATACACATCTTTTTAGCCTGTCTTGATGCTCTCTCCACTCCCATTGTTTTGTTTCTTAAAGACTTGATTAGTTGTAAGTATTCGCATTCCAACCATTATTCATGTAAATTGAGTCTGTGTCTTTATAAGTTCTGTTTGTGAACAGAATTCCCACTCACCTGAAGAAGGGGCTTAGAGCTTCGAAAGCTTGTGTGGCTTTTGCTACCAAATAAACCTGTTGGACTTTAACCTGGTGTTGTTAAACTTCTTACTGTGTTTACCCCAGTCCAACGCCGGCATCTCCACATCATAACTGAAGCATAACATCTTTACTTCTATGTTCAATTTCTCTCGTAATAAAGGAGAGCATTACATTTGTAAGAAGTTTAATTTATTTGAACTAAGATTTATGGGGTTCTCTTGTTTACAATAACCTCTCTAATCATAAATCACACCAGGTTCCAGTGTCTTAACCATATGGCAAGAAAGAACAATTTAAATGGTGAATTCAGAAAGTTTATTAACCATTAAAAATGGAACAAGTCAGAACAATAACAGGCAAAGTATCGATTAACAGTTAATAGAGAAAGCTTAACTTTAACAATTGAACAGACTTCTCTCCATCCCTCTCAGACCAGGACATGAAGTGACCGCTCCAAAAACATGGATAACTTGTAAAACCAACAGCTCTCCACACCTCTCTGTAAACATATCTCCCTCCACCTCTCTCTACCAAATTGGCATCTCAAGACCACTTCTTTATACTTTAAAAATGTCGAAAGCCTATCTTAGCCAATTCCCATAAATCTTCAATTATAAACTAAAATAGACATGAGTTTTCAGATGATTTGAAAAGAAATGAACTGTCTGCTGAAAGGGTTATTTCTACAGAACCTGAAGGGATGGGGAGTGAGCAGAAAAAAATTGGCCCTCAATAACACCACTTTACACAAGTATAAAAATCAAAACAAACTAGATTGTAAACTTCAGCTCTTAATTTCTTTGTTATATTCCATTACCTAATTATTTTTATTTGATCAGTTTTTGTTCGGGATGGATAACTTCTGTTCTTTATAAACTGATTCACTCATTTTGTTTATTCTACATGGGTTCGGAGAATCAGAACCCAGACTTTATCATCCTTATCCTTTTTCCCCTTTTGCCACCACTCCCTCTGTTTTACGGGAGGGTCGTGGGGATTCCAATCAGAACTAATCATTTTATCATAAAAGTAAAATACTGCGGATGCTGGAATCTGAAACAACAGAAAATGCTGGAAAAGCTCAGCAGGTCTGACAGCATCTGTGGAGATAGAGTGGAGCCAATGTTTAAAGTATGGATGACCCTTCATAAGAGCTGTTATGAAGTGTCTTCCAGACTCGAAACGTTAGCTGTATTCTCTAATAATTTTATCGATACGTTTCTTGTTCTTAGTTTCCAAATAGCAGGTAAGAGACCTGTCCAGTACCCACTCGAGCTCTGATTTTTCACTGGCCATGCTTGGGTCGGATTATAGCCATTAGAATCTACTCTCAGAGGTCTGCTTTTCAGTCCAGTGCTACTTGAAGTATACCGTCACTTCACTGACTAATGGGTCACATCTCCCTCACAGTTCTTATCACAAATTTGGGATAAAATAATTTAAACAATGCCTGAGAACGCTTTTTAACTTCTTAACCAACTATCTACCACTGTTTGTTGATTGGTCAGACCTCCCGTTCACAGATTCAGGTATCTCAGCCGCTGAACATCAGCCGGTCCTGGAATAAGTTTAATTCAAACTCATTCTGAATAAATCTTCTCACCAGGTCCTCTGTCGGGGCCCTGCTAAGCAGCTTTAATGGTTCGTGATTGCAGAAACTGAGCAGTCACAGGAATGTGGTCAAGATAGTCCAGTCCCATAATGCCTCACATTCAATCTGCAGTCCTTCAATTATAACAGAATATGTGGCTGTATGTAGCTGCCTCGGCCATGGTCAACCCCAACACTGCCTTCCTGAACTGTTACAATGCCTGAGGTGTAAGTACACAGTAAGAAGTCTCACACCAAGTTAAAGTCCAACAGGTTTATTTGGTAGCAAACACCACTAGCTTTCGGAGCGCTGCTCCTTCGTCAGGTGAGTGGGAGTTCTGATCATAAAAAATCCTGTTTTGTGAACAGAACTCCCACTCACCTGACGAAGGAGCAGCGCTCCGAAAGCTAGTGGCGTTTGCTACCAAATAAACCTGTTGGACTTTAACTTGGTGTTGTGAGACTTCTTACTGTGTTTATCCCAGTCCAACGCCGGCATCTCCACATTGTGTAAGTACATCCACAGTGATATTAGGGAAAGATTTCCAGCTACACATTCCAGACTTTCACTGGACTGTTGGTGGATACCAGATTGATATATTCCATTCAACCACACCCAAGGTGAGTTATTCCAATTCCTTTATTGCCCAGGACAATATATTCACAATATCTTTAAAACAGAAATTAAACATTCCCATTTGATTTCAGGTACTAACATATTCTGTTAGTTTGTTCTTTATTGTCGATGTCAGGCTGGGGTTGCTTCCCTTGTTTCCCTCCCCAAGGAGATTGAGGGGAGATTTGATAGAGGTGGACAAGATTCTGACAGATTTAGATAAGGTGGACAAAGAAAAGCTGTTCCCATTAGCTGATGAGACAAGGACGAGGGGGTCACAGATTTAAAGTTTTGGGTCAGAGATGTAGGGGGGGATGTGAGGAAGAATATTTTGATGCAGCGAATGGTAATGACCTGGAACTCGCTGCCTACGAGGGTGGAGGAAGTGGAGACAATAAACAATTACAAAGGAAATTGGATGGGCATTGGGAGGTTTCAAACAGAAATGCTGACTAAATATCTCTGAACTTCCTCACACCCGGTCACTCTGTGATCCTAGAGAAATTTGAAACCGGGTATCGCAACAAGACTCAAAGAGCACCAGCTACTGGAGGCCAAGTTGTGAGACTGGTCAGTCCAGCAGAACGAAACCCTCTGACCCTCCCCATTGGCCAACTGTGAGAATGAACAAAATGCAGTCCTGGATGTAATTGAGAGCAGAAACAATAACAGCAGAATCCAACCCCTGTGAACTTGTTGGTGCCTCAGCAGCTGTGATGAAATTCTGAACCCTTTTTATACACTGAGCAGGTGAACGGTTTCTCCCCAGTGTAACCTCACTGATGTCTCAGCAGGTGGGACAACTGAGTGAATTCCTTCCCACACTGAGAGTAGGTGAATGGCCTCTCCCCTTGTGAACTCTCTGGTGTCTCTGCAGGTTGGATGACTGAGCGAAACTCTTCCCACACTGAGAGCAGGTAAATGGCCTCTCCCCGCTGTGAACCCGCTGATGTGTCCGCAGGACGGATGACCGAGTGAATCCCTTCCCACACTGAGAGCAGGTGAACGGTCTCTCCCCATTGTGAACTCGCTGGTGTATCCGCAGGTCGGATGATCGAGTGAATCTCTTTCCACACTGAGAGCAGGTGAACGGCCTCTCCCCATTGTGAATTCGCTGGTGTCTCTGCAAGGCGGATGACACAGTGAATCCCTTTCCACACTGAGAGCAGGTGAATGGCCTCTCCCCAGTGTGAACACGCTGATGTATCTGCAGGTCGGATGACCGAGTGAATCCCTTTCCACACTGAGAGCAGGTGAATGGCCTCTCCCCAGTGTGAATTCGCTGGTGTGTCCATAGATTGGATAACTGGTTGAACCCCTTCCCACACTGAGGGCAGGTGAACGGCCTCTCCCCAGTGTGAATTCGCTGGTGTCTCTGCAAAGTGGATGACACAGTGAATCCCTTTCCACACTGAGAGCAGGTAAACGGTCTCTCTCCAGTGTGAACTCGCTTGTGTGACTGCAGGTGGGGGAACCGAATGAATCCCTCCCCACACTGGGAGCAGATGAATGGTCTCTCCCCAGTGTGGTTGCGCCGATGAGCATCCAGCAGAGAGGGGCATCTGTATCTCTTTCCACAGTCTGCACATTTCCATGGTTTCTCCATGGTGCAGGTGTCCTTGCCTCTCCCTTGGGTCGACAATCAGTTGAAGCCTCGTCCACACACAGAACACGAGTACAGTCTCTCCCCGCTGTGAATGGTGTGATATTTATTCAGGCTGTGTAACTGGTTAAAGCTCTTCAGTCAGTGCACTGGAACACTCTCACTTGAATGTGGAAGTGTGTTGGTGCTTTTCCAGTCACACAGATTCAATGGCCGATGATATTTAGGTCCCAAGGAATATGACTCTGCCAGATCTAGACGTGACGTTTGAGATTTCAGCCTGTGATTCCTCTTTCAATATCCTGTAAAACAAGTTGACACAAGTCATCAGTGTCAGTACAGGATCGAAATTCAGCACAGACAATTCCAGTTTCTATCGAACATTCTCTCTCATTCCCCAAAAGCTGTAAATCTCCATCCCACACACTCTCCCTCCATTCTCACTCTGCTGTATCTAATATTCACCCTCCCAATTCTCCTGAAGGTGCTGATTGAGGCTGATTGACAGATCCACGCTCACTGCTTCCTGTCCTGGAGTGGAGATGCTGGCGTTGGACTGGGGTAAACACAGTAAGGAGTCTAACAACACCAGGTTAAAGTCCAACAGGTTTATTTGGTAGCAAACGCCACTAGCTTTCAGAGCGCTGCTCCCTCGAAGACTCCATCGAGGGAGCAGCCATTATCCTGTCCTGGACACAGAGGGCTGAAAATCTCCATGCAGGCGGCCAGACAGATCTATGCCCTTATGACTGGACTAAAAATGTGTGGAATGTACAGACTGGATTCGCGACCTTTCCCTTCAGTTGCTGCAAGTCCCCAATTTCCCCCAGAATGAGAAAAGAAATGGAAAGGGGGAGAAGAGAAACTGTTTTACTCACAGATGGTGGCGAAAGGAGGATGTTTCAGTCTGCATGAAGCTCGATTGGCATTGTCACCATGCCCGCGCTCTGATTGGCTGGAGGTCTCGATGACTTCCGGTCCTCCAGAGCTGCCGATTGGCCAGAGCCATCAAGCTTCGGCTCGAGGAAGTGCAGGGGGCGGGGAAACAATCCTAATGATGTCACTGCGGAGGAGAGTGATTCTGATTGGCTGAATCAGACTGGCTCCCATTGTGGACGTCACAATGACTCAGAGGGGCGTTCCCAGCACTCAGTGTCCCATCGGCAGCAAAAGCACTGCGGATTGGACAACAGTTCCGAACCTCCAGAGGTCAAACGGCCTCCGGCCCCCACGTGGCGTCATTTCGGCCCCTTGTTGTGATTGCGCCCGGGTTGACCAATGGAAAGAGATGGCGTACCGGAAATGGGAGTTATCCTGCAACCAATCACAGCGCAGTGTTTGTGCCCATGGCCGCACTCAGCTTTCCCCATTGTCTGAATGCGGAGCTCGTCAAGCTGCTGATTCCGGCCCAGCAAAGCTGCTGCTGCTGCTCTCTGAGTGTAGATTGAGCTTCAGACGGCCTGAGACGTGCCTCCTCTCGGACAACACCCAGTTTTGTTTCCGGGGTGAGGTGGATTCGTGTTCGCCCGTGGAGCGGAGGGCCCCGGGTCGGAGCCGGGCGGAAACTGTGGGAGGGAGGTGAGCTGCTGCCTGCCTTGCCCGGCCTGCCTGTTGCCTGCCTGCCTGCCGTCTGGCCTGCTTACCTGCCTGCCTGCCGTCTGGCCTGCTTACCTGCCTGCCTGCCGTCTGGCCTGCTTACCTACCTGCCTGCCTGCCGTCTGGCCTGCTTACCTGCCTGCCTGCCGTCTGGCCTGCTTACCTGCCTGCCTGCCGTCTGGCCTGCTTACCTGCCTGCCTGCCGTCTGGCCTGCTTACCTGCCTGCCTGCCGTCTGGCCTGCTTACCTGCCTGCCTGCCGTCTGGCCTGCTTACCTGCCTGCCTGCCGTCTGGCCTGCTTACCTGCCTGCCTGCCGTCTGGCCTGCTTACCTGCCTGCCTGCCGTCTGGCCTGCTTACCTGCCTGCCTGCCGTCTGGCCTGCTTACCTGCCTGCCTGCCGTCTGGCCTGCTTACCTGCCTGCCTGCCGTCTGGCCTGCTTACCTGCCTGCCTGCCGTCTGGCCTGCTTACCTGCCTGCCTGCCGTCTGGCCTGCTTACCTGCCTGCCTGCCGTCTGGCCTGCTTACCTGCCTGCCTGCCGTCTGGACTGCCTGCCTGCCTGCCGTCTGGGCTGCCTGCCGTCTGGACTGCCTGCTTGCCTGCCATCCGGCCTCTGGAGGGTGTGCTCTCCCCGGGGGGAGGGAGGAAGAGAGTAACTGGAGGGGGGGGGGGGGGGGGGCGAAGGCGTTTGGACTGTCTCTTCTCCATCTGCATTGGGGGGGGTGAAGACCTTTTTTCCTAATTCCCCTACCCACTGCTGCTATCCCCAAGATTGGTGCACCCTCCCCTTTTTCCCTCCTGACTGGGGCACCGGCCTTGTGCCTCATCTCCCTCCCACTGCTCCGACCTCCTCTCTCCCTCTCTCACACCGGGGAGAGAACACCTACACCCCTACCCACCTACCCCACCCTCCCTTATCTTCCCCATCCCACATACGCCCTGCCGTGCATCTGGGCAGTCTCGGGGTGGGCGTAGCACTTCCCCTGATACAATGGCGACATCACCAGCGTCGCCGGTGGCAGGGCCTTCTCGGCCCACCTATGCGGGCGTGGCGGCTGCCAGAGCCCCCGCCGCTCCCAAGGCCCTGCCGCCATTCTCTTTAATCACGCGGCAGCTCGGGGTGAAGTGCTACGCCCACCCCGACATGTCTATCGAGGCCTGCGTTAAGGCAATGGCTGGGGTTGTCGGCCCCTCAGCCATTGTCGCGGCCTCAAAGATGTACGGCCGGGCCGTATTCTTCCTGAAGGCCGAGCGGGCGGTTCGCCTCGCCCTGGAGAGGGGGCTCACGGTGGGCGGGACGTTCCTGGCGGTGGACCCATTGGAGGCCACCGCCCACAAGATAGTAATATCAAACGTCCCGCCCTTCCTACCGAGTGAGCTCCTCCTCCCCCACCTCCATCTACTGGGGGAGGTCAGGTCCGGGGTGCAGCCGATCCCGCTCGGCCTTCGGGACCCCTCCCTCCGCCACATTTACTCCTTCCGGCGCCAGGTTTTTGTCCGCCTGGCCCGGGAGGAGGAACTGGAGGGAGGGTTCAATGTCCCCCACGAGGGGACCACGTACCGGGTCTTTTGGTCCGCGGACGGTGTGCGGTGCCATGCCTGTAAGGAGGCGGGGCACGTGAGAAAAAACTGCCCCGTCTCCAAGGCCGCCGACCACCAACCCAAGGCGGCCGCAGCTGGCACCGCAGCCCCCTCTCCCCCCAAACGAGTACCATCTGCCCCCCCGCGAGGGGAGGCCACGCCGGCAGCAGCTGCCACCTCAGCTGCCGGCGGGGGGGGGAGCGGAGCCCCCGCGCGGCCAAAAGGCCCAGAAGGGACCTACAAAAAAGAAGGGGGGTACCGGAACCCCGGCCCCCAGGGAAAACACCCCAACCACCCCGGCAGCCGGCTCGGGGACCGCCTCAGTCTCCACCTGTGCCCCCCCGCCACCACCACCACCATCTGCCGGGCCCGTGGGCTCTCCGGGGCCTAGTGCTGGGTCCGGCGCCCGGGATCATGGGCCCGAGCATGGGGGGGTAAGCGAGCCGGCAAAACTGGCGACGCCGCCACCTCGGGGGGAAGTGACGGGAGAGCAGGGGGGGCGCGGCAAGGCGAAGAGGGGCGGAGGGCGAGGGGCCTCGCCTGCCCGAGGGCAGGTTAACAAAAAGAGGCGGGGCCCCTCGGGCACCGTAGAGTTCGAGGTCTGCGTGCCCCTCCCCCCTTGTGAGTCATCTCCTGCCGTGCCCCCACCTGTCTTTGTGCCTTGTCCCCAGAAAAAAGGGGGCAAGGCACCCTGTAAATCCAAGCATGTGTTGCCTCAGTCCCCCGGCGAGGAGTCTCCGGGGCCGGGTGGCAGCGGGGCCCCCACGGTTCCGTTCCACCCGGCCGGTTACAACCCGGAGTTCTTCTTCAGTCTGTCGGGGGACTGGGGCGACACTCCAATGTTCATGTCCTCGTGCGGCGGCGGCGAAGAGACGATCCACTCGTCCTCTCCGTCCCGACCTTGGACGCTGGACATCCCCAACCTCAGTCCGAAGGATACACCGGACCTGGGGGGTGTCCAAGCGTCTGGGGCGGGGGGGGGGGCTGGGCCGCCGTCGCACGGGGGCCCGCAATCCGGGAAAGGTGAGCCCGGGGGGAACCCCTCCTCCACCGATCCTGGGGGTGGGATCGGGGAGGGGCTAGGGCTAGTTGGTGGCTCCGTGCCGCCCGCCGTACGTCCTGCGGCGGGGGACTCGGAGTCGAGGGGCGACCGCCCTGAGGAGGTCAGCGGCTCGGTGGAGGGCACGGGGACACTTTCAGAGTCTGCCCAGAGCGAGGCGGGGGACTCCCTCGTGCCCCCCACCGAGTCGTCCCTCATCCCCTCCAAGGACCTCAGGGTCTTTATCCGTAACCATTCCGGTCGCTCCGACATAATCCGGCTAGCCCTCGGCCACTGGCCGGACCTGGCGCAGCTCGTCCGGTCCGTGAAGGCATGCTCGCATGCCTCCGCGGGCCTGGAGAAAATAGAGCGGCGCTGGGTACTGCGGTTCCTCCACAGGCTCGAAAAGGTGGGGGGTGGACTGGTGAGAATTGCGCCAGCGCCCCCCCACACACCTAGTTAAGTGGTGACGGTGGCACAAAGCTGCTGACATGAAGGTGACCATAGCCAGCCTCAACATCAACGGCAGCAGTGGGCCACACCGCAGGTTCCAGAACTTCTCGGTCCTCCGTGACGGGAAGTATGCGGTGTGTTTCCTGCAGGAAACCCACACCGTTCCGGGAGACGAAGCCCAATGGCTCCTGGAGTGGCGAGGGGGGGTCTACATGAGCCACCTCACGCTCGCTTCTTGCGGGGTGGCTATCTTGTTGGCCCCGCGTTATAAGCCGGAGATCTTGGGGGTCAAGGAGCCGGTGCCAGGCCGGTTGCTGCACTTGACGGTCCGTGAGGGGGGCGTGGTCATTCACTTGCTGAATGTCTACGCCCCGACCGCTGGACCGCAGCAAACGACTTTCTACGAGAAAGTGTCCGCTCACATCGACACCATCGCGGGGGGCGAATGCATTATCCTCGGGGGAGATTTCAACTGCCTCCTCGAGGCACGGGACCGCACCGGCCCCTGGCTGCGCACTCCGGCGGTGGTGAAGTTGCGGGACCTGATCGGGTCCCACGACTTGGTGGACGTCTGGAGACATCTCCATCCTGGCTCCAGCGCCTTCACTTTCGTGAGGCCTGGAGTCGGAGCGTCCAGGCTCGACCGCCTTTACATTTCGAAGGCGCACGTGTCCGGCGTGTCCTCGGTCTCCATGCGGCCGGTGTCGAGCACGGACCACAGCCTGGTGTGGGCGGACTTTGCGCCGTCTCGCATCCGGCGGGGGTCCGCGTACTGGCACTTTAACAACACGCTGCTGGAGGACGAGCGCTTCCTGGACTCGTTCCGTCGATTCTGGGCCGGCTGGAGAAGGAAGCGGGGAGGCTTCCCCTCCTTGAGGCTCTGGTGGGATGTGGGCAAGACTCACGTCCGTACCTTCTGTCAGGGGTACGCGAGGGGGTCGACAAAGAGGCGGAAATCCAGGCTCGAGGAGTTGGAGAAGGAGGTGCTCGACCTGGAGGCACGTCTCAGTCGGCCTGACGCGGACCCGGCCCTGCGTTCGGAGTACAGGGAGAAGAAGGACGCGCTGCGAGACCTGCAGCTTGCCAGGTCTCGCGGCGCGTACGTGAGGTCGCGGCTCCAGTTCCAGGTGGACCTGGACCGCGGCTCCCCCTTCTTCTACTCGCTGGAAAGAGGGCGGGCTAACCGTCAGCAGCTCCTTACGCTGCTGGCCGACGACGGTTCCCCCGTCTCGGATCCGGAGGGCATCCGGGCCATTGCCCGGGAGTATTACACCTCGCTCTTCTCTCCGGATCCGTCCAGCGAGGATGCCCGCAGACTTCTGTGGGAGGACCTGCCGCAGGTCAGCCCGGAGGGCGTCGGCAGGCTCGAGGCCCCTACCACCATGGCCGAGCTGACCGGCGCCCTAAATGGCCTCAGCCGGGGCAAGGCCCCTGGGCTGGACGGGCTGACAGTAGAGTTCTTCAGGGCGTTCTGGGACGTCCTGGGGAGCGACTACGCGGGGGTCCTGGGGGAGAGCGTCGCTACCGGGGAGATGCCCCTTTCGTGGCGTAGGGCCGTCATTGCCCTGCTGCCCAAGAAGGGGGATCTCCACCTGCTCAAGAACTGGCGCCCGGTCTCCCTCCTCAGCACGGATTATAAAATCTTTGCCAGGGCTATGGCTTCACGCCTTGGATCCGTGCTGGACCACTTGATCCACCCTGACCAGTCCTACACGGTCCCGGGCCGTTGCATACATGACAATCTCCACCTGGTCCGGGACCTAATCCATCACACCCAGAGGGCTGGTCTGTCGGGCGCCTTCTTGTCATTAGATCAGGAGAAGGCGTTCGACAGGGTGGAGCACGAGTATTTACTCGGGACTCTGCGGGCATTCGGGTTCGGGACGCATTTTGTCGCCCGGATCCGATTACTGTACTCTGCCGCAGAGTGTCTGATTAAGGTTAACGGGTCCCTGACGGCGCCCCTTCGCTTCGGGAGAGGAGTACGGCAGGGCTGCCCCTTGTCCGGCCAACTGTATTCCGTATGCGTGGAGCCATTCCTGCGCCTCTTGCGGAGGAGGTTGTCAGGTTTGGTCCTGCGCGGACCGGACGTAGGGGTGGTCCTGTCAGCTTACGCCGACGACGTGCTCCTCATGTTCACGGACCCGGCTGACCTGCGGAGGATGCGAGAATGCCAGGCGGTGTACTCCGCCGCGTCCTCCGCCAGGATCAACTGGGCCAAGTGCTCCGGACTCCTTGTCGGTCCTTGGGAGACGGACCCCCTTCCGGAGGAGCTCAGGCCTTTCACCTGGAGCAGGACCAACCTCCTCTACTTGGGGGCCCATCTCTGCCCAGCCGAGGAATCCTGGCCGGCGAACTGGCGGGAGCTGGAGGCCAAAGTCTCCGCCCGCCTGGGTCGCTGGACAGGACTGCTCCGAGTGCTGTCCTACGGGGCGCGAGCTCGCGTCATAAACCAGCTGGTCGCCTCCATGCTGTGGTACCGGCTGGTCCCTTTGACCCCTCCCCCTGGCTTTGTCACCGATATCCAGAGAACCCTCGTGCGGTTCTTCTGGGGCAATCGACTGCACTGGGTCCCTGCTGCGGTCCTGTATCTCCCGCTTGAGGAGGGCGGACAAGGTCTGGTGTGCCTCCGCACTCAGATAGCGACCTTCCGCCTCCAGGCCCTGCAGAGGTACCTTTACGTTGAGCCCCCTCCACAGTGGTGTGCCATGGCGACGTATTTCTTCCGCCAGTGGCACGGCCTCAATTATGACGTGCAGCTCCTGCATATCGAACTGGGGCGTGCTTCGACCACCCTGCAGGAGTTGCCCGTCTTTTACCAGGACCTCCTCACTGTCTGGAACAAGGTCGCCTCGCGACGCAGCTCTCCCCCGTCAGGAGTAGCGGCTCTCGTGCGAGAGCCGCTGCTCAGGAATCCGCTCCTCCAGCCGTATAACTTCAGGTGGCTGGCGGAGAGGGGGGCTGTGGACGCCGGGGTGACCAGAATCGGGGACGTGCTCGATGGCGGAGGAGCGGGCTGGATGAGTCCCCGCGTGCTGGCTGAGCGCGCGGGGACGTCCGTCCGGCGCGCGGCCAAAGCCATCCTAGACCTTAGGACGGTCGTGCTCGGCCCCGAAACTGCACGCAAACTTGAGACGGCGCAGGCGTGCGGTGGGATCCCGCCCGAGCGTTCCCCTGTTCGGGCGGAATTCCACATTGGCCCAAAGCCTCAGCCCCCTCCCCTGGGTGAGGTGCCCCACAGCCTGAGCCGCCTCGCGGAAATGCCCTCCGTGCCCTTTTCTACCGCGCGGAGGCGTTTCCTGTGCGGGCTGCTGCTGCACACCTTCCACTACCGCCTCCTCGCCTGTCGCCCGGATACACCTTGGCGGGCCTTGTTGCCGCCGGGCGGCGGAGGTCCCCGCTGGAGGTCCCTCTACGGAGGGATCTCCCCCAATTACGTCGGGGACCTGGGGTGGAGGGTGATGCATGCAGCAGTTCCGCACAACCGTAGGATTCACTGGTTCACGGGCTCCGAAGACTGCCCTTTCTGTGGCCTTGTGGAGTCCGTGGACCATGTCTATGTTGAGTGTCTTAGGCTGCACTCCCTTTATGTTTTCCTGAAGAACCTTTTATTGATGTTTTGTTTGCACTTCACTCCCACGCTCCTGATCTACGGACACCTGGTGCGGAGAGGGGAGGGTCGGGATGGCGACCTCCTCGTGAACCTGCTCCTGGGCCTGGCGAAACGCGCCATTTACCGGTCCAGGCAGCGGGCGATCGAGGGGGCCGTCCATCCTGACTGTCTTCCCCTCTACCGCGGCTACGTTCGCGGCCAGGTGTCCCTGGAGAGGGAGCATGCGGTGTCCACGGGCGAGGTTGACGCTTTCCGCGCCCGCTGGGCACCGCAGGGGTTGGGGTGCATTATTGACCCTAATAACCACATTTTAATTTGATGTTTTTAAGTTTCCTTTGTATTTTGATTTCTGTTCGGGCTGTTCCCCCTCCTTTTTGGGGAGCTGCCCCTTTTACTTTGTCCTGATTTAATTTGAGTTTGTTTAATTGGTTTGACCTAAAAAGAGGTCTCTCTGAATGAAGATTGAGCTTCAGACGGCCTGAGACGTGCCTCCTCTCGGACAACACCCAGTTTTGTTTCCGGGGTGAGGTGGATTCGTGTTCGCCCGTGTAGCGGAGGGCCCCGGGTCGGGACCGGGCGGAAACTTTGGGAGGGAGGTGAGCTGCTGCCTGTTGCCTGGCCTGCCTGTCGCCTGACCTGCCTGCCTGTCGCCTGGCCTGCCTGCCTGTTGCCTGGCCTGCCGCCTGGCCTGCCTGCCTGTCGCCTGGCCTGCCTGCCGCCTGGCCTGCTTACCTGCCTGCCTGCCTGCCGTCTGGCCTGCTTACCTGCCTGCCTGCCGTCTGGCCTGCTTACCTGCCTGCCTGCCGTCTGGCCTGCTTACCTGCCTGCCTGCCGTCTGACCTGCTTACCTGCCTGCCTGCCGTCTGGCCTGCTTACCTACCTGCCTGCCTGCCGTCTGGACTGCCTGCCTGCCTGCCGTCTGGGCTGTCTGCCGTCTGGACTGCCTGCTTGCCTGCCATCCAGATTGCCATGGCCTTCAATGTGAACAAGTTGTTTGTGATGTGACTACAGAGGTTGTCTAGGAAACAATGACTGAACACAGGGGGTGAATGTGAGAAGCTGAAGTTTCCACTTGAAGACATTCCCAGTGTCTCTGAGCAGCTGAACTGGGGAAGCCTTTGGGCAGAGACTGTGCTGCTGCTATTGCCCTTCCTGGCCACCAGGCGTCGCTGTGACGCTGCCGGGGGCTGCCTGTGCGCATGTGCGGGACGGGAATGCTCCCAGAGGTCAGCGCGCGGGACGCCGCCGCATTGATGCCGTCTCCCCTGGCAACGCAAGATGGTCGCCGCCGCCGTCTCCCTTGGCAACGGAATATGGCCGCTGGCCGTCTCCCTTGGCAACGCAAAATGGCCGCCGGCGGTGGGTGTCATTGCGGCGCACGCGCAGTGAGGTCTGTCTGCAGCCATTGTCCAGGTTGCCCCCAGTGGATGGGGTTGGGATTGTGCAGCAGATGGAGCAACAATCCCAGTTTCAATAGGGGGACAGAAGCTGCAATGCTGCCCCCTGTTGGTCACTTCTCCCAGTCTCAGCATTGCAGAGTGTTTAAACAAGAGTGCATTGTCACAGCAGCAACTTGACCTTCAGTTTCAGTTTATTTATTAGTCTCAGAAGTAGGCTTACATTAACACTACAATGAAGTTACTGTGAGAATCCCCTAGTCACCCACACTCCGGCGCCTGTTCGGGTTACACTGAGGGAGAATTTAGCACGGCCAATGCACCCTAACCAGCACATCTTTCAGACTGTGGGAGGAAACCGGAGCACCCGGAGGAAACCCACGCAGACACGGGGAGGGGACAGCCCGGGGGAAAGCTCCATTCCAACTGTCCCTGGAGTGTCAGATTAACCTGGGTCACTCACGCCCCCCCCCCGGCTAAGACTCACCTCCCTCAGACAGTGAGACCCTCCTGTATCACTCACCTTACTGTAGTCAGATACCCTCAGACTCAGCACTGGGCCCTGGGCGTGTTCTTTAAATGCTGCGACCTATCGTGGAGGAAAGAATTGGGAGGATTTTGATTTGATTTGATTTATTACTGTCGCATGTATTGGGATACAGTGAAAAGTATTGTTTCTTGTATGCTGTACAGACAAAACATACCGTTCATAGAGTACATCGGGGAGAAGTAAAAGAGAGGGTGCAGAATGTAGTGTTGCAGTCATAGGTAGGGTGTAGAGAGAGATAAATCTAATATGTAGCAGGTCCATTCAAAAGTCTGAGGGCAGCAGGGAAGTTCTTGAGTCGGTTGGTACGTGATCTCAGACTTTGTATCTTTTTCCTGACGGAAGAAGGTGGAAGAGAGAATGTGTGCATGAGGTCCTTAATTATGCTGGCTGCTTTTCTAAGGCCGCGGGAAGTGTAGACAGAGTCAATGAATGGGAGGCTCGTCTGCGTGATGGACGGGGCTACATTCACGACCTTTTGTCATTTCTTGCAGTCTTGGACAGAGCAGAAACCATACCAAGCCATGATACAGAAAGGATGCTTTCTATGGTGCATCTGTAGAAGTTGGTGAGAGTCGTAGCTGACATGCCAAATTTCCGTAGCCTCCTGAGAAAGTAGACGTGTTGGTGGGCTTTCTCAATTATAGTGTCGGCATGGGGGGACCAGGACAAGTTGTTGGTGATCTGGACACCTAGAAACTTGAAGTTGAGACCCAAATGACAAGTTGTCATAGTGTCATAGATGTTTACAGCATGGAAACAGGCCCTTTGGCCCAACTTGTCATGCTGCCCTTTTTCTTTTAACCCCTAAGCTGGTCCCAATTCCCCACATTTGGCCCATATCCCTCTACATCTATCTTACCCATGTAACAGTCTAAATGCTTTTTAAAAGATAAAATTGTGTCCATCTCTACTACTACCTCTGGCAGCTTGTTCCAGACGCTCATCACTCTCTGTGTGAAAAGATTGCCCCTCTGCACACTTTTGTATCTCTCCCCTCTCACCTTAAACCCATGCCCTCGAGTTTTAGACTCCCCTACCTTTGGGAAAAGATTTTGACTATCTATTGTGTGTCAACCATAGAATAGCCACAGAATGAAGGAGGCCATTCAGCCCATTCAGCTGGTGTCGACTCTCTGCTAGAGCAATCGAGCCAGTCCCACTGCTCCACTTTGTCCCTGGAGCCCTGCAAATCTTTTCCCATCAGCTTCCCATCCCAATTCCTCCGGAAAGACAGCGAGGAGCAGAGAGGAAAGAGGGACTTGGGGAGTGGAAAGTTTCATCTGATGTTCTTGTTGGCAGATGCTCTGTGGCGGATAAAGCTGGCAGCCACCTCCAGAAAGCAGCACAGAGTGCATGGAAGGGGCAGAATGTGAGTCAGATGAGACACGAGAGAGAGAGAGAGGGGTGAAAGCTTTCTGTTTGTCAGCAAAAAGCACAATGGTGGCCCTGTGTCCTTCAGGGAGCGGCCCAGGCCTCGCTTAAAGCCTGCCCTGTCCTCACACTCACTGGGAGACGGCCATTTCTAACATGTTGTCCATGTTTCTGAGCTGACACTGAGACAAACACAACAACAGCAATCACTGTCTGGACAAGTCCTCACGGAGAATGAAATGTCCAAAGCCACTTCAAAGGAAGATTGCGCGGCAGGATTTGTCCCCGAGCTGTGGAGGGAGAGATTTGGATGGATGACCAGAAGCTGGGTCAGTGAGGTTGTGTTTTAGCAATGGAGGTCTAGAGAACAGAAAAGGCCCTTCGGCCCATTGCATCTGTGCTGGTCAAAGACAAATCACCCAACTTGGCTCACGGCCTGGTAAGCCTTGGCATTGCAAATGCATAGCTAAGCACTTCTTAAACGTTCTGAGGGTCTCTGCCTCCACCACCCTTTCAGGCAGAGAGTTCCAGACTCCCACCACTCTCTGGGTGAAAAAGGTTTTCCTCACATCCCCTGTAAACCTCCTGCCACTTACCCTAAATCTATACCCCCTGGTCATTGACCCCACCACCAAGGGGAAGCTTTCTTCCCGTCTACTCTATCGATGTCCCTCATAATCTTATCCATCTCCATCATGTTCCCCCTCAGCCTCCTCTGCTCCACGGAAAACAACCCCAGGGTGGAATCTTATCACCGTTCAGGCCGGCAGGATTTTCCCATCCCACTGCAGTGAAAGGAGATTTGGCTGGTCACCAAATTCTCCGACCTCGCTGAGCGAGAGTGTGGCGTCAACAGGTGGTAAGATCACACCCTCAGTCTATAAAATCTCTCTTCAGTTCGAGTGGCGGCACGGTAGCACAGTGGTTAGCACTGCTGCCTCACAGCGCCAGGGACCCAGGTTGAATTCCGGCCTCGGTTTACTGTCTGTGTGGAGTTTGCACATTCTCCCCGTGTCTGCGTGGGTTTCCTCCGGGTGCATTGTCCATGCAAAATTGCCCTTAGGGTCCCACGATGTATAGGTTAGGGGGATTAGCGGGAAAACACGTGGGGTTACGGGGTAAGCCTGGGTAAGAGTCCGTGCAGATTTGATGGGTCGAATGGCCTCATTCTGGACTGTAGGGATTCTATGAACTAAAACTCTCCAGGCCAGGCAACATCCTGGTGAATCTCCTCTGCACCTTTTCCAGTGCTATCACATCCCTCCTATCCTGTACATTCCACTGACATTCCCAAAGCAGCCACAGAAAAGTGACTGGTTATTTTAAACATTGAACCTGAACTATTTGAGCTGATGATTCACTCACATTGTACAGAAATGTTGACCCTGTTTTGATGAGAGTGATCAGATTAACATTGTAACATGAAGACAGCCTCCGTACTGAGATTAACCACATTTACAACAATTCCACAATATCAGATCCATTGCTGTGTGTTTTGTGCGAATTCAGCTGTGAAATATCTGGACATTTGGAGCTTCCACTGTTTCTGTCATTTCATCATTTATTAAAGTACGTTGTTCTATCCCTTTTAAATCTAAGTTGTGTCAGTTTACATTTCCCTGCACTGAAACCTCTCCACCAGTTTTGTCCATGTACAAAATATGAATAACTCTTTGCAATGTAATGTTTCCAGCTACGCTGCTTACAATGCTGTCTAATGTTTTGTGTCATCGGCAAACCAGGATGTGTAGCATTCAGTCACATTAAATGGTCAATAAATATGTCAATACTGTGTATATCTTTCTGTGTGTGTGTGTGTGTGTGTCTGTCTGTGTGTGTGTCTGTGTGTGTGTGTGTCTGTGTGTGTGTGTCTGTGTGTGTGTGTCTGTGTCTGTGTGTGTGTGTGCCTGTGTGTGTGTGTCTGTGTGTGTGTCTGTGTCTGTGTGTCTGTGTGTGTGTCTGTGTGTGTCTGTGTGTGTCTGTGTGTGTCTGTGTGTGTCTGTTTGTGTCTGTGTTTGTGTCTGTGTGTGTGTCTGTGTGTGTGTGTGTCTGTGTCTTTGTGTGTGTGTGTGTCTGTGCGTGTGTGTCTGTGCGTGTGTCTGTGTGTGTGTGTCTGTGTCAGCATGCATGTGTGTCAATGTATTTGAATCTCAAATATGTGCAGTTGGAGGCCATTTGACCCATCGAGCCTGCTCCCCCACTCAAACAGTTCATGACAAACACACACACACACACACTCATAGACACACACACAGACGCACTCACAGAGATACAGACACACACACACACACTCATAGACACACACACACAAAGAGAGAGACACACAGACACTCACAAACACACACGCAGAGAGACACACACACTCACAGACACACATGCACAAAGACACAGAGACAGACACACACACAGACACAGACACACACTCACTCACAGACACACGCAGAGAAACACAATCACACACACAGAAACACACAATGAAATAGACACTTGCACACACTTAGAAACTGTCTCTCTCTCTCACACACACACACACAAAGAAATACAAAACCATAAGCGCACCGACACTCTCATTCCTATTTCTGTTTTACTCCTCAATGCCCCAACTAAAAAGTACTGGGATCTGAACTTGAAATGCTGGAACTGATCATGGAGGAACGAGTGGGGCCTAATAGACACTGAGAAGTTAACTTGTGTGTGAATCATAGAACGGTGACAGCACAGGAGGCCATTCAGCCCGTCAAGCCTGGATCGACACACTGCAAGAGCAGTTTCACTATTCCCAATCCACCACCCTCTCCCCGTAACCCTGTCAATATTTTCCCTTCAGCTTCCCATTCAATTTCCTCTTGATGGAATCTTCTCCCACCTCTGACTCAGGCAGAACATGATGTGGAGATGCCGGCGTTGGACTGGGGTAAACACAGTAAGAAGTTTAACAACACCAGCTTAAAGTCCAACAGCTTTATTTGGTAGCAAAAGCCACACAAGCTTTCGGAGCTCCAAGCCCCTTCTTCAGGTGAGTGAGAATTCTGTTCACAAACAGGGCATATAAAGACAGGGCAAACAGGGCATATAAAGAGGTTTGAAGACTGAGTGAATCTCTTCACACACACACAGCAAGTGAACGGCCTCTCTCCAGTGTGGATTCGCCCATGTTTCAGCAGATGGGATGAGGTAATGAATCCCTTTCCACACTGGGAGCAGGTGAAAGGCCTCTCCTCAGTGTGAGTTCTCTGGTGTATATGTAAGCTGTTTGACTGAGTGAATCCCCTCCCACACTGGGAGCAGGTGAATGACCTCTCCTCAGTGTGAGTTCTCTGGTGTATATGTAAGCTGTTTGACTGAGTGAATCCCTTCCCACACTGGGAGCAGGTGAATGATCTCTCCCCACTGTGACTGCCCCGATGAATCTCCAGCTGGGGTGGGTAATCGAATCCCTTGCCACAGTCCCCACATTTCCACAGCTTCTCCCTGTTGTGACTGCAATTATGTTCTGAAAGGCTGGATGATTGGCTGAAGTCTTGTCCACACACAGACCATGTGTACAGGTTCTCTCCCCTAAAAACGGTGCTTTTTCCGTCCACGTTCAAAACACAATGATATTCAGGTTACAATAAATTGGCTAACTCCAGCAGGTTTCGATATCATATTTGGTTTCAGTTTCCAAACTGCAAATCCTCCTCTTCTAAAACCCTGGGAAATTGAGTTCGAACAGAAAAAAGGAAGTGAGAGAGAACCCACAAAAACACAAAGGCAGATTGTGAAATTGAGCTGAATGAATCTGATCATTTGTGGGGCCGGCGCGAGGAAAAAGTGATCATGAAAACTACTGGATTGTCACAATAATCTGACAGGTTCGGTAATGTCCTTCAGGAAACAGAACCTGCCACCGGCCTGCGCCTTCACAAGACAAGGAGAGGCCTTTCACCTGTTTAAATCACGGATAGATGGATTCCTGATCGGTAAAGGAATTAGGGGTTATGGGGATCAGGCGGATAAGTGGAACTGATCCACTTCAGATCAGCCATGATCTTATTGAATGGCGGGGCAGGCTCGAGGGGCTAGATGGCCTACTCCTCCTCCTATTTCTTATGTTCTTATCTCAGTCCTAAATGTCCTGCCCCCTTACTCTGTGACTATGCCATGGTTCTAGACACCACCAGCCCCCCCCCGCCCCCCCGCCCCCCCGCCCCCAGCCGGGGGAAACATTCTTCCTGTATCTACTCAGCTAACGTTTGGGGGTTGGGGAGAGTTATAGAACAAAGAGATCTCGGGGTACAGGTTCATAGCTTCTTGACAGTGGAGTCACAGGGACAGAGTGGTGAAGAAGGCATTCAGCATGCTTGGTTTCATTGGTCAGAACATTGAATACAGGAGTTGGGATGTCTTGTTGAAGTTGTACAAGACATTGTTAAGGCCACGCTTGGAATACTGTGTACAGTTCTGGTCACCCTATTTTAGAATGGATATTATTAAACTAGAAAGAGTGCAAAAAAGATTTACTAGGATGCTACCGGGACATGATGGTTTGGGTTTTAAGGAGAGGTTGTACAGACTGGGACTTTTTTCCCTGTAGCGTAGAAGACTGAGGGGTGATTTTATAGAGGTCTATAAAATAATGAGGGGCATAGATCAGCTAGATAGTCAATATCTTCTCCCAAAGGTAGGGGAGTCTAAAACTAGAGGGCATAGGTTTAAGGTGAGAGGGGAGAGATACAAAAGGGTCCAGAGGGCAATTCTTTTCACACAGAGGGTGGTGAGTGTCTGGAATGAGCTGCCAGGGGCAGTAGTAGGGGCGGGTACAATTTTATGTTTTAAAAAGCATTTAGACAGTTACATGGGTAAGATTGGTATAGAGGGACATGGGCGAAACACAGGCAATTGTGATTAGCTTAATGGTAAAAACTGGGCGGCATGGACAATTTGGGCCAAAGCGCGTTTCCATGCTGTAAACCTCTATGACTCGACCCTGCTGAGCCCTGTAAGAATTGTCCAAGTTTGAATGAGGTCACCTCTCATGCTTCTCAAGTGCAGAAAGTAAAAGTCCATTTTCTTTCCTCAGAGGACAATCCCTCCATCCCAGGAATTAATGCAGTGAAATGTCATTGAAGTCCCTCTCGGACAAGAATATCTTTCCTTAGGTAAGAGGATAAAACTGTTTCACCACCTAATTCAGCCTCTCCCACATCCCCTTGAAGAGTCTACATCCTCCTCACAACTCACACTTCCAAATGCTTTCATGTCATCTGCAAACTCGGAAATATTACATTTGATCCCAAACGTCCAAATCAATGATATGGATTGTGAATAGCTGGGCTCCCGAGTACTGATCCTTGTGATAAGCCGCTGGTCACAGCCTGCCACCCTGAAAATGACCCATTTGTGCCTAAGCTCTGTTTTCTGTCCGTTAACCATTTCTCAATTCATGCCAGTATTATCAGGGTAAATACGTTGCATCACGGGGATAGGGCCTGGGTGGGAATGTTGTCAGCGCAGGCTCGATGGGCTGTATGGCCTCCTTCTGCACTGTAGGGATTCCATGATTCTAATATGTACATACGTCAGTGAAGGTGGCAGGGCACTTTGAGAGAGCAGTAAATGAAGTATATGGTATCCCAGCTTTTATTAATGGAGGAATTGAGGACAAGAGTAAGGAGTTCATATTGAATTTGTATAAGACACTTGTTAGGCCTCATCTGGAGATTGCGCCCAGTTCTGGGCACCGTACTTGAGGAGGGATGTGAAGACATTGGAGAGAGTGCAGAGGAGATTCACAAGAATGATTCCAGGGAATAAGATCCGTAGCCACGAGGGTAGATTGGAGAGGTTGGGACTGTTTTCCTTGGAGAAAAGAAGGCTGAGGGGAGACTTGAGAGAGAGAGATTCAAGATCCTAAGGGGTATCAACAGGTTAAAGAGTGAGAAACTCTTCCCTCTCAAGAGATGGTCATGAACTAGAGGGCACAGATTCTAAATGATGGGGAAATGGATCAGAAGTGAAGTGAGGAAAAGCACTTCATCAAGAGGGTGTTTGGAATCTGGAACAATCTTCCTGAAAGCCTGTTCCAATATTCAATAAGATCCTGGCTGATCTGTGATCTAACTCTCTGTCTCTTAACCCCTTGGACTAAGGAAAATCTATCAACCCCAGATTTAAAATAATAACAAGTGACTGAGCATCAATAGCCATTTGCAGAAGATTGTTTCAAACTAACTCCACACCACATCTGGCAATGTTTCCATTTCGACAATTCTAAACTGAGGCTAACATTCAAATATTCCCAAATCCTGGACTTCCCAGCCAGCAGAAAAACTTGTTCCTTATCAGCCTCTCCCTTTCCCTCATTATTTTCAATGTTTGATTAAATCAGCCCCCAACTTAAATTCCAGCGGTTAAGAATAATGTTTAATCTGCACTGTTCATCAAATGTTCCCAACACAAATACTGTAATGGGCTAAATACAGAGTAAAATTCCCTCTGCTCTGTCCAAGGAATGTTTCATCACAGATTTTTATTTTGAAGTTTAGGAAAAACAGGAATCAAATTGCTCAGCATCCCAGTGTGGCCTCCTGTTTATTTCAATCAGCCCTTCACATTCAAACATGAAGTTGAAGCTTCGAATACTGTCTGTGGCAGCGTTTGTGGATTCAGTTGTTCTCCTGCTTTTTCACTTGTCTGAAGGATTTGAATTATAGACATTGTTTAATCATTCCTTTCTCTCAGCACATGGAACTTGTGAATCTTCAAGGCAGACAATCTCATGTAATTCACAACAAACTGCATCTTTATTCATCCGTCCATTTCCTATCTCTGAATGGATCACACACATTTCCAGAATGCAGGAAGCTCTCAATGGAAACTGCTTCCAATTATTCCCCAATACAATTGTTCGCACTTTACTGTGAACTACATTCCACTGACATTCCCAAAGCAGCCACAGAAAAGTGACTGGTTATTTTAAACATTGAACCTGAACTATTTGAGCTGATGATTCACTCACATTGTACAGAAATGTTGACCCTGTTTTGATGAGAGTGATCAGATTAACATTGTAACATGAAGACAGCCTCCGTACTGAGATTAACCACATTTACAACAATTCCGCAATATCAGATCCATTGCTGTGTGTTTTGTGCGAATTCAGCTGTGAAATATCTGGACATTTGGAGCTTCCACTGTTTCTGTCATTTCATCATTTATTAAAGTACGTTGTTCTATCCCTTTTAAATCTAAGTTGTGTCAGTTTACATTTCCCTGCAGCACTGAAACCTCTCCACCAGCTTTGTCCATGTACAAAATATGAATAACTCTTTGCAATGTGATGTTTCCAGCTACGCTGCTTACAATGCTGACTAATGTTTTGTGTCATCGGCAAACCAGGATGTGTAGCATTCAGTCACATTAAATGGTCAATAAATATGTCAATACTGTGTATATATTTCTCTGTGTGTGTGTCTGTGTGTGTGTGTGTGTCTGTGTCTGTGTGTGTGTCTGTGTGTGTGTGTGAGTGTCAGCATGCATGTGTGTCAATGTATTTGAATCTCAAATATGTGCAGTTGGAGGCCATTTGACCCATCGAGCCTGCTCCCCCACTCAAACAGATCATGACAAACACACACACACAGACACACAGACGCACACGCACTCACAGAGATACAGACACACACACACAGACGCACACGCACTCAGAGATACAGACACATACACACACTCATAGACACACACACACAGACAAAGAGAGAGACACACAGACACTCACAGACACACACGCAGAGAGACACAAACACACACTCACAGACACACACACGCAGAGAGACACAAACACACACTCACAGACACACATGCACAAAGACACAGAGACACACACACAGACACACACTCACTCACAGACACACGCAGAGAAACACAATCACACACACAGAAACACACATTGAAATAGACACTTGCACACACTTAGAAACTGTCTCTCTCTCTCACACACACACACACACACACACACACACACACACACACACACAGAAATACAAAAACATAAGCGCACCGACACTCTCATTCCTATTTCTGTTTTACTCCTCAATCCCCCAACTAAAAAGTACTGGGATCTGAACTTGAAATGCTGGAACTGATCATGGAGGAATGAGTGGGGCCTAATAGACACTGAGAAGTTAACTTGTGTGTGAATCATAGAATGGTGACAGCACAGGAGGCCATTCAGCCCGTCAAGCCTGGATCGACACACTGCAAGAGCAGTTTCACTATTCCCAATCCTCCACCCTCTCCCCGTAACCCTGTCAATATTTTCCCTTCAGCTTCCCATTCAATTTCCTCTTGATGGAATCTTCTCCCACCTCTGACTCAGGCAGAACATGATGTGGAGATGCCAGCGTTGGACTGGGGTAAACACAGTAAGAAGTTTAACAACACCAGCTTAAAGTCCAACAGCTTTATTTGGTAGCAAAAGCCACACAAGCTTTCGGAGCTCCAAGCCCCTTCTTCAGGTGAGTGGGAATTCTGTTCACAAACAGGGCAGATAAAGACACAGACTCAATTTACATGAATAATGGTTGGAATGCGAGTCCTTACAGCGAATCAAGGCAGAACATTCCAGATACCAGCAGTCACTACGTTAAAAACATTTCCTCATCACAGATTCATACAGTGCAGAAGAGACCCTTCGGCCCATCGAGTCTGCACCGACACGTGAGGACCACCTAACATACCGACCTCACCCCATTTACCAGCACTTGGCCCATAGCCCTGAATGTGATGATGTGCCAAGTGCTTATCCAGCTACTTTTTAAAGGATGTGAGGCAACTTGCCTCTGCCAACCTCCCAGGCAGCGCATTCCAGACTGTCACCACCCTGTGGGTAAAACAGATTTTCCTCACATCCCCCCTAAACCTCCTGCCCCTCACCTTGAACCTATGTCCCCTCGTGACTGACCCTTCAACTAAGGGGAACAGCTGCTCCCGATCCACACTCTTCATGTCTCTCATAATCTTGTCCACCTCAATCAGGTCGCCCCCTCAGTCTTCTCTGCTCCAATGAATACAACACAAGCCTACTCAACTTCTAATCTTTAATTTTGTTTATTAGTGTCACAAGTAGGTTTGCATTAACACTGTGAAGTTACTGTGAAAATTCCCCAGATGCCACACTCTGGTGTTCGGTTACACTGAGAGAAAATTTACCACGGCCAATGCACCCTAACCAGCACATCATTCACACTGTGGGAGGAAACCGCAGCACCCAGAGGAAAGCCACGCAGACTTCCGGGATCGGGGCAGACATTATGGGCCGAATGGCCTCCTGCTGTTCTGTGATTCGAGAACACCCTTTGTGTGAAGACGTGTTCCTTAATTTCACTTTGAAAGGGTTTCAGAATATTTTTAATATTTCAGACAATGATCCCAGTCCCAGACTCCACAACCAGCAAGAAACATTTCTCTTTCTCTATCCTATCAGTTTCCATTATTCTCCTGACAACTTTGATCAAATTATCCCTGACACTCCAAAATTCCCGGGAATACAACCCTCGTTTGTGTCTCCAGAGCTGCGTCTCTGTCACATTTAAAATACTAATGTTACCTCAGCGAGGAGACAACTCTGTCAGAAATATCTCAGTGCTGCGCTCACATCAAATGGCCACTGGGAAGAAAGGCCAAATGGCTGACTGATATTTGTGGATATTTTTCACAGATTCCCAGGGAGGGAGAGGGAGAGATGGAGAGAGGGACAGAAGACACAGACAGAGAGAGTGAGAAAAAGAAATAAACAGAATTACCTTGGGCCCATTTAGTTTCTATTTTCTCTGCTCTCCTCAACTTCTTGTCTGAACTCCACTTGCCTCCTTCTGCCCTGTAACAATTCTGTGATCCTGTGATGGGATAAACAGACCGAGGGAGGAAATATGAAGGTCCGCAGCATCTTTGAGAGTGGATTAATTGCGGGAATGAGGGATGTGAGCTCCAGGGTGAGGTTGGAGAAACGGGGCCTGTTCCCCTTGAGGGGAGATTTGCTCGAGATGTACAAGATTAGGACAGGTTTCGATAAAGTCGATAAAGGAAAGCTGTTGCCGTGAGCTGATTGGGTTCAGGGATGACAGGGAGACACAATTTAAAGTTTCAGGAGAGACGCAGTGAGGGAATGTGAGGAAAAACATCTTTCACACACACACACAGAGCCTGGGAATGTGTTTGGACGCACGGCCTATGAGGATGGTGGAAGCGGAGATGATGAGTGAATGACAGGGATGGAGAGGTGACACTAGGAGAGGCAATGGCCTAGTGTTATTATCTCCAGACTATTAATCCAGAAACTCAGCCAATGTTCTGGGGACCTGGGTTTGAATCCCACCAATTGGAATTCAATAAAAATATCTGGAATTAAGAATCTACTGGTGACCATGAAACTATTGTCGATTGTCGGAAAAACCCGTCTGGTTCACTAATGTCTTTTAGGGAAGGAAATCTGCCGTCCTTACGTGGTCTGGGCTACGTGTGACTCCAGAGCCACAGCAATGCGGTTAACTCTCAACTGCCCGCGAAGAGCAACTCGATGCAATAAATTCTGTTCAGCCAGCGATGCCCATGTCCCACGAAAGAATTAAAGAAAACTTCAATCAACTCACTCCTGAACCTTCTAAATCCCAGGGATACAGCATAAATCTCCATCGAAACTGTCCTGTGACAAAATACACCACAGAGTTAGAAACACAGTCAATGCCTCTACCTTCTCAGAAGATGAAGGAAATTGGGCATGTCAGCTATAACTCTCACTAACTCATTCTTTCTGGTTGTATCACAGCTTGGTCTGGCTCCTGTTCTGCCCAAGACCGCAAGGATCTACAAAAGGTCATGAATGTAGCCCAATCCATCACGCAAACCGGCCTCCCATCCACTGACTGTGTCTACACTTCCCGCTGCCTCGGAAAAGCAGCCAGCATAATGAAGGACCTCACCCACCCCGGACATTCTCTCTTCCACCTTCTTCCGTCGGGAAAAAGATACAAACGTCTGAGGTCACGGACCGACCGACTCAAGAACAGCTTCTTCCTGCTGCTGGCAGAGTTTTGAATGGACCTACCCTGCATTAAATTGATCTTTCTCTCCACCCGAGCTATGACTGTAACACTACATTCTGCACTCTCTCGCTTCCTTCTCTATGAACAGTATGCTTTGTATGTATAGCGCGCAAGAAACAAGACTTTTCACTGTATACTAATATGATAATAATAAATCAAATCAAAATAATGAATCAAGTCAAAGTATTTACCCTGCTAATCCCCCTAAGACTATGGGGAAATTTAGCATGGCCAATCCACCGAACCCGCACATCTTTGGGCTGAGAGAAGGAAGAGCGGCACTCGGAGGAAACCCATGCAGATAGTGACCCGAGGCTGGATATGAACTTGTGTCCCTGGTGCTGTGATACAGCAGTGCTAACCACTGGTGCCACCGTGCTGCCCGGTCCGGTTTGGGAGCTTCACCAGGTTGACACCTCATTTTTAAGGGATGCCAGGTTGACCCCGTGGCTTGATGGGAATGGTTGAGTGGGGAATGAATCATTCTCTGTTACCTGCAGTGTCCTGGACATTGAGAGAAACTGACACTCAGACACATAAAACAACAACCTGCATTGATATAGCACCTTGAACAGAAACGTCCTCAGATGCTTCACAGGAGCCTGGAGTGAAAAATTAGAAGCCGAGTCACAGGCG
The DNA here is from genome assembly GCF_964213995.1 of Mustelus asterias. Classification (NCBI taxonomy): domain Eukaryota; kingdom Metazoa; phylum Chordata; class Chondrichthyes; order Carcharhiniformes; family Triakidae; genus Mustelus; species Mustelus asterias. Next base: position 669,703 of record NW_027590160.1, read on the forward strand.
AGTTTAGGGACAAAAGAATTGCCCCAAAGCTCTGGTCAAAAAGGGGTTGTTTTTAGGAAATGTCTGAATGGTGGAAAGGGAGGGATGAAGACAGAGTTTTGGGAAGGAATTCCAGAGTTGGAGCCACACAGTTGAACTGCAGACCCCAATGGTGAAAGGATTAAAATGGGGGATGGTCAGGGAGCCAGGATTAAAGGAAAACAGATATCAGAGGATGGTGGGACTGGGGGATATAGGGAGGGCTCATTTACAGAAGACAGTACCAAACTTTAACCACATCTCGTGTGAAGAAGTGCTTCCTAATTTAGCTTTGAAAGAAGTTTAGAAGTTTATTTATTTGTGTCACAAGTCGGCTTACATTAACACGGTAATGAAGTTACTGTGAAAATCCCTTAGTCGCTACACTCCGGCGCCTGTTCGGGTAACACTGAGGGAGAATTTAGCATGGCCAATGCACCCTAAACAGCACGTCTTTCAGACTGAGGGAGGAAACCGGAGCATCCGGAGGAAACCCACGCAGACACAGGGAGAACGTGCGGACTCCGCACAGACAGGAATAAATGAATCTTTTTCTAAGCAGCAGGCAGTGACGAGTGGGGTCCCGCAGGGGTCAGTTCTTGGGTCCCAGCTATTCACAAAACACATCAGTGATTTGGATGAGGGAACCAAATGTAATATTCTCAAGTTTGCTGATGAGACGAAACTTGGTGGGAATGTGAGTGATGAGGAGGATGTGAAGAGGCTTCGGGGTGATTTAGACAAGTTGAGTGAGTGGGGAAATACATGGCAGATGCAGAATAATGTGGATAAATGTGACGTTATCCACTTTGGACGGAGGAAGAGAATGGCAGAGTATTAGTTGAATGGTGATAGATTGGGAAATGTTGTACAAAGGGACCTGGGTATCTGAGAACACCAGTCACTGAAAGCAAGTATGCAGCTACAGCAAGCAGTTAGGAAGACCAATGGGATGTTGGCCTTCATTGCAAGAGGATTGGAGTAGAAGAGCAAGGATGTCTTACTGCAGCGGGACAGGGCCTCGGTGAGACCACACCTGGAGTCTTGTGTACAGTGTTCCTCTCCTTATCTGAGGAAGGATGTACTTGCCACAGAGGGAGAGCAGTGAATGTTCACCAGACTGATTCCTGGGATGGCAGCATTGATGTCTGAGGGGAGATTGGGTCGGCTGGGCCTGTATTCACTGGAATGTAGAAGAGTGAGCGGGGATCGAATTGAAAGGTATAAAATTCTGACAGTGCTGGACAGGCTGGATACAGGGATATTGTTTCCTCCGGCTGGGGGTGTCTGGAACAAGGGGTCACAGTCTCAGGATACGGGGGAGGCCATTTGGGACTGAGATGAGGGGAAACCTCTTCACTCAGAGGGTGGTGAACCTGTGGAATTCTCTCCCACAGAAAGCTGTGGAGACCAAGTCACTGAATATATTTAAGAAGGAAATAGATAATTTCTAGACTCTAAAGGTGTCGAGGTGTATGGGGAGACCGCTGGGGTATGGCATTGAGACAGAGGATCGGCCATGATAGTGTTGAATGGTGGGTCAGGCTCGAAGGGCTGAATGGCCTCCTCCTCCTCCTATTTTCTATGTTGATGTGACCGCCCCAAGTCTCTTTGGGCCTCCACTCTTTCCAGCTTTTCCCCATTCATAAAGCAATCTGTTCTATCCTTTTTCAAGTGGGTGACCACACAATTGTCTCCAATGAAATCCATCTTTCACTCTTTGAACCATTCAGTTAAGACATTTTACTTTAGGGCGGCACGGTGGCTCGTACTGCTGCCTCACAGCGCCAGGGACCCAGGTTCAATTCCAGCCTCGGGTGACTGTGTGGAGTTTGCACATTCTCCCCGTGTCTGCGTGGGTTTCCTCCGGGTGCTCTGGTTACCTTCCACACTCGCAAGATATATAGGTTAGATGGATTAGCAATGGGGTTATGGGGATAGGGCTGGGCTGAGGGCCTGGGTAAGATACTCTGTCATCAAGTCTGTGCAGACTCAATGAGCTGAATGGCCTCTTATGCAGTGGAATACCTCTTTGCCATTTGAAGCTTCTGGTTTCCTCCCACACTCCAAAGATGTGCGGGTTCGGTTGATTGGCCGTGCTCAATTGCCCCTTAGTGTTAGGGGGATTCAGGCCCGGGAGGTCTTGTTGTCGGGGGCAGGCTTGATGGGCCAAAGGACCTCCTTCTGCACTTTAGGGATTCTATGATGAACAGCATGGTGGCTCTGTGGTTAGCACAGCGCCAGGGACCCAGGTTCAATTCCAGCCTCAGCTCGCTGTCAGTGTAGAGTTCTCCCAGTGTCTGCGTGGGTTTCCTCCGGGTGCTCCAGTTTCCTCCCACAGTCCAAACATGTGCGGGTTAGGTGGATTGGCCATGATAAATTGACCCAAGTGTCAGGGGATTAACAGGGTAAATATATGGGGTTACGGGAATAGGGCCTGGGTGGGATTGTGGTCGATGCAGACTCGATGGGCCGAATGGTCTGCCCTTCAGGGATTCTAGGATCTCAAATCATTGATAAATACGATGAAACTGAGACAGACACGGGGGCTTTGCAGCAGCAGAGACAGGATGAGAATCATTGCATCCTGCACCGAGTTTTATTACACAACCAATTTCAGAAAATTCACAACTCTAATTCACAACAGCAAAGTGTGGGATTGCAAACTTGGAATTATTAGCACAGGACTAAAGTTTAAAAGCTAAACACTGACATTCGGAAACAGGAGATGGCCTCACATCTTCAATTCTGTGATTGTCCCCCATCTCCTGCTCTGAATATTACAATATCTCTGCCCCCTTCATGTGTCTGCAGACTTTGAAAGTTACTCAGACATTGGTGAAACTAGTCTTTATCTCGGGGCATTTCCTGTGAAATATGCGCCTTCTCCAAAGAGACACAATCTAATTGACGCTTTCTGATACAATCTGAATCTCCTTTCAAACAACCTCCCAACCCCACTGTGCAGGAATGTCACCTTTTGTCACATTCCCCAAGACAATTGTTGACATTTTATCAGGTGGGAAAAGTAGATTCAACTGACAGATTCTGAGCCCCAGGTTGAATCTTTAAGATGTAAAACTGAACTGAAAGCCCAGGTCTCTCTGTTCCTGCATCCATTTTAACATTGACCCATTGATTTTAAATTGCTTCTCCTGTATAAAAATATAATCTATCAACCTCAGATTTAAACATTAATAAGCAACTGAGCATCAACTGCGAATTATAGAAGGTAGTTCCAAACTAATATCACAGCTGGTGTGGCAAAGTGTTTCTGAATTCCACTCCTACAAGTCTAAAATCCTCAACATTGTTTGAAATCCAATGTCCCCAAGTCCTGGACTCCCCAACCAGCAGGAAAAGTTGTTCTTCCAGCATTACAGAGTAACACTTCAACTACACTTTTCAACAAACAATCCCAAACCAAATACAGAACAGGGTTCATAGAATCCTGCAGTGCAGGAGGCCATTCGGCCCATCGAGTCTGCACTGACCACAATCCCACCCAGGCCCCATCCCTATAATCACATACATTTACCTCAGCTAATCCTCCTGACACTAAGGGACAATTTAGCTTGGCCAATCCACCTAACCTGTACACCTGATAGAAGTCTGCCAGATTATGAGGGGGCATGGACAGAGTGGATAGTCAGAAGCTTTTTCCCAGGGTGGAAGAGTTATTACTCGGGGGCATAGGTTTAAGGTGCGAGGGGCAAGGTTTAAAGGAGATGTGGGAGGAAAGTTTTTTTACACAGAGGGTGGTGGGTGCCTGGAACTCGTTGCCGGGGGAGGGAGTGGAAACGGATACGCTAGTGACTTTTCAAGGGCGTCTTGACAAAGACATGAATAAGATGGGAATGGAGGGATATGGTCCCCGGAAGGGTAGGGGGTTTTAGTTCAGTCAGGCAGCATGGTCGGTGCAGGCTTGGAGAGCCGAAAGACCTGTTCCCGTGCTGTAATTTTCTTTGTTCTATCTTTGGAGTGTGGGATGAAACCGGAGCACCCGGAGGAAACCCACACAAACACGGGAAGGACGTTCAAACTCCAGTCAGAAAGTGAGCCAAGCTGGGAATCGAAGGCGGGTCCCTGGCACAGTGAGGAAGCAGTGCTAACCCCTGCATCACTGTGCCACCCCCATATTGAAAAGTTGGGTTCAAATTCAAGACAGCCGCAAATTCACTTTGAGAAAAGTTCCCTCTGCTGTGTCAAAGGAATTTTTAATTGAGGATTTTTATTTCTGGGAAAACTGAACTCACATTGAACAGCATCCCAGTGTGGGATTTAAACTCTAGTTTGTTTCAGTCCTGGGGAGAGAGATGGAGCGAGAGGGAGAGATACAGATACAGAGGCAGAGAGACACAGAAACAGGATGGGATTGTGCTGTACATGTTTCAGAGCTGACACTGAGACACACACGAGATGTACAATCGCAGCCCAGAGTGAATCATTCTCTGTTACCTGCAGTGTCCTGGACATGGACAGAAGCTGACACTCAGACACACACAACAACAACTTGCATTTATATAGCACCTTGAACAGGATTATCCCAAGATGCTTCACAGGAGCCTTAATGTGAGAAATTTGACCCCGAGTCACAGGAGAGTTTAGGGTCACATGTCCCAAAGGTTTGGCCAGATGGTTTTTATGGACTATTTTAATTGGAGGAAAACGAGGTGTTAAAATGGACAAAACCAATCTGCTTCACGAATGTTCTTTAGGGAAGGAAATCTGCCGTCCTTACCTGGTCGGGCCTACATGTGACTCCAGCCCCACAGCAATGTGGTTGACTCTTAGATGCTGTTTGAAATGGCCTAGCAAGCCACTCAGTTCATGTGCAATTAGGGACGAGGAGTAAACGCTGGCAGAACCAGCCAGGCCCACATCCCATGGATGTATTTGAGTAAAACGTTCAGGGAAGGAATTCCAGAGTTGGAGCCCACGCAGATGAAGACACAGCTCCCAATGGTGAAACAATTCAAATTGTGGATGGTCACGGAGCCAGAATGAAAGGAAAACAGATATGGGAGGATGGTGGGACTGGAGGAGGTGGATAACCAGCAAGAAACATTTCTCTCTCTCTGTGCTATCAGTTTCCATTATTCTCCTGACAACTTGGATCAAATTGTCCAAGAGAGAGAGAGAGAGACAGAGCGAGAGGGGGCCAGAAAGAGAGAGAGAAACAGAGGCAGAGAGAGAGAGACAGAGAGAGACAAAGTCGGAGAGAGACTGAGACAGAGAGGGAGAGAGAGAGAGGGAGAGAGAGAGAGACAGAGAGAGACAGAGACAGAGAGAGACAAAGACGGAGAGAGACAGAGAGAGAGGGAGACAGAGAGAGAGGGAGACAGAGAGAGACAGAGAGAGGGAGGGAGACACAGAGGGAGGGAGACACAGAGGGAGGGAGACACAGAGGGAGGGAGACACAGAGGGAGGGAGACACAGAGGGAGGGAGACACAGAAGGAGGGAGACACAGAAGGAGGGAGACACAGAAGGAGGGAGACACAGAAGGAGGGAGACACAGAAGGAGGGAGACACAGAAGGAGGGAGACACAGAAGGAGGGAGACACAGAAGGAGGGAGACACAGAGGGAGGGAGACACAGAGGGAGGGAGACACAGAGGGAGGGAGACACAGAGGGAGTGAGACACAGAGGGAGGGAGACAGAGAGAGGGACAGTGACAGAGAGAGGGACAGAGAGAGAGGGACAGAGAGAAAGAGAGAGAGAGGGACAGACCAAGAGAGAGGCAGAGAGAGGGACAGACCAAGAGAGAGACAGAGAGAGACAAAGATGGAGAGAGACAGAGCGAGAGTGAGACAGAGAGGGAGTGAGACAGAGAGGGAGTGAGACAGAGAGGGAGTGAGGCAGAGAGGGAGTGAGACAGAGAGGGAGTGAGACAGAGAGGGAGTGAGACAGAGAGGGAGTGAGACAGAGAGGGAGTGAGACAGAGAGGGAGGGAGACAGAGAGGGAGTGAGACAGAGAGGGAGGGAGACAGAGAGGGAGGGAGACAGAGAGGGAGGGAGACAGAGAGGGAGGGAGACAGAGAGGGAGGGAGACAGAGAGGGAGGGAGACAGAGAGGGAGGGAGACAGAGAGGGAGGGAGACAGAGAGGGAGGGAGACAGAGAGGGAGGGAGACAGAGAGGGAGGGAGACAGAGAGGGAGGGAGACAGAGAGGGAGGGAGACAGAGAGGGAGGGAGACAGAGAGGGAGGGAGACAGAGAGGGAGGGAGACAGAGAGGGAGGGAGACAGAGAGGGAGGGAGACACAGAGGGAGGGAGACACAGAGGGAGGGAGACACAGAGGGAGGGAGACACAGAGGGAGGGAGACACAGAGGGAGGGAGACACAGAGGGAGGGAGACACAGAGGGAGGGAGACACAGAGGGAGGGAGACACAGAGGGAGGGAGACACAGAGGGAGGGAGGCAGAGACAGAGAGAGGGGGGGACAGAGAGAGGGAGAGACAGAGAGGGGGAGACACAGAGAGGGGGAGACACAGAGAGGGGGAGACACAGAGAGAGGGAGACACAGAGAGAGGGAGACACAGAGAGAGGGAGACACAGAGAGAGGGAGACACAGAGAGAGGGAGACACAGAGAGAGGGAGACACAGAGAGAGGGAGACACAGAGAGAGGGAGACACAGAGAGAGGGAGACACAGAGAGAGGGAACACAGAGAGAGGGAGACAGAGAGAGAGAGACACAGAGAGAGGGAGACACAGAGAGAGTCAGAGAGAGAGAGCCAGAGAGAGACAGACAGAGAGAGACAAAGACGGAGAGAGACAGAGAGAGAGCCAGAGAGAGACAGACAGAGAGAGGCAAAGACGGAGAGAGACAGAGAGAGAGGGAGACAAAGAGAGAGGGAGACAGAGAGGGAGGGAGACAGAGAGGGAGGGAGACAGAGAGGGAGGGAGACACAGAGGGAGGGAGACACAGAGGGAGGGAGACACAGAGGGAGGGAGACACAGAGGGAGGGAGACACAGAGGGAGGGAGACACAGAGGGAGGGAGACACAGAGGGAGGGAGACACAGAGGGAGAGAGAGAGGGACAGACCAAGGGAGAGACAGAGAGAGAGAGAAAGACAGAGAGAAAGAGTGACAGAGGGAGAGGGACACAGAGAGAGGGAGAGACAGAGAGAGAGAGAGAGAGAGAGACAGAGAGAACGAGACGGAGACAGAGAGAGAGAGAAAGATAGAGCGAGAAAGAGAGAGAGATAGAGAGAGAGAGACAGACAGAGAGACACAGAGAGGGAGAGAGAGACACAGAGAGAGAAAGAGACAGAGAGAGAGAGGGACAGACAGAGAAAGAGAGAGGGACAGAGAGAGACACAGTGAGAGAGAGAGAGAGACAGAGAAAGACAGACAGAGAGAGACAGAGCAGCAAAGAGAGAGAGAGACAGAGACACAGAGAGAGACAGAGAGGCAGAGAGAGACAGAGACAGAGACGGAGAGAGACAGAGACGGAGAGAGACAGAGACGGAGAGAGACAATGACAGAGAGAGACAATGACAGAGAGAGACAAAGACGGAGAGAGACAGAGAGAGACAAAGACGGAGAGAGACAGAGACGGAGAGAGACAGAGACGGAGAGAGACAAAGACGGAGAGAGACAAAGACGGAGAGAGACAAAGACGGAGAGAGACAAAGACGGAGAGAGACAAAGACGGAGAGAGACAAAGACGGAGAGAGAGAGAGAGAGTGAGACAGAGAGAGAGGGAGACAGAGAGAGAGGGAGACAGAGAGGGAGGGAGACAGAGAGGGAGGGAGACACAGAGGGAGGGAGACACAGAGGGAGGGAGACACAGAGGGAGGGAGACACAGAGGGAGGGAGACACAGAGGGAGGGAGACACAGAGGGAGGGAGACACAGAGGGAGGGAGACACAGAGGCAGGGAGACACAGAGGGAGGGAGACACAGAGGGAGGGAGACACAGAGGGAGGGAGACACAGAGGGAGGGAGACACAGAGGGAGGAAGACACAGAGGGAGGGAGACACAGAGGGAGGGAGACACAGAGGGAGGGAGACACAGAGGGAGGGAGACACAGAGGGAGGGAGACACAGAGGGAGGGAGACAGAGAGAGGGGGGGACAGAGAGAGGGAGAGACAGAGAGAGGGAGAGACAGAGAGAGGGAGAGACAGAGAGAGGGAGAGACAGAGAGAGGGAGACACAGAGAGAGGGAGACACAGAGAGAGGGAGACACAGAGAGAGGGAGACACAGAGAGAGGGAGACACAGAGAGAGGGATAGTCAGAGAGGGAGACACAGAGAGAGGGAACACAGAGAGAGGGAGACACAGAGAGAGAGACACAGAGAGAGGGAGACACAGAGAGAGTCAGAGAGAGAGCCAGAGAGAGACAGACAGAGAGAGACAAAGACGGAGAGAGACAGAGAGAGAGGGAGACAAAGAGAGAGGGAGACAGAGAGGGAGGGAGACAGAGAGGGAGGGAGACAGAGAAGGAGGGAGACAGAGAGGGAGGGAGACAGAGAGGGAGGGAGACAGAGAGGGAGGGAGACAGAGAGGGAGGGAGACACAGAGGGAGGGAGACACAGAGGGAGGGAGACACAGAGGGAGGGAGACACAGAGGGAGGGAGACACAGAGGGAGGGAGACACAGAGGGAGGGAGACACAGAGGGAGGGAGACACAGAGGGAGGGAGACACAGAGGGAGGGAGACACAGAGGGAGGGAGACACAGAGGGAGGGAGACACAGAGGGAGGGAGACACAGAGGGAGAGAGAGAGGGACAGACCAAGAGAGAGAGAGAGAGAAAGACAGAGAGAAAGAGTGACAGAGGGAGAGGGACACAGAGAGAGGGAGAGACAGAGAGAGAGAGAGACAGAGAGAACGAGACAGAGAGAGAGAGAAAGATAGAGCGAGAAAGAGAGAGAGATAGAGAGAGAGAGACAGACAGAGAGACACAGAGAGGGAGAGAGAGACACAGAGAGAGAGAGAGACAGAGAGAGAGAGGGACAGACAGAGAAAGAGAGGGACAGAGAGAGACACAGTGAGAGAGAGAGAGAGACAGACAGAGAAAGACAGACAGAGAGAGACAGAGCAGCAAAGAGAGAGAGAGACAGAGACACAGAGAGAGACAGAGAGAGAGACAGAGAGGCAGAGAGAGACAGAGACAGAGACGGAGAGAGACAGAGACGGAGAGAGACAGAGACGGAGAGAGACAATGACAGAGAGAGACAAAGACGGAGAGAGACAGAGACGGAGAGAGACAGAGACGGAGAGAGACAAAGATGGAGAGAGACAAAGACGGAGAGAGACAAAGACGGAGAGAGACAAAGACGGAGAGAGACAAAGACGGAGAGAGACAAAGACGGAGAGAGAGAGAGAGAGTGAGACAGAGAGAGAGGGAGACAGAGAGAGAGGGAGACAGAGAGGGAGGGAGACAGAGAGGGAGGGAGACAGAGAGGGAGGGAGACACAGAGGGAGGGAGACACAGAGGGAGGGAGACACAGAGGGAGGGAGACACAGAGGGAGGGAGACACAGAGGGAGGGAGACACAGAGGGAGGGAGACACAGAGGGAGGGAGACACAGAGGGAGGGAGACACAGAGGGAGGGAGACACAGAGGGAGGGAGACACAGAGGGAGGGAGACACAGAGGGAGGGAGACACAGAGGGAGGGAGACACAGAGGGAGGGAGACACAGAGGGAGAGAGAGAGGGACAGACCAAGAGAGAGAGAGAGAGAAAGACAGAGAGAAAGAGTGACAGAGGGAGAGGGACACAGAGAGAGGGAGAGACAGAGAGAGAGAGAGACAGAGAGAACGAGACAGAGAGAGAGAGAAAGATAGAGCGAGAAAGAGAGAGAGATAGAGAGAGAGAGACAGACAGAGAGACACAGAGAGGGAGAGAGAGACACAGAGAGAGAGAGAGACAGAGAGAGAGAGGGACAGACAGAGAAAGAGAGAGGGACAGAGAGAGACACAGTGAGAGAGAGAGAGAGACAGACAGAGAAAGACAGACAGAGAGAGACAGAGCAGCAAAGAGAGAGAGAGACAGAGACACAGAGAGAGACAGAGAGAGAGACAGAGAGGCAGAGAGAGACAGAGACAGAGACGGAGAGAGACAGAGACGGAGAGAGACAGAGACGGAGAGAGACAATGACAGAGAGAGACAAAGACGGAGAGAGACAGAGACGGAGAGAGACAGAGACGGAGAGAGACAAAGATGGAGAGAGACAAAGACGGAGAGAGACAAAGACGGAGAGAGACAAAGACGGAGAGAGACAAAGACGGAGAGAGACAAAGACGGAGAGAGAGAGAGAGAGTGAGACAGAGAGAGAGGGAGACAGAGAGAGAGGGAGACAGAGAGGGAGGGAGACAGAGAGGGAGGGAGACACAGAGGGAGGGAGACACAGAGGGAGGGAGACACAGAGGGAGGGAGACACAGAGGGAGGGAGACACAGAGGGAGGGAGACACAGAGGGAGGGAGACACAGAGGGAGGGAGACACAGAGGGAGGGAGACACAGAGGGAGGGAGACACAGAGGGAGGGAGACACAGAGGGAGGGAGACACAGAGGGAGGGAGACACAGAGGGAGGGAGACACAGGGAGGGAGACACAAAGGAGGAGACACAGAGGGAGGGAGACACAGAGGGAGGGAGACACAGAGGGAGAGAGAGAGGGACAGACCAAGAGAGAGAGAGAGAGAAAGACAGAGAGAAAGAGTGACAGAGGGAGAGGGACACAGAGAGAGGGAGAGACAGAGAGAGAGAGAGACAGAGAGAACGAGACAGAGAGAGAGAGAAAGATAGAGCGAGAAAGAGAGAGAGATAGAGAGAGAGAGACAGACAGAGAGACACAGAGAGGGAGAGAGAGACACAGAGAGAGAGAGAGACAGAGAGAGAGAGGGACAGACAGAGAAAGAGAGAGGGACAGAGAGAGACACAGTGAGAGAGAGAGAGAGACAGACAGAGAAAGACAGACAGAGAGAGACAGAGCAGCAAAGAGAGAGAGAGACAGAGACACAGAGAGAGACAGAGAGAGAGACAGAGAGGCAGAGAGAGACAGAGACAGAGACGGAGAGAGACAGAGACGGAGAGAGACAGAGACGGAGAGAGACAATGACAGAGAGAGACAAAGACGGAGAGAGACAGAGACGGAGAGAGACAGAGACGGAGAGAGACAAAGATGGAGAGAGACAAAGACGGAGAGAGACAAAGACGGAGAGAAACAAAGACGGAGAGAGACAAAGACGGAGAGAGACAAAGACGGAGAGAGACAAAGACGGAGAGAGAGAGAGAGAGTGAGACAGAGAGAGAGGGAGACAGAGAGAGAGGGAGACAGAGAGGGAGGGAGACAGAGAGGGAGGGAGACACAGAGGGAGGGAGACACAGAGGGAGGGAGACACAGAGGGAGGGAGACACAGAGGGAGGGAGACACAGAGGGAGGGAGACACAGAGGGAGGGAGACACAGAGGGAGGGAGACACAGAGAGGAGACACAGAGGGAGACACAGAGGGAGGGAGACACAGAGGGAGGGAGACACAGAGGGAGGGAGACACAGAGGGAGGGAGACACAGAGGGAGGGAGACACAGAGGGAGGGAGACACAGAGGGAGGGAGACACAGAGGGAGGGAGACACAGAGGGAGAGAGAGAGGGACAGACCAAGAGAGAGAGAGAGAGAAAGACAGAGAGAAAGAGTGACAGAGGGAGAGGGACACAGAGAGAGGGAGAGACAGAGAGAGAGAGAGACAGAGAGAACGAGACAGAGAGAGAGAGAAAGATAGAGCGAGAAAGAGAGAGAGATAGAGAGAGAGAGACAGACAGAGAGACACAGAGAGGGAGAGAGAGACACAGAGAGAGAGAGAGACAGAGAGAGAGAGGGACAGACAGAGAAAGAGAGAGGGACAGAGAGAGACACAGTGAGAGAGAGAGAGAGACAGACAGAGAAAGACAGACAGAGAGAGACAGAGCAGCAAAGAGAGAGAGAGACAGAGACACAGAGAGAGACAGAGAGAGAGACAGAGAGGCAGAGAGAGACAGAGACAGAGACGGAGAGAGACAGAGACGGAGAGAGACAGAGACGGAGAGAGACAATGACAGAGAGACGACGAGAGAGACAAGAGACGGAGAGAGACAGAGACGGAGAGAGACAAAGATGGAGAGAGACAAAGACAGAGAGAGACAAAGACAGAGAGAGACAAAGACGGAGAGAGACAAAGACGGAGAGAGACAAAGACGGAGAGAGACAAAGACGGAGAGAGAGAGAGAGAGGAGAGTGAGACAGAGAGAGAGGGAGACAGAGAGAGAGGGAGACAGAGAGGGAGGGAGACAGAGAGGGAGGGAGACACAGAGGGAGGGAGACACAGAGGGAGGGAGACACAGAGGGAGGGAGACACAGAGGGAGGGAGACACAGAGGGAGGGAGACACAGAGGGAGGGAGACACAGAGGGAGGGAGACACAGAGGGAGGGAGACACAGAGGGAGGGAGACACAGAGGGAGGGAGACACAGAGGGAGGGAGACACAGAGGGAGAGAGACACAAAGGGAGGGAGACACAGAGGGAGGGAGACACAGAGGGAGGGAGACACAGAGGGAGGGAGACACAGAGGGAGGGAGACACAGAGGGAGGGAGACACAGAGGGAGGGAGACACAGAGGGAGGGAGACACAGAGGGAGGGAGACACAGAGGGAGGGAGACACAGAGGGAGGGAGACACAGAGGGAGGGAGACACAGAGGGAGGGAGACACAGAGGGAGGGAGACACAGAGGGAGGGAGACAGAGACAGAGAGAGGGAGAGGGACAGAGAGAGGGAGAGACAGAGAGAGGGAGAGACAGAGAGAGGGAGAGACAGAGAGAGGGAGAGACAGAGAGAGGGAGACACAGAGAGAGGGAGACACAGAGAGAGGGAGACACAGAGAGAGGGAGACACAGAGAGAGGGAGACACAGAGAAAGGGATAGTCAGAGAGGGAGACACAGAGAGAGGGAACACAGAGAGAGGGAGACACAGAGAGAGAGACACAGAGAGAGGGAGACACAGAGAGAGTCAGAGAGAGAGCCAGAGAGAGACAGACAGAGAGAGACAAAGACGGAGAGAGACAGAGAGAGAGGGAGACAAAGACGGAGAGAGACAGAGACGGAGAGAGACAAAGACGGAGAGAGACAAAGACGGAGAGAGACAAAGACGGAGAGAGACAAAGACGGAGAGAGACAAAGACGGAGAGAGACAAAGATGGGGAGAGAGAGAGAGAGTGAGACAGAGAGAGAGGGAGACAGAGAGGGAGGGAGACAGAGAGGGAGGGAGACAGAGAGGGAGGGAGACAGAGAGGGAGGGAGACAGAGAGGGAGGGAGACACAGAGGGAGGGAGACACAGAGGGAGGGAGACACAGAGGGAGGGAGACACAGAGGGAGGGAGACAGAGAGGGAGGGAGACAGAGAGGGAGGGAGACACAGAGGGAGGGAGACACAGAGGGAGGGAGACACAGAGGGAGGGAGACACAGAGGGAGGGAGACACAGAGGGAGGGAGACACAGAGGGAGGGAGACACAGAGGGAGGGAGACACAGAGGGAGGGAGACACAGAGGGAGGGAGACACAGAGGGAGGGAGACACAGAGGGAGGGAGACACAGAGGGAGGGAGACACAGAGGGAGGGAGACACAGAGGGAGGGAGACACAGAGGGAGGGAGACACAGAGGGAGGGAGACACAGAGGGAGAGAGAGAGGGACAGACCAAGAGAGAGACAGAGAGAGAGAGAAAGACAGAGAGAAAGAGTGACAGAGGGAGAGGGACACAGAGAGAGGGAGAGACAGAGAGAGAGAGAGAGAGAGAGAGAGACAGAGAGAACGAGACAGAGACAGAGAGAGAGAGTAAGATAGAGCGAGAAAGAGAGAGAGATAGAGAGAGAGAGACAGACAGAGAGACACAGAGAGGGAGAGAGAGACACAGAGAGAGAGAGAGACAGAGAGAGAGAGGGACAGACAGAGAAAGAGAGAGGGACAGAGAGAGACACAGTGAGAGAGAGAGAGAGACAGACAGAGAAAGACAGACAGAGAGAGACAGAGCAGCAAAGAGAGAGAGAGAGACAGAGACACAGAGAGAGACAGAGAGAGAGACAGAGAGGCAGAGAGAGACAGAGACAGAGACGGAGAGAGACAGAGACGGAGAGAGACAGAGACGGAGAGAGACAATGACAGAGAGAGACAATGACGGAGAGAGACAAAGACGGAGAGAGACAGAGACGGAGAGAGACAGAGACGGAGAGAGACAAAGATGGAGAGAGACAAAGACGGAGAGAGACAAAGACGGAGAGAGACAAAGACGGAGAGAGAGAGAGAGAGAGTGAGACAGAGAGAGAGGGAGACAGAGAGGGAGGGAGACAGAGAGGGAGGGAGACAGAGAGGGAGGGAGACAGAGAGGGAGGGAGACAGAGAGGGAGGGAGACAGAGAGGGAGGGAGACAGAGAGGGAGGGAGACAGAGAGGGAGGGAGACAGAGAGGGAGGGAGACACAGAGGGAGGGAGACACAGAGGGAGGGAGACACAGAGGGAGGGAGACACGGAGGGAGGGAGACACGGAGGGAGGGAGACACGGAGGGAGGGAGACACGGAGGGAGGGAGACACGGAGGGAGGGAGACACGGAGGGAGGGAGACACAGCGGGAGGGAGACACAGAGGGAGGGAGACACAGAGGGAGGGAGACACAGAGGGAGGGAGACACAGAGGGAGGGAGACACAGAGGGAGGGAGACACAGAGGGAGGGAGACACAGAGGGAGGGAGACACAGAGGGAGGGAGACACAGAGGGAGGGAGACACAGAGGGAGGGAGACACAGAGGGAGGGAGACACAGAGGGAGGGAGACACAGAGGGAGGGAGACACAGAGGGAGGGAGACACAGAGGGAGGGAGACACGGAGGGAGGGAGACACAGAGGGAGGGAGACACAGAGGGAGGGAGACACAGAGGGAGGGAGACAGAGACAGAGAGAGGGACAGTGACAGAGAGAGGGACAGAGAGAAAGAGAGAGAGAGAGGGACAGACCAAGAGAGAGACAGAGAGAGGGACAGACCAAGAGAGAGACAGAGAGAGACAAAGATGGAGAGAGACAGAGAGAGAGTGAGACAGAGGGAGAGTGAGACAGAGGGAGAGGGAGACAGAGAGGGAGGGAGACAGAGAGGGAGGGAGACAGAGAGGGAAGGAGACAGAGAGGGAAGGAGACAGAGAGGGAGGGAGACAGAGGGAGAGTGAGACAGAGGGAGAGGGAGACAGAGAGGGAGGGAGACAGAGAGGGAGGGAGACAGAGAGGGAAGGAGACAGAGAGGGAGGGAGACAGAGAGGGAGGGAGACACAGAGGGAGGGAGACACAGAGGGAGGGAGACACAGAGGGAGGGAGACACAGACAGAGAGAGGGGGGGACAGAGAGAGGGGGGGACAGAGAGAGGGGGGGACAGAGAGAGGGGGGGACAGAGAGAGGGAGACACAGAGAGAGGGAGACACAGAGAGAGGGAGACACAGAGAGAGGGAGACACAGAGAGAGGGAGACACAGAGAGAGGGAGACACAGAGAGAGGGAGACACAGAGAGAGGGAGACACAGAGAGAGGGAGACACAGAGAGAGAGAGAGACACACAGAGAGAGGGAGACACAGAGAGAGGGAGACACAGAGAGGGGGAGACACAGAGAGAGTCAGAGAGAGAGTCAGAGAGAGACAGACAGAGAGAGACAAAGACGGAGAGAGACAGAGAGAGAGGGAGACAGAGAGGGAGGGAGACAGAGAGGGAGGGAGACAGAGAGGGAGGGAGACAGAGAGGGAGGGAGACACAGAGGGAGGGAGACACAGAGGGAGGGAGACACAGAGGGAGGGAGACACAGAGGGAGGGAGACACAGAGGGAGGGAGACACAGAGGGAGGGAGACACAGAGGGAGGGAGACACAGAGGGAGGGAGACACAGAGGGAGGGAGACACAGAGGGAGGGAGACACAGAAGGAGGGAGACACAGAGGGAGGGAGACACAGAGGGAGGGAGACACAGAGGGAGGGAGACACAGAGGGAGGGAGACACAGAGGGAGGGAGACACAGAGGGAGGGAGACACAGAGGGAGCGAGACACAGAGGGAGCGAGACACAGAGGGAGCGAGACACAGAGGGAGGGAGACACAGAGGGAGGGAGACACAGAGGGAGGGAGACACAGAGGGAGGGAGACACAGAGGGAGGGAGACACAGAGGGAGGGAGACACAGAGGGCGGGAGACACAGAGGGAGGGAGACAGAGGGACAGAGAGAGAGAGAGAGACACACACAGATAGTCAGAGGGAGAGAGAGACAGAGACAGAGAGAGAGAGACAGAGAGACACAGAGAGAGAGACAGAGAGAGAGATGGACAGAGAGAGAGAGAGACAGAGAAAGAGAGAGACAGGAAGAGATACAGAGTAACAGAGAGGTAGGGAGAATGAGAGAGAGCAATGCAGAGAGTAACAGTTGTCTGAATACAGATTCTATCTTATTGTAACATTCGGTACCACATGTACTGAGCTCACCAGCATTTGCAGAAGCCATTATATAAATACCGTTCTGTCTGTATTGTGTGAATCCAATCTTGAAATTTGCATTCATGTTGCTAATTCTGCCAAGACAGAAACAGAAAGAGTGTTTGAATTCTCCGTGATTAGACCCCTTAACGATAAACAACATGGTGGATGAGAGGGATGGAGAGGGAGAGGGAGAGAGGGAGAGGAAGAGAGAGAGATGGAGCGATACAGAGTAACAGAGAGATAGGGAGAGGGAGCAATGCAGAGAGTAACAGTTAGACAGTGAGGAATAGAGATTAATTCAGATGGGTAGTGAGTGTCAGGGGAGTCCGAGACGCTCCATAAACAAGGTAAAGATTTGAAAATGGAGGAGTGTTTCTTCCCCACTTTTAAAAGACAATCCACACTCACACCAGTCACATTTCACACTCTCTGCTCAGTCCTGTGTTGAGGGGGTGTTGAGTGTGGGATCAGTGTTTGCTTTTCTCAAACCGCACTGATATTCCCAACAAGGGCAAGAGGTTTCAGTGTTTAAAAATGTAAACATTTAAAAACAAAAGCAGACAGGATTTGGTTAAATCGCACGGGATCCAGGGTGAGGTAGCCAAGTGGATACAAAATAGGCTTGATGACAGGAGACAGAGGGTGGTTGTAGAGGGTTGTTTTATTTTCAAACTGGAGGCCTGTGACCACTGTTACTTGTCAGTTATATGAATAATTTGGATGAGAATTTAGGAGGCATGGTTTGTAAGTTTACAGATGACACCAAGATTTGTGGCATAGTGGACAGTGAAGAAGGTTATCTCGGGTTGCAACGGGATCTTGATCAATTGGGATGGAATCAGATGGAATTTAATTCAGATAAATGCGAGGTGATGCATTTTGGTGGATCGAACCAGAGAACCATAGAACATTACAGCACAGAAACAGGTCTTTTGGCCCTTCTTGGCTGTGCCGAACCATTTTTCTGCCTAGTCCCACTGACCTGCACCTGGACCATATCCCCCCACACCCCTCTCATCCATGTACCTGTCCAAGTTTTTCTTCAATGTTAAAAGTGAGCCCGCATTCACCACTTCATCTGGCAGCTCATTCCACACTCCCACCACTCTCTGTGTGAAGAACCAGCGCAGGACTTACTCAGTTAATGGTGGGGTATTGGTAAGAGTTACAGAACAAAGAGATCTCGGGGGTACAGATTGATAGCTCCTTGAAAGTGGAGTGACAGGTGGCTAGAGTGGTGAAGCGTGCAGGTAAGCAAGCAATTAGGAAGACCAATGGGATGTTGTCCTTCTTTGCAAGAGGATGTGAGTACAGGAGTAAGGATGTCTTACTGCAGCTGGACAGGGCCTCAGTGAGACCACACCTGCAGTATTGTGTACAGTGTTCCTCTCCTTATCTGAGAAAGCATTGAAGAAAATTGCTCACTGTGAACAAACCTAAAAAAGCTGACTGATGTTTCATTCCAGATTCTCAGAGGGAGAGAGAGAGATTCAGAGAAAACACAGACTGAGTGAGTGAGAAAAAGGGAGTGACAGAGATCAAGAGGGGGACCGAGAGATAGTGAGTGAAAGAAATATATCAGTCAGAGCGCATCGGAAAAGGAGGATTGGAATTTGTCAGCCTTGCTTTATGGAAAGCTTTAGTGTTTGGTCAGAATGTTAACACGGTGAAGTATATTAGTCTGATACACACACACACTCACACTGACATACACACACTGATACACACTCGCACACCAATACACACACACACTGATACACACTCGCACACCAATACACACACACACTGATACACACTCACATACACACACACCCAGATACACACTCACATACACACACACAGATACACACTCACATACACACACACACAGATACACACTCACACACCCAGATACACACTCACATACACACACACAGATACACACTCACATACACACACACACAGATACACACTCACATACAAACAAAGAACAAAGAACAATACAGCACAGGAACAGGCCCTTCGGCCCTCCAAGCCCACGCCGCTCCCCGGTCCAGGATTGAATCCTGAATCCAGGATCCCCGCCCAATTTTCCAGCCTATCTACATACCAATATCCTATCCACCGAGCTGTCCCTCACAGCTACGATGCTTTGTTCATTACAACCTATTAACTCACCCCCACCCCCCCATTCCAGACCATGTGATCTCCAGGGAGAGGCGAAAACCCAGAGTGAAAAAAAAATCTGGGAAATTCCTCTCCGACCCCCTGAGGCGATCGAAACGAGTCCAGGAGATCACACTGGCCCTGATCGGAAAATGCTTCCCAACCCTATTCATTTCCACTTCCACGAACACCATATGAATTCCCTGCCCCCGAGACAGGTTCCCAACTATCCGCAGTCTCGCTCTGTACTGGCACCAGCAAGATGATCATAGAATGAAGCCTTGAAACGAGAAACAAAGAACAATTAGCCCGCGCCGCTCCCTGGTCCAAACTAGACCACTCTTTTGTATCCCTCCATTCCCACTCCGTTCATATCGCTGTCTAGATAAGTCTTAAACGTTCCCAGTGTGTCTGCCTCCACCACCTTGCCCGGCAACACATTCCAGGCCCCCACGACCCTCTGTGTAAAATATGTCCTTCTGATATCTGTGTTAAACCTCCCCCCCTTCACCTTGAACCTATGACCCCTCGTGAACGTCACCACCGACCCGGGGAAAAGCTTCCCACCGTTCACCCTATCTATGCCTTTCATAATTTTATACACCTCTATTAAGTCTCCCCTCATCCTCCGTCTTTCCAAGGAGAACAACCCCAGTTTCCCCAATCTCTCCTCATAACCAAGCCCCTCCATACCAGGCAACATCCTGGTAAACCTCCTCTGTACTCTCTCCAAAGCCTCCACGTCCTTCTGGTAGTGTGGCGACCAGAACTGGACGCAGTATTCCAAATGCGGCCGAACCAACGTTCTATACATCTGCAACATCAGACCCCAACTTTTATACTCTATGCCCCGTCCTATAAAGGCAAGCATGCCATATGCCTTCTTCACCACCTTCTCCACCTGTGACGTCACCTTCAAAGATCTGTGGACTTGCACACCCAGGTCCCTCTGCGTCTCTACACCCTTTATGGTTCTTCCATTTATCGTGTAGCTCCTCCCTACATTATTCCCACCAAAATGCATCACTTCGCATTCATCAGGATTGAACTCCATCTGCCATTTCTTTGCCCAAATTTCTAGCCTATCTATATCCTTCTGTAGCCTCTGACAATGTTCCTCACTATCTGCAAGTCCTGCCAGTTTTGTGTCGTCCGCAAACTTACTGATCACCCCAGTTACTCCTTCTTCCAGATCATTTATATAAATACACATACACACTCGCACAACAATACACACTCACATACACACACACACACACACACACTCACACTGACATACACACACACTGATACACACTCGCACACCAATACACACACACACACAGATACACACTCACACCCAGATACACACTCACATACACACTGATACACACACACACCCAGATACACACTCACATACACATACACACTGATACACGCACACACACCCAGATACACACTCACATGCACACACACCCAGATACACACTCACATACACACTGATACACACACACACCCAGATACACACTCACATACACATACACACTGATACATGCACACACACCCAGATACACACTCACATACACACTGATACACGCACACACACCCAGATACACACTCACATACACACACACACACACACAGATACACACTCACATACACACTGATACACCCAGATACACAC